>NW_019154094.1:14429264-14611423 GCF_002288905.1 Enhydra lutris kenyoni
TGTACATGGAACATTCTCCAGAATAGATCACATCCTGGGTCACAAATCAGGTCTCAACTGGTACCAAAAGATTGAGATCATTCCCTGCATATTTTCAGACCACAATGCTCTGAAGCTAGAACTCAATCACAAGAGGAAAGTTGGAAAGAACTCAAATACATGGAGGCTAAAGAGCATCCTACTAAAGAATGAATGGGTCAACCAGGAAATTAAAGAAAAATTGAAAAAAAAATTCATGGAAACAAATGAAAATGAAAACACAACTGTTCAAATCTTTGGGACACAGCAAAGGCAGTCCTGAGAGGAAAGTATATAGCGATACAAGCCTTTCTCAAGAAACAAGAAAGATCTCAAGCACACAACCTAACCCTACACCTAAAGGAACTGGAGAAAGAAGAGCAAAGAAAATGTAAACCCAGCAGAAGAGAAATAATAAAGATCAGAGCAGAAATCAGTGAAATAGAAACAACAACAACAACAAAAACAGTAGAACAAACCAACAAAACGAGGGGCTCATTTTTTGCAAGAATTAACAAGATTGATAAACTCCTGGCCAGACTTATCAAAAAGAAAAGAGAAAGGACCCAAATTAATAAAATCATGAATGGGGGTGCCTGGGTGGTTCAGTGGGTTAAGCCTCTTCCTTTGGCTCAGGTTATGATCTCAGGGTCCTGGGATCAAGCCCTGCATCAGGCTCTTGCTCAGCAGGGAGCCTTCTTCCCCCTCTCTCTCTGCCTGCCTTTCTGCCTACATGTGATCTCTCTCTCTTTGTAAAAAATAAATAAATAAATCTTTAAAATAAAATAAAATCATGAATGAAAGAGGAGAGATTGCAACCAACACCAGAGAAATACAAACAATTATAGGAACATATTATGAGCAACAATCCACCAGCAAATTTGACAATATGGAAGAAATGGATGCATTCTTTGAGACATATAAACTACCAAAGCTGAACCAGGAAGAAATAGAAAACCTGAACAGACCATAACCAGTAAGGAGATTGAAGCAATCTCAAAGATCTCCCAACAAACAAGAGGCCAGGGCCAGATGGATTCCCAGGGGAATTCTACCAAACATTTAAAGAGGAATTAATACCTATTCTCCTGAAACTCTTCCAAAAAACAGAGAAGGAAGAAGAACTTCCAAACTCATTTTATGAGGCCAGCATTACCTTGATCCCAAAACCAGACAAAGACCCCATCAAAAGAGAGAATTACAGACCAATATCCTTGATGAACATGGATGCAAAAATTCTCACCAAAATACTAACCAACAGGATCCAACAGTACATTAAAAGGATTATTCACCAGGACCAAGTGGGATTTATTCCTGGGCTGCAAGGTTGAATCAACATCTGCAAATCAATCAATGTGATACAATACATTAATAAACGAAAGAACAAGAACCATATGGTACTCTCAATAGATGCTGAAAAAGCATCCTTTCATGATCAAAACTCTTCAAAGTGTAGGGATAGAGGGTACATACCTCAATATCATTAAAGCCATCTATGAAAAACCCATAGCAAATATCATTCTCAATGGGGAAAAACTGAGAGCTTTTCCACCAATGTCAGGAACATGGCAGGGATGTCCACCACTAGCACCACTGCTATTCAACATAGTACTAGACATCCTAGCCTTGGCAATCAGACAAAAAAAGAAATAAAAGACATCCAAATCATCAAAGAAGAAGTCAAACTCTTGGGGCACCTGGGTGGCTCAGTGGGTTAAAGCCTCTGCCTTCGGCTCAGGTCATGATCCCAGGGTCCTGGGATTGAGTCCCGCATCAGGCTCCTTGCTCGGCAGGGAGCCTGCTTCTCTCTCAGCCTCTGCCTGCTTGTGCGCGCTCTCTTTCTCTCTTTGACTAATTAATTAATTAATTAATTAAATCTTTTAAAAATTTTTAGAAAAGACCCCAAGCAGCCAAAGGAATGTTGAAAAAAAAAAGCCAAAGTTGGTGGCATCATAATTCCAGACTTCAAGCTCTAATCATCAAGACAGTATGGTACTGGCACAAAAACAGACACATAGATCAATGAAACATAATAGAGAGCCCAGAAATAGACCCTCAACTCTACGGTCTAGTAATCTTCAACAAAGCAGGAAAGAATGTGCAATGGAAAAAAGCAATCTCTTCAACAAATCATGTTGGGAAAATTGGACAGCCACATGCAGAATGAAACTGGACCACTTCCTTATACCACACACAAAAATAGACTCAAAATGGATGAAAGACCTCAATGTGAGACAGGAATCCATCAAAATCCTTGAGGAGAACACAGGCAGCAACCTCTTCGACCTCAGCCACAGCAACTTCTTCCTAGAAACATCGCCAAAGGCAAGGCAAGCAAGGGCAAAAATGAAGTATTGGGACTTTATCAAGATCAAAAGCTTTTGCACTGCAAAGAAAACAGCCAACAAAACCAAAAGACAACTGACAGAATGGGAGAAGATATTCACAAATGACATATCAGATAAAGGGCTAGTGTCCAAAATCTATAAAGAACTTATCAGACTCAACACCCAAAGAACAAATATTCCAATCAAGAAATGGGCAGAAGACATGAACAGACATTCCTGCAAGGAAGACATGCAGATGCCCAACAGACACATGAAAAAGTGCTCCACATCACTCAGCATCAGGGAAATACAAATCAAAACCACAATGAGATACCACCTCACACCAGTCAGAATGGCTAAAATTAACAAGTCAGGAAATGACCAGTGTTGGCGAGGATACGGAGAAAGCAGAACCCTCCTACACTGTTGGTGGGAATGCAAGCTGGTGCAGCCACTCTGGAAAACAGCATGGAGGTTCCTCAAAAAGTTGAAAATAGAGCTACCCTAAAACCCAGCAATCGCACTACTAGGTATTTACCTTAAAGATACAAATGTAGTGCTCTGAAGGGGCACATGCACCCAAATGTTTATAGCAGCAATGTCCACAATAGCCAAACTGTGGAAAGAAACTAGATGTCTATCAAAGATGAAAGGAGAAAGATGTGGTATATATATACAATGGAATACTATGCAGCCATCAAAGGAAATGAAATCTTGCCATTTGCAATGATGTGGATGGAACTAGAGGGTATTATGCTTAGCGAAATAAGTCAATCAGAGAAAGGCAATTATATGATCTCTCTGAAAAGAGGAATTTGAGAAGCAGGGCAGGGAGGCTGAGGGGTCGGGAAGGAAATAATGAAACAAGATGGAATCGGGAGGGAGACAAACCATAAGAGACTCTTAATCTCAGGAAATAAACTGAGGGTTGCTGAGGGGTAGGGGGGGTAGGGATAGGGTGGTTGGGTTATGGACATTGGGGAGGGTATGTGCTATGGTGAGTGCTGTGAATTGTTTAAGACTGAAGATTCACAGACCTGTACCCCTGGGGCAAATAATACATCATATGTTAATAAAAATAATTTTTAAAAAATAAAAATAAAAATATAAAAATTTTTAAAAATCGTGGCGCCTGGGTGGCTCAGTGGGTTAAAGCCTCTGCCTTCGGCTCAGGTCATGATCCCATGGGGCTCTCTGTTCCACGGGGAGCCTGCTTCCTCCTCTCTCTCTGCCTGCCTCTCTTCCTACTTGTGATCTCTGCCTGTCAAATAAATAAATAATATCTTTAAAAAAAAATTTTAAATAAATTTTTAAAAGGGTACGTTTGAAGATGCCCGGTGGGTGCCTGAATCATCGGATATGACTGAACCCCATACATGCTACGTTTTCTCCTACACATATGTACCTATTATGAATGGGGCATAGTAAGGGGATGACAACAATGACTCCTAATAAGACAGAATTATAAGAGGGGCACCCAAGTGGCTCAGTTGGTTGAATGAACGACTTTGGATTTCAGTCCAGGTCATGATCTCAAGGTCATGGATTGAGCCACAGGCAGCCACACCCAGCATGGAGCCTGCTTAAGATTCTCTCTCTAGGGGCGCCTGGGTGGCTCAGTGGGTTGGGCCGCTGCCTTCGGCTCAGGTCATGATCTCAGAGTCCTGGGATCGAGCCCCGCATCGGGCTCTCTGCTCTCTAGGGGAGCCTGCTTCCTCCTCTCTCTCTGCCTGCCTCTCTGCCTGCTTGTGATCTCTCTGTCAAATAAATAAATAAAATCTTAAAAAAAAAAAAAAAAAGATTCTCTCCCTCCCACTGCCCCCCACCCCGCTCTCTCTAGAGAAAAAAAGAATTATAACTATATGTAGTAATAAAAGTTACATGAATGTGGCCTTTCTCAAATATCTTATTGTACTGTATTGCCCTTCTTGCGATGATGTGAGATGATAAAATGCCTAGGTGATAAGAGGCAGTGAGGTGAATGACGTGGGCATTGTGACGTAGCGTTAGGTTATTACTGACCTTCTGACAACTCATCATGAGGAGGCATATCCTGAAGACTCCTTCTTTAACCCAGCAAGAAGGAATGTTACTTATCATTATCATTGGTATGGCTCATGTTGGGTAGCCAGTGAAATCCACACTAATTCTTATACAATGGATAAAACAGAAGTAAAATAAAACAAAGGCTTCAAATTGCCATATTTGTGTTAGACAACAACGTGGCAACACATATGAACACAAAGTAACCATGAAAAGTGATCCTCTCCATTCCCTGTCCAATTTCCTGCCCCCCCACCCTGTTTCGCTTCCAAAGAGTACCATCTTAGCCAGCATTTTGTTTGTTTTAAATACTGTAATGTCTTAATTCTCAATTCAGGCCATATTGCTAACAAAACTTACCTTTTATTTCTTTTGTTTTACTTCTCCCTATCCATGAAGACAATTACTAAGAAAGCCAAAAGGCTACATTTTATAAGAAAAATTAACACAGAATATGGTACCACCTGTGCCAGGTATTTTAATCTGTCTGGACCACTTAAGGCCATGACAGTCTCTTTCAGGTAAATGTCTTCTTAGTTCTGTGTGTAGTACCGAATTGAGGATGGATCGACAGGTGTTTAGCCCAGTGAAGACACAACACTTTGTGGAGAAGTTCACGGTAAAGAGGTAGTTTGCCGAAGAGAAAGCTCCTCCCTCTGGCTCGTCACTTACACAAAAGCACCAAGGCACCACCCAGAAACACGTTTCCATAGTCCACAGGGCCACACTCAGCTTCATTCCCTCCTGCCATGGCTGCCACCCCCACTCCTTATGTCCTGATACACTGTGGGGGAAAAGGATCCCAGAACCTCAGAAATAGCCAACTGGTACAAGCACTCAGCACTGGTTGGGTCCTCAGTAATAATCCTGTAGAGAGGGCACCCTGAAAGAGAGCCTGCATCCTTTGGAGAGGGGGGCTGTACCCCATCATAGGGGCTCATACACAGTTTGTCTCCAATATTATAGAACACTTGCAGACACAATACCAGACATTAGAGATCCAGTTACGGTACATTAATGAAAACACCTCCAGTGTCTGCTTTCATGAAGCTTACACAAGGGCAATGTGTGTGTGACAGAGATAGAGAGAGCGAACATCGTAAGTCTTAAAAATAAATAAATAAATAAATAAAGTGGTAGGAGGGAGTGCCAAAGGGGCTCAGTCATTTGAGGAGTCAGAAGGACGTCCCAGAGGAAATGAGGCCCTCCTGTGATCTGACAGAGATGAGGGCCTCAAGCAGGTGATAAGACAGGGAGCAACAAGCCAGGCCACAGGAAAAGCAAGCTAAAAAGGCAAGAGGTGGGGCGCCTGGGTGGCTCAGTGGGTTAAAGTCTCTGCCTTCAGCTCAGGTCATGATCCCAGGGTCCTGGGATCAGGCCCCGCATTGGGCTCTCTGCTCAGCAAGGAGCCTGCTTCCCTTCCTCTCTCTCTGCCTGCCTCTCTGCCTACTTGTGGTCTATTCCTGTCAGATAAATAAATAAAATCTTTAAAAAAAATAAAATAAAATAAAATAAAATAAATAAAAAGGCAGGAGGTAAAAGGCTGATCTTCGCAAAGATTACCAAAATAGACAAAACTGGCCAAACTGATGGCTAAAAGTCAAGAGTTAAGATGCAAAAGAGAGATGGCATGTTGGAAAAACTGGAAGATAAACCTAACATCTTAAACATCTTAATGACTTGGGGCGCCTGGGTGGTTCAGTGGGTTAAGCCTCTGCCTTCGGCTCAGGTCATGATCTCAGGGTCCTGGGATCGAGCCCCCCATCAGGCTCCCTGCTCAGCGGGGAGCCTACTTTCCTTCCTCTCTCTCTGCCTGCCTCTCCTCCTACTTGTGATCTCTGTCTGTCAAATAAATAAATAAAATCATTTTTAAAAAATGGTAAACAGAAACAGGTAAGTTTAGTTTTAATAATAAAGTTTATTTAGCGTAATATATCCAGATATTATTATCAGTTCAACATGTAATAGAAAAATATTTAGAGATATTTTACATTTTTTCACATCTTCAAAATCCAATGAGTATCTTACTGGTGTGCCAGGAAGGCTCAGTCAGTTAAGCATCCGACTCTCAATTTCAACTCAGGTCATGATCTTGAGGTCATGACACTGAGCCCCGCAGCTGGCTCTGCACTGCATGCGGAGCCTGCTGAAGATTCTCTCTCTCTCTCTCTCTCTTTGCCCCTCTGCTCTTCCCCCCTCCCGCTCCCCGCCCCATGTCTTTCTCTTAAATAAATAAATATCTTTTTTTAAAAAAATCCAACGAGTATTTTACTCTTACATCAATCTTAATTGGCACTAACCATGTTTCAAGGGCAGTAGCAATATGTGCCATGTGTCTATCATACTGGACAGCACAGTTACAGAAAAACAACACATGGGAACACCTGGGTGGCTCAGTGGGTTAAGCATCTGCCTTTGGCTTGGATCATGATCTCCAGGTCCTCAGATCAAGCCCTGCATCAGACTTCCTGCTTAGCAGGGAGTCTGCTTCTCTCCCTCTCTCTCCCCCTCTGTCCCTCCCCATCGCTCATTCTCTCTCTCTCAAATAAATAAAATCTTTAAAACACAAACACATGCAGTTTCAAAGAGCCTCAGACTTTGAAAATTCACAGCTCTATGTCTCAGCAGTTAGTGACCAACCAAAATGTATAAATTGAGACCCTCTTGGAAAGTGAGACACTCTCCAAAATGATTTCAGTATCCATCTGAATTCAGAAAAATGCAGAAGAAAAAAATATTTCTCGAAGGTTTTAGAGATGTAGTCTCTGGGAAAAATACAGGAAATTATTTCCAGGTCACATCTTTACTTCAATAGAGCAACAAATGACATTTTTCCCAAATGGAGATTATCCCAAATAATGGGATATCCATGATCTCGTCCTGAATAATACAGAACTACTCCAATCAAACTAATTCCAGAATGAACTAAAAAGGTGAGATTGAAATGATATTTTCAACCCATGAGTGATTATTTTTGTAGTACACCTTTTGTGAAGTGTTTGTTCAGGTCATTTACTCATTTAGATAAAGGGATGTTCTGTTTTGGTCACTGATTATGTAAGAGCTCCTTATGGACTCAGGAGCATGCCAGGCAGCATTCCCTACGGTGAAAGAAGAGGTTCCCTTTCTTTACTTCCTCACCAACAGCTGTTTCTTGTGCTGTTGATTTTAGCCATTCTGACAGGTGTGAGGTGATATCTCATTGTACTTTTGATTTGCCTTTCCCTGATGATCAGTGATGTTGAGCATCTTTTCATGTCTCTTTACCCAAAGATACAAAAATACTAGTTCAAAGGGATACATACACCCTGATGTATACAGCGGCATTATCGACAATAGCCAAAGTATGGAAACAGCCCAAGTGTCCATCAACTGATGAATGGATAAAGAAGATGTGGTAGAGACATATATATATAATGGAATATTACTCAGCCATAAACAAGAATGAAACTTTGCCATTTCCAGCAACGTGGGTGGAGCTAGAGAGTATCATGCTAAGTGAAATAAGTCAGTCAGAGAAAGACAAACACCATACACTTTCACTCATATGTAGAACTTAAGAAACAAAACAAATGAGGAAAGGGGGTGGAGAAATAGAGGCAAAGGAAGAAACAGACTCTTAACTCTAGAGAACAAACTGCTGGTTACCAGAGGGATGGGTGAAGCAGGTGAGGGTGAAGGAGGGCACTTGTCCTGATGAGCCCTGGGTGATATACGGAAGTACTGAACCACCATCCTGCTCACGTGAAACTAGTATGACACTGCATGTTAACTAACTGGCATTTAAAGAAAAACTTTTTTTTTTTTAAGGATTTTATTTGTTCATTTGACAGACAGAGATCACAAGCAGGCAGAGAGGCAGGCAGAGAGAGACAGGAGGAAGCAGGCTCCCCACTGAGCAGAGAGCCCGATGTGGGGCTCGATCCCAAGACCCTGGGATCATGACCTGAGCTGAAGGCAGAGCCTTTAACCCACTGAGCCACCCAGGCGCCCTAAAGAAAAACTTTTTTTAAAAAGGGGGAAACACCCTATGTCTCACTGCTCTGAAATTAAAAAAATTTTAAAATAGTGAGGATAAAATAAAGGTAATTTTCAGGCAAAATAAAAGATACATATCTAACGGAAAAAATCCTCATGAAATAATAATGCAAAACAAAATACCATTAACTACATCAGAAGCGGGAATCGTGTAAATAGAAGCCAGGAGAGTAAGCCCCATGTGCAGCTTGGGAACGGACAAAAATGGCTTAGATGTGAAGTTTTATCAGCACTTGTGAGAAATCCGCCCCACACGCCTCTGTTTCGGAGACACATATTTATGTGAATATTTATGTGAACAGTGATAACAATTCCCACACTCTGGCTTTCTCTGCTTCCTCCCATTCTCCACTCCAGGCCCAGGTTCTCTGTGCTCAGAGATTCCCCAGCAACACCCAGTCCGTCCTCTGCTCCCACCTCGTGAGGCATTCTGCTGCCCTCCTCTTTCAACCGGGAGCTTCCTGCAAAGCTCTTATCTTCGGAACAACTCTTCATCAGTGCTGTCTTCCAGAAAAAGAACTCTCAATGGTAGATTCTAGTGTTTTCCAAACAGTGCCATGAAACGGCGGTGAAAAGTTCAGGTGCTTAGGGGAGCCTGGGTGGTTCAGTCGGTTAAGCATCTGCCTCTTGATCTCAACTCAGGGCTTGAACTCAGGGTCATGAGTTTAAGCCTTGCATTGGGCTCCACGCTGGGCATGGAGCCTACTTTAAAAAAAAAAAAAAAAAAAAAGGAGGGCAGGTAATTGGAGCCAGATCTGCCATTCACTAGCTGTGTGACCTGGGACAACTGAATTACCCACTCTGTTCCTTACGTCCCCCATCTGTAAAATGGAGGTAATATCAGGATTCCCTCACAGAGCTGTTGTGAGGATTAAGTGAGTTAATGTAGGTAAGGCTCCTAGCAGCACCTGATGCGCAGCAGGTGCACTTTAAAAACTAGCCCAGGGGTGCCTGGGTGGCTCAGTGGGTTAAAGCCTCTGCCTTCGGCTCAGGTCATAGTCCCAGGGTCCTGGGATCGAACCCCGCGTCAGGCTCTCTGCTCAATGGGGAGCCTGCTTCCCTTCCTCTCTCTCTGCCTGCCTCTCTGCCTACTTGTGGTCTATTCCTGTCAGATAAATAAATAAAATCTTTAAAAAAAAAAAAAAAAACTAGCCCAGTTCTGGGGGGTGAGCTATATGATCTGGGTTTGCTGCCGTCTCTGCACTCCCTGCATTTAATAGGACCTGAATCAGTAGCTGGAGAATGAATGCTTGGGGCTTGCCCTCAGTGGGTCTGTGGCCACAGTGTCACAGAGTGGCCTTATATACACACAGACAGAACGTGCATACGACCACATGCCCTTGAGAGAGGGAGAGCAGCTTCTACAGTTGAAGTCACCCCCTGGGCTCTCTGAGCACTGGCTGTGCATGGCTCCTGCATGGATCTTGAGGCAAGCCTGACAAGGCCTGTGGATCTGCATCCATATCAGCTTTCCCTCTTTCCCAGGCCTCTCTCGGACTTCACTAGGTCCTAGGCAGGCAGTTTCTGAACAAAAGTTCCTCAAATTCAAGATAGTTCCTTGGCTAGAAATTGTTCAAATGAACAGCACCAGAGGGAAAGGACCCTGGTCATGAGGGCAGGTCAGCCTCTAAGATGGCACCTTCCCAAAGGCATTTAAGTGCATTATATATGATTTTCACCTTATCAATCCCACTATAGTTCCCACGCTGTCTCCTCATCCAAGAGAAAGTACCTACAAAAAGCCATAACTGCCCCCAGGAGATTAAACCCAGAACACTCAGAGATACCATGACAAATACACCCATGCTCTTGTCCGTTTGCATATTTCAAGCCCAAGGTGGGCCACTGGTTGCTCATTCACATTTCTGTGTGTTGGGCAGCCACCGGGAACCTTTCTAGAACAGAGTAAACCCACCGAAGAGAGACAGCAGCCACACGAGGTGACCAGAGCATGGACTCTGCTGTCTCCAAGACCCTCGTTCAAGTCCAGGTCTACCAAGTGATCTTGGGCAACTTACAGAACTTCCCCGAGCCTCAGTTTCCACCTTGAAACCAAATCCAAATCACAAACCGGCAAGTCCAGGTCACACAAAGAGCAGCTAATCTTGCTACCGCCTACTCCCCTACTCTGCTTCATTCTTCTCTGCAGCACTGATCACCTCCTAATGTGAGCTCTGAGAGAGTGGAACTGTGGTTTACTTGGCAGCCTCCCTTATGCCTACAATGATGCCTGGCACATAGTAGACACTCAGCAAATATTTAGAGCTAACATTTATTTGCTCTCAGTGTGAGCCAGGTAGGACACAGAGCACTGTACAGGAATTATTGACTTACTCCTCATAACAAGCCTATGCAGTCTGTCTCACCACATCCATTTTCAAGCTGGAAACGGAGGCTCAGGGAAGTGTGGGGAGCAAAAACCACATGGTAAGGGCCCTATAAACTACTGCAAGGTTTTAGGTTTTAGTGTGAGTGAGATGAGAAGTCACAGGAAGATTCTGAGCAGAGAAGAAACATGATCAATGTTTCAAAAGGACTGTTCTCAATGCTGTGGGGAGAACACTCTAGGGGCAAGACAAGGGGCAGGGAGGTAGTGAGGGAGTGCCTGCAGTAGCCCAGGTGAGGGGCAGCAGGGACGTGGACCAAGATGGTGGTGGTAGTGAGCAGTAGAACAATTATGCACATCTTTGAAGATAAGGTAACAGGATCTGTGAGTGGCTTGGATATGGAGGGTGACATTAGAAAGAAGTAAAAGACACGCTAAGAATTTTAGCCTGAGCAGCCAGGAAGACAGAGAAGACCCATGGAGAGGAGTAGACTGGGGGACAAAAATCAAAAGCAGACAGAGCATCTGTACTGGTATGGATCTCCAAATGGAGATTAGAGTGAGCAGCCGGACACAAGAAGCTGAAGGGTTTATTCAAGAGGCATCAGCCTTGAGACTGAGGAGCCCCACTTCAGGGAGGGGAGAAACAAGGGAGAGGAATGTTCCAGAAGCCAGGTAAGAGAGTGTTTCAGGCAGGCAGTGCTCAACTATATCATTAAGTAGGAGATGGAGAAATGCCCACTGAATTCAGCAAAGCAGGGGTCCCTGGTGACTTGATAGGATAAAGTGAATGGAGTTGGGGATAGAGCTGAGAGGGGCTTGTCTCAAGATTACTCAGAAGCAATGTCTGTAGAAAATCTAAGTTGACAAGGACCTTGTCCTTGGCCAGTCCACTGAAGTCATGACAACATGAGCTCCCTAAGGGTGAGCACTTCATCTGTTTGTTTGTTTTTTTTTAAGATTGATTTATTTATTTGAGAGAGCAAGCAAGCGAGCATGGAATGGAGGACAGAGAGGGAGAGAGAGAATCTTAAGCAGACTCCCCGCTGAGCACAGAACCCAACATGGGGCTTGATCTCATGACCCTGAGATCATGACCTGAGTTGAAATCAAGAGTTGGACGCTTAATGGACTGAGCCACCCAGGCGCCCCCTTCATTGGTCTTTTTGATGTTTTAGTCCCAACCCTTGGACACCTGGCACATGATAGATGTTCAATAAATATTTGCAAGACTTTTCTGAACTTTTTTGACATCTCCAGCCAAACAGTACAGCTCAACAGGAACTTTGCATCCCTAACAGGATGGTATAGGAGAGGGTGTGGAAACTCACACGCAAATTATCCCGAGAGGGAATGTTTCATTCCCTTCCCTTGACTAAAGAAACTAGAATTAATACTACTTGGCATTTATTCAGGACGGAAATAACATGTTTTCCAGTGACTCCTCTCATTGGCATTCAGATCTATATCGTCCGTGGATTGAACGGCTTCTCATTGGCAACACCAAATCTCACCATTTAAGCTAATTGTAAGCTGGTCTAATTAGCAGAAATTACAGAATATTTTTAAAAGGATGTTCTGTCACAGAGGTCTTTTGGAAATCCACTTTAGGAAAATTATCATTTCATGTTCTCAATGTGCTGACCTACAGACAATGTTTCTAAAGCGTTTAGGGGTCACTTTTGAAAGCAAGGGGCGCATTCTCCCTCTCCCCACCTGCGTCCATGTGAATTATGGCACATTTTCAATGGGAAAGGCTTCATTACATCCTAAGGAAATCCACATCCTGCATCTCCAGGTCACAGTCCAGCAGAGAGAGGCCTCATGTCCCTCCGGAAAGGATAATTAGTTTTCTACCCTTTAATCAAGGAGCAGCAGATTGTTGTTTTTCTAAAGTTTTGCCTGGGGAGAGCCTGTTCTTTCCCAAGTGTGTGTTTTTCTAACCAGGACTCCTTGTACGTACCCAACCTTCCCTGAGCCAACACTGAGAGGCACTCCCCCCTTATCTGAAATGAAAAACTGAAGCTCTCCACAGATGTCAGCCTCTGGCCCCTCAACTCCACAGATGTGGGGTCAGGTCATGGTCATCGCAACTTCCCAGCACCAATGGCCTTTTATGTAGGGACCAAGAGAATCCTCTATCTCTCCATCATGGAGGGCATGTTTTCAAGGGTTTACTTAAAAAGAAACATTTATCATGTACCAGATACTAAGTGCTTAATAAGTATTAACTCAATGAGCCCTCAAAACAACTTTATAAGTAAATACTTGTATTATTTCCACTTCACAGATAAGGAAACTGAGGTTCAGAGAGGTTAAGTGACTTGTCCAAAATCACACAGCCAGTAGGTGGCAGAGCCAAGATTGAAACCGAGGCAGTCTGCCTTCAGAAAACAGAGAAACAGATGTTAAAACCATTGCAGAAGCAGTGATAACAGAGAAAAGGAGATAGAAACCAAAGTGCCTACTTTGTGGTAGGCCCAGAGCCAATGTTACTGGTTAGTTCCTCTTGACATGAAGTGCATTTTTTCTATTTATTTATTTATTTATTTTAATTGGACTTTAAAAATAACAATAATAATGATGATAATCAGAGATTAGTATTATGTGTTGGCTTTTCTACATTAGCAAGTAGAAATCTATGCAGATTCAATGGTATATTTTTACTGTGCACATGTTAGTTTTAGTAAAAGTACAATTTTAATTTAAAAATCTTAATGGCTGAGTTTTCTTAATGTTTTAAAGGGATCTGAATCAAATAAACAACTCTGAGAAGGTGTTTTTAAAAAACCACCCTGTATTATGCTTAGCGAAATAAGTCAGTCGGAGAAAGACAACTATCGTATGATCTCCCTGATATAAGGAAGTTGAGAGGCAACATGGGAGGTTTGGGGGGAAGGAAAAGAATAAATGAAACAAGATGGGATCAGGAGGGAGACAAACCATAAGAGACTCTTAATCTCACAAAACAAACTGAGGGTTGCCGGGGGGAGGGGGTAGGGAGAGGGTGGCTGGGTTATGGACATTGGGGAGGGTATGTGCTATGGTGAGTGCTGTGAAGTGTGTAAGCCTGATGATTCACAGACCTGTACCCCTGGGGCTAATAATAAATTATATGTTAATAAAAAAAATAAATTAAAAAAACAACAACCTGAACTCTCTTTCCAATTTTTGGTAAAAAATTGTAAAAAGTAAGCGAAGTCTTTGGAATTGTTCTATCAAATGGTATACAAGTAAGAAACAGAAAGGAAGAAGATAAATTCGTGTTTTTTCAAATCCTGGAAAGCTCTAACTCAAAAATTGTATTTATATACACCATACTTTCCTAGTTTCTATCTAACAGGCATTCCATGAGGGTTTTTTACCCAAGGTAGGGCGGGGGAAAGTCTTCACACTTTATCCAATAATATATTGATCAGTGTCCCCGGGTGGCTTCGTCAGTTGAGCATCTGACTTCAGCTTAGGTCATGGACTCAGGGTCCTGAGATTAAGTCCAGCATCAGGCTCCGTACTCAGTAGAAAGTCTGCTTCTTCCTTTCCCTCTACCCCTGCCCCACTCATGCTCTCTCTCTCTCTCTCTAATTAATTAATTAATATATTGATTAGAAGCTAATAAATAAATCCATATGTAGGTGGCCTAATGCCTCCAAAATGAAAATCGCAATCCTAAAAATTAGGATTAAAAAACAGGCATCTCTAACAAATGTTCTGTTGATTCTAACTCATTTAAAAATAGCAAAAATTCTTAAATTAGCCAGCATCACTTAAAGCAGTTTATTGACTTTCTGATACAGGACCTACCACAGTCTACAAGGTAATTAGAAACCCCCAAAATGCTGTTTTTGGCAGTGAATGGGGCGACACGTAAAAACATGTTTATTCCCAAACTGTCAGTGAAATATGGTGGTGGGGGTGGGACCACATCAGCATATACAGAGAAAAAGGAAAAGGTAATGCCAAGGGTACCATTCAAAGAGATCATTTCATCACTATGACAAACAGCAAGTCACGTCCCAAATCCTGGGTAAGAGAGAGTAATTCTGAGCAAGACAATTCCTCAGAGTAAGAGAAATTCTGAATGAGACAGGGTAATATTATTATTTCAATAATGATGATGATGATGATGATAATAATAATAACACTATTAGTGCTGTCCTTATTATGTGGGTTAGTTCATTTAATTTTCATAGCTGCCTGGAAAATAAGGGCCATCGCAGAAGAAGGCTGTGGCACTGGTTAGACTTGGAAATGCTCCATGGCTACTAAATTCAGAGCTGGACAGCCCGATTCCAGGATGCCCGCTCTTGGCCCCTGAGTCCTGCCAAACTGTCTAAGGGATTTTCTGGCCACCTAATCCACAAAAGCCCCAAACTGGAGGAGGAAAAAATTAACCATGGAGATCAGTTATGTGCTGCTCATCCAATATTTTTATCAACTGTGATCACAATGCACGGGACAGTCGAGCCCCAGCCATCCTCTAGGACGACTCATCTTCCAGCACACCAGCTGGGCTCCAGTGGGAACCGGGCAGTACTTGCATCAGCGTTGCCATAGCTACCACCACGGCAGCTGCCCATCGTTGCCCAGGCAAAGCTGCTCTCCCCTCTCGGGAGCCCTGATGCAGGGACGCAGCCCCGTGGAAACAAGTGTTTTTACCTGCTCCCAATTTGCTCAAGTCTTTACAAGACCAAGAACCAACTGGGGGTTCGCCAGGTCGCTGCTCACATTTGGACCTGACTACTACGTATAAAGGCCGAGGGAGAGATGGGGTTCACGGAGAGGCTGTACAGAACCGAGGAGAGGCGCCTCTCCTCACGCCCCTCTCGAGGCGCCTCAACGCCTGGCAGGGCTGCCTGAGTTCTGACTCTGGCACTTGCCACCTGGGGATGCTAAACATATGGTGTGCCCCTGGGAACCCATGTTTTAGAATATGAAAAACAAGGATAATGTTAGATCTTATAGCTTCTAGAACTGCTGTGAGATAAAAGTAGCGCCAAGCATGTGAAGGACATACAGAGTAAACGTGGGATATGGTTGACTATTATCCCCATTCAGTGGTGCAGGTGCCAGGAGAAGATGGGGAGTCCTCATGCTCTCACTGCTGCCTTTATGCCACTGCCCACTGATACTGAGAACAAGTGCTTCTGTCCACAGCATGGAGGTAGTGACTCCAGGGCTGAACGAAGCCAGCAGACAGTACAGCCCACACACACCCTGCCGAGTGCAGGGAGACATAAGTCATCAGTGGAGACCCCAAATTCAGTACTATTCCCTCAAGACAACATGGCTTCCCCGAAAAGATTGATTTATCAAAATAAGCCTACTACGTCTATTCAACAAAAATGGCAACGAGTTGGGGCACTGGGGTGGCTCAGTCCGTTAGGCGTCTGACTCTTGATTTCGGCTTGGGTCGTGATCTTGGGGTTGTGGGATCTGCCCTGTGTTGGGCTCTGCATTCAGGGGAGAGTCTGCTTGGGATTCTCCTCTCCCTCTTCCTCTGCCCCTCCCCCAGCTTGCTTTCAATCTCTCTCTCTCTCAAAAAAAAAAAAAAAAATAGGGGCAGTTGGGTGGCTCAGTTGATTGAGCATCTGACTTCGGTTCAGGTCATGATCTCAGGGTCCTGGGATTGAGCCCTATGTTAGGTTCCTTGCTCAGTGGGGAGTCTTCTCCTCTCACTCTCCTCTGTGCTTCCTTTCTTTCCCGAATAAATAGATAAATAAAATATTTTTTTAATGCCAAGGAGCAAAACCCTTTTAAGATACTGAAGCCATGTATGAACGAAACTTCAGAAATCTTTAAGGCCAAATGATGTCACTCAGAATTTTCTAGAAAACTCTGAAAAAATAATATCCACAATGTTGGCAGTAATGATTTCTCAGATTAGGACTGACCCAAGCAACCTGCACTTGCTATGTCACACATTCATACACTGTCTGAACTTTTATGATATGCATATGCTAATTTTGTAATAAAAAAAGAACAACTTCTAAAAAAAGCTGAAATGCTTTGCAATAACACAGGTAGTTCCCAAAAGAAGAAACCCAAATAGTCCATAAACAAATGAGAAGTGTACACCCTCCTTAGTAACTAGCAAAATGGAAATTTAAATTAGAGTATGTTTGCCTAAATTGGTGATTTTTATAGGATAATACCCCATAGTAGCCAAGAATATGGAGAAACAGACATTTTGCTTCACAATTATGAATGTCTAAACTGGCAGAACGTTTCCACAGGGTAATCTGGCAGCATTTTCCAAGAACATTCAAAGGACCGAGAACTTTACCTTTATAAAAATTAATTTGACAAAATAAACCATAAACATGGGTTTAGTGACGAGGATACAGCTTTCAGTGTTGTTTCAGAGGGAGGAACTAGGCTCAGCTCACAGCCAACACTAGGGACTAGCTAGCTACTACATGTTCATTATGTAAAACACAGGCAAGAAGACTTGCTTATTCCACATTGTGAAACTACAGAATTTTCTGGATCTGGTACTTTTAATTGCATGTTTCCATCCCCACTCACTCCATTTTGCAGCTAAGCACACCAAGACCTGACCTAGAGACAGTTTGTCCCCAAATGGCTGGGACAGATTCATAATCTCTCCCTTCCAGAGGGCAGAACTGTCACCTTCAAGGCCAGACCCAGGATCCGCAGGGGAGTCAAACTATGCCCAGGTGCCAGACAGGGCCTCGCTGGGGGTAGAGACATCTCTTCAAAGACCTCTTCCCCTAAGAAGCTACACCCTTCGAAGAGCTCTCGGCCCTCTTCCAGCTACCAGGAGCTGCCCAAGTCAAGGAACAGAGCTGGGGTCCGGGAGCCAGGCCCTCTTGCTAACAGCCGTCCTCCAGAGAAGCTCTGCTCCAGGCCAGGTCTGCACACAGTGCCTGCCATCAGTCCTCAGTCACCCCACAGCAACCCCAGAGTCAGCTTCCCCGTCTTAAATCATCCAAGCGAATCAGGATGTGAACTCCATTCATGCTGTTACCTCTTGATGGTGGCTGCTGCTCCCTCAACCACAAAATGTGGAGAAGAACAGCAACCACTTCAGAGGGTGGGCTGGGGGAGTTAAATGAGCCAATCTACAGAAAGTGCCTGGAACATTTCCTGACCCACAGGAAGCTCTGCGTCACTCTTATTATTTTAGTGTGACCGTAAAGCGTAGTGATTAGAACACTAGAGCCAGCTGCCTGGGTTCAAATCCCACATCCACCACTCACTGGCTGTGTGACTTTAGGCAAGTTACTTAACTCTTCAGTACTTCCTCCTCAGCAAAATGACAATGACGATAGTTCCCACCTGAGTTCCCATGAATGACCACGTATATGAGCTGAGCTAATGTACTTAGCAGAGTTTAGAACAGTGTCTGTCGCATAAGGGTCTGGGCCTATCCTATAAGCATAACACGTGTTAGCCATTATAAATATGACACCGCTCTGTCTCCTGTTCGTCCATGGCTGTATTGGAATGACTCCTCCACCACAGCCATTAGTCATTATTCTGGCTGACCAGAACCTGACACGTGTTCTCCTATTTAATCATGACAACACTCTAGGAGCAGGTGCTATTACTGTTCCGCTTTCAGATGGGGAAACTGAGGCTCAGAGAGCTCGGAACTCACCCCAGGTCACACAGCCAGGAAGCGGCACCGCTGCCGGGCTTTGAACCAAATCAGCTGGGTCCCAGGGCTCTTGGGTCCCGTACTGCACTGCTCAGCCCAAGACTCACATAGCTAATCCTTCCTCCTATGCAAGGGTGGGACATGGCTTCTAGCTTTGAGATGAGTCATGGCCGAGTCCCCACCAAGTAGGACAGACACTGGCCCCCATAGACATCTCAGGAACAGAAAGAGTAAGTCACCCCAGCACAGTCACCAAGGAGCAATCCCTGTCATCCCTCCCCATCTTCCTGGAGCAATACACTGGTATTCATCTAACTGGAAAGATGAGACATAACCATTAAAACAGAATTCTGGACTGAGACATCTAATCAGTGTCTCGGAAACTCATGCTGACATCCACACAGCTGGTTTTCCCCACAGCTGTTGATAGTCATGTGTTGTTTAAACAGTGGCCGGCTCCCAGGCTCAGGCTGGGAGGTAAAGCCAGGGTACATCTTCCATAATCTGCCATTCTGGCCTTTGGAGCATGAAAGTTGTGGCAATGAGTTCATTTTCCACCACCAGACTGAAAAGTTCGTGAAGCTTCCTTGCATGCATATGGCCAAAGCTGTAGCCAGGTGACACCAGGAGATGACATGGCTTGAGCAGAGACAAGTCTTGTGTCCCCCAGAGCTTCCTCAGCATTTGTTAAAAGAGCTAGTTGTTGGGGGGAGAAAACCACTCATGGGTCTCACTAGGATCCATAAGGCTGTATTGTTTCAAATCCAGGAATTTAATGAAACAGTGTCTGTTTTCCACTAATGTACCTAAAACTCAAACAGATTAAGAGCTGGAAGGATCCTCAGAGAACCAGCCAGTCTACCACCCTCATTTAGACACTAGAAAACTAAGAGCTGGCTCCAGGTCACATGGTCTGTTGGTGACAGACTGGGGCTGTGGAAGGTAGTCCCATTCGCAGGATCTTTTCAGCCCTGGCAAGTGTTGCCAGGATGGACGTTTGCTGTTTCTTACTGCCCAGCATTTCGTCCCCCTTCTTCTGCCAATGCCACCCTGGTCTTCTGTTGAGGAATCCCCTCCCCTGGTCTTAAATGCTATCACTCAGGAAGGGCCAACCCTAGTCTCCCAAGATGGGCATATGACCTGGTCTGGAAGAATGAGAAGGAGACCTGAGACTTTTGCTGGAGCTAAAGAAAAGAGAGGCAGTCCTCTAGCACAATAGTTGAGCTGACGGGGTGGAAACTTGGAATTGTGTAGGCACTTTGGTCAGAGAGCCTACCTGAGAATGAAGCTAATTTGGAGACAGTGGAGTGGGAGATGGAGAGAGATGAATTCCTGGTGACAGAGATTAGCTATCTGAATTTAGCCATGGCTGAAGGCAGAACTATTACTGGATTTGCCAACTAAGTGAGTCCTTTTTTTTTTTTTTAATTTAAGCAAGTATGCACTGTATTTCTATCACGCGCAACCAAAAAACTAAGCTTTTTTTTTTAAGTCTGTAGAAGGAAGTATATCAGAAAATGGGAATGTTTCCAGGAGACCCTCCACAGTGCCTAACACACAGTTCCTAACACATTAAACAAGCAATACATGTGTAACGGAGTGAAACCCTTCTTTCTGGTCTCTTCTCTGTAGGACTCTCCCAGATCACCCTACTGGAAACCGCAGCACCCCCAGCCTTGCGCTCCCCAGCCCCTGCCTCTTTCCTATGTTTATCACCCTCAGACCTACCCTATTACTCATCATTTCTTGTCGGTTTCTCCCACTCGAGTCCCACAAGGGTGGGAATCTTTGTCTACTTTGTTGACTGCTGTATCCTGGGACTAGAATGGTGCTCAACTCCCACAGGTGCTCAATATATATCTGGTGAATGAATGAGTGAGGAAATGGATGATGCAATGAGTGAGGGTACAGTACACAGAGGATGGTGCCCAGCACATAACAGGCCCCCAGGTCCCCACCTGCTGCCTCAGTCAGCAGCCTCTGGGACCTCTTGGATATGGGTCTCCTTTCCTGTTCCCTAAACCAAAGCTCCAACAGCCATCCCCACAATCCAGACAACCCAACCATCCCCACCTATCCAGAAAGCATGAGCAAGAATTAAAAGGTAAGTAGCCCTTTGGGTTATAAAGATGTTTCCTTCTTTTTTCTTGCTTATAAAAATACTGTATGCTCATTATGAAAACACACAAAATAAAAATGTGACAAGTAAACAAAAATCATAATTTAACCTCAAAGTTAAATTTTGGGTGCAAGTCACAAATAGGCAGACTGCTGATATAATTTATATGACCCACAAGGTGAATCCCTTTTTTAGTTGTTGTAGTATCCAACATTTAAAAAACTAAAGGGTTTCGGGGCACCTGGGTGGCTCAGTGGGTTAAGCCTCTGCCTTCGGCTCAGGTCATGATCCCAGGGTCCTGGGATCGAGCCCCACATCGGGCTCTCTGCTCAGTGGGGAGCCTGCTTACCCCTCTCTCTCTGCCTGCCTCTCTGCCTACTTGTGATCTCTGTCAAATAAATAAATAAATAAAATCTTAAAAAAAAAAAAAAAAGAAAAAAAAGAAACTAAAGGGTTTCATTTGAGAGAATCTCCAGCAGACTCCGTACTAAGCTTGGAGCCTGACGAAGGGGTCCATCCCATGACCCCAAGATCAGGACCTAAACAGAAAGCAAAAGTCGGACCCAAACAACTGAGCCACACAGGACCCCCTAGAACTTTTTAAAAATATCCCTTTGTGGGGGCACCTGGGTAGCTCAATCCTTAAGCATCTGCCTTCAGCTCAGGTCATGATCCCAGGGTCCTGGGATCAAGCCCCACATCAGGTTCCCTGCTCAGCAAGAAGCCTGCTTCTCCCTCTCTCACTCCCCCTGCTTGTGTTGCCTCTCTCGCTCAAGTAAATAAATAAAAATCTTTAAAAGAAAATGCAAAATAAAATAAAATCCCTCTGTGTATTTTCCATTTCTGTGTTACGAAGTTCTTTTTTAACTGTCAACATTGAACTATAACCAAGTGAATATTCTTCCCCTAGACTCTGACAGATTTTGAAACACCAGGGGGCCATGGAGGGAAAGATAATATTTTGGATTAGTTTGGCTCTTAGAGTGGAATTAAGAGGGGAAGAAAAGAAAACATGGGAGGTAAGTCTGACCTTCCACATTGAAACTGATCCTTCAAGACTCCTTGGTGGCCCCCAGAGTGACCGGTTACCCCCCACTTCACCTACTATCAGCAAAAGCAACATTAGTTCACCTTGCCGATCGTGGAAATCCAAAATGTTATGGGAAATATATTTCTTTTGGAGCAAAGGAGGATAATTTTCTCTGCACTGGCCTATGAATGCTTCTGAAGAAAAACAAGGAAACATAAGGAAATCTTCAAATACAAATACCTGAATTTAAATTCAAAGACACAGATGTTGGAGAGAATGCAGAGAAAGAGGAACCCTCCTACACTGTTGGTGGGAATGCAAGCTGGTGCGACCACTCTGGAAAATAGCATGAAGGCTACTCAAAAAGTTGAAAATAGAGCTACCCTATGACACAGCAGTTGCACTACTGGGTATTTACCCTAAAGATACAAATGTAGTGATCTGAAGGGGCACGTGCACCCGAATGTTTATAGCGGCACTGTCCACAATAGCCAACTATGGAAAGAGACTAGATGTCCACCAACAGATGATTGGATAAAGAAGATGTGGTATATATATATAGATAGATAGATAGATACAATGGAATACTATGCAGCCATCAAAAGAAATGAAATCTTGCCATTTGCAACAAAGTGGATAGAACTAGAGGGTATTATGCTGAACAAAATAAGTCAATTAGAGAAAGACAATTATCATATGATCTCCCCGATATGAAGAATTTGAGAGGCAGAGCAGGAGGCTTGGGGGGTAGGAAAGGAAAAAATGAAACAAGATGGGATCAGGAGGGAGGCAAATCATAAGAGACTTTTAATCTCTGGAAACAAAATGGTTTCTGGGGGGATGGGGGAGGGAAAGGGTGGTTGGGTTATGGATACTGGAGAGGGTATGTGAAATGGTGGGTGTTGTGAAATGTGTAAGCCTGATGATTCACAGACCGGTACCCCTGGGGCAAATAATACATTATATGTTAATAAAAATAATTAATAAGTACATTGAAAAATAAATAAAATTTTTTTTAAAAAATTTTTAAAAATTCAAAGACACGTGAGCCTAGAACAGCACCATGAGTCTGGTACAGCACACGCCTCACAGCAGGGCATCGTGCTCTGATGATGTGATGATGTGATGTCATCACTGCTCCTGGGAGCCCCAGGTCAGGACTGACTCATCTCCAGGGGCATCCCCCAGATGCACAGGATGGGCAGCAAGAGCTCAAGACGGGCTGCTTCGTAAAGGCAGACAAGGAAACCGATTCTGAGAGGAGGAGTGCGCACAGGGAAGGACCCAGAACTGAGAATAACCACTTTCCTCCTTCCCGGTCCCTCCCCTCATGCATTTCACAAACCTTACCTGAGGGTTCCTAGGTACCAGATACTGGTGACAGCTGGTGAACAAGTAGGGGAGGAGTTCAGACCCTTAACAAATCATCAAGTGAAGGATCAAGATAACCCCAGGGGGTGACCTGGTCTGGCAAGTGGGACAGGAAGGCAAGGGGAGAGAAAGTTATTTCTGGTTTCCCAAGGAGCCTCAGCCATGAAGTCCTGAGCAGTTACAAAGCCCCCAGGCTCCGCCAGACGCAACTTAGTAACAGATTGTATTTGGGCGCTGGAGTCCACGAGGGACGCATGAGTCACCTGCAGAGTGGACTACATGTCAAAGAAACACATACACACAAACCGGGGGCGTCCCACACAACTCTCAGGCTCCCCCAGCAAGACAGGAAGTGCGGGGTGTGGACCAGACCTGCTGTCAGGAGACGGACAGATCTGGGATTGGCCCTGCTTCAAACTGCAAGGCCTCCCAACGCCCTCAGAATGGATTTTCATCTGTTTAAAGCTGCCAACCTCCCCGTGGTCCAGCCTCCCTGGCCACAGCCCACCTTCTCCCCTGTCCATCGCGACCTCTCTGAGCAGACCTCTCTTCCTAGGGAAACTCAGCCCTCAGTGTCACTTCTTGAAGGCCCTCTACCCTGATGCTGCTCTGGTCCCACAGCACCCTGACCCTCCCCTCCGCACCACTCTTAGACTTACTTACTCCCCGCCTGTTTCCCAGAATGCTAGAAGGTGAGTTCCGTGGGGGTGAACATCAATCCATCCTCCTGAGGACTTGATCCTCTCAGCTCCCAGAGCAGCACCCAGCGCCCGGAGGGACTGAGGCAGAAAGCCAAAAGAGAAGACAAAGAAATCTCTCCACCATTTCCCAGGGTCCCGAGCCTCAGTTTCCACACCTGCAGAGTGATGACAGAGTGTTCCGTGTTCCTGCCTGTATTTAGTTTTATTCATTTGTTTTTTAAAATACGCTTTTCTGTACAAGTTCGCTTTTTGATGCACACATGTGAGTTGTGACCCTCACTGGTGTATGACCATCACCGCAGTGAAAACACAGAGCTCTTGCATCACCAGGAAAAAGTCCCCTCGTGCTGCCCCTTTGTAGTCATACCCTCCTTTCCACCCTAGCTCCCAGCAACTACCTATCTGTTTGCTGTTCCTATAATTTTGCCTTTTCCAAAATGTCATGTAAGTGGGATCACACAGCGAGTAGGCTTCTGTGTCTTTTTTGCTTGGCACAGTGCTCTGAGATTCAGCCATTGTGACGTGTGTCTCAGTGGTTTGCTCCTTTATATTGTCCTCTCCATGAAGGAAATCTGTCCAGTGATGTTTAAAACATCATCTCGTATAACCCACCCACACCTTGGGGGGCAGATTCTGTTAGCATCCCACCTCAACGAGGGGGAACCTGGCCACAAGGACAGCACGCAGTGTGGGAGCAGGCCGGGCAGCTGAGCCTGGCCCCTGAGGCTGCTTCTCCTGCAATGCAGAAGCTTCACAGGAGCCTGGGAGGGAAGCGTGTGGAACGGGGGGAGGGAGGGCAGAAGGGAAGAAGCCAGGGGAAAGAGAGCTGGAAGATGAAGGGACCCGGGGCACACAGGTGGATGTGGCCGAAAGCATGCCCTTAGCTCCGAGCTGCTACACCGAAGCTTGGCTCTGTTCTTTTCAGCAGCAGAACTGTGTGTCAAACCTGATGGTACTCAAAACCCGAGACAAAAACCTGGTGGAAACAGAGCCGCTCAAATAGAAGGGAAGGAGGAAATGGAGCCAGACCGGCCAAGCTCCTCCTCTCCCTACAACCTCCCTCCTGGTGGCCTCTGAGGAAGGGGCCTTCCAAGGAATGCAGGGCCCCTTAGGGTCTCCACTCTTTGACGTATGCTCCCCAAGGACTGGCTCTTTCCTTCCTTCTTGCTTTCTTTCAGCTTTCAAGTTATCAAAAAACACATTTGAAACTAAAGTTAGCGGGAGAGGCCTTGCATCCTATGTCTGCACCCCACTGTCCCGCATATAATTAGGAGTGAATAAATGGGTGATGGGCAGGTCTGGGCAACACTTGTGCAGGGCAAAATCCGGATCTTCCCTCAGCAGCTAAGTGACCTTCAGCAAGTGTCTGACCCTCACAAAGACTCAGAAGCCTCAGCACTTCCCTCATCTCTTAATATTTTAAGAGGTTTCAATAAGCAGATACTCCTAAGAGCACAGTGCCGAGCAAATGGTAGGTATTATACAGAAATGGTAGGTATAAAACAGAAAGTATTACCTATCATTATTCTTTTTTTTTAAGATTTTTTTTTTTTTTTTGACAGAGATCACAAGTAGGCAGAGAGGCAGGCAGAGAGAGAGGGGGAAGCAGGATCCCCGCTGAGCAGAGAACCCGATGTAGGGCTCGATCCCAGGACTCTGAGATCATGACCTGGGCTGAAGGCAGAGGCTCAACCCACTGAGCCACCCAGGTGCCCCTACCTATCATTATTCTTTTTTTTTTTTTAAGATTTTATTTATTATTTGACAGAGAGAGATACAGTGAGCGAGAGAGGGAACACAAGCAGGGGGGAGTGGGAGAGGAAGAAGCAGGCTTCCCACTGAGCAGAGAGCCCGATGTGGGGCTTGATCCCAGGACCCTGGGATCATGACCTGAGCTAAAGGCAGACGCTTAACAAGTGAGCCACCCAGGTGCCCCACTATCATTATTCTTAATCCTGCATTTGCAGGATTACATCTGTGTTGGAGGAAAACAAAGAATCCACTGGAAGAAACTAAAATGTCCCCCACGGAAAGCGCGGGGCCCTGTAGGTCCCGACGTTGCTCCCTTCTAGGGCTGGCCAGCGAAAAGCTCTGCTTTTTTAATCGTCTCTTTCATTTTTGTACCAATGGGAGGAAGGGCCTGGACTGCGGAGGTGTGAAGATCGCAAACCTGACACGCAGGGCTCATCTGGAGCCAAGTATGTATTAATTGGTGTTTATGTAACACTTTGTGCCCCTCTGGCCTGTTTCTGTCTGAACATGTGCTCTCAGAGCCTTGGAGAACACCTCTCCCTGTTCTGACTCTTGGATGTTCAGACGAAAGCAGATGGTGTCGTTAAAATAACAGCACAGACATTGTGGCTCTAAAGGGAAAAGTCCACTCCTTGAGGACTCAGAGTTAAATTAGAAATAGCTGGAAGTGAGTATTTTCCAAGACTGACTTTTCCAGGAGACAGCAGGACTCCAGTCTCCGCAAGAGAACCTGGCCAAGGCGAGGGACAGCACCGAACGTGAGTGAAGAGTGCCCTCTGCTGGCTAGCGCCAGAAACGCTCAGCTGCCGACCTTGTCCACCTCCCACCCATCCCTCTCGGAGGGCGCCAGTCCCCCTGCCTTGAAGCAAACCTCCAACACCTTCTGCAGTTCTTTTCTGAAAAAATTAATCTGAACTGCAAACAAAAAGGCTTTTTTTTCTGGGGCACGTGGGTCTGCTAAGCATCTGCCTTCGGCTCATGATCCCGGAGTCCTGGGATGGAGTCCTGCGTCAGGCTCTTTGCTCAGCTGGGAGCCTGCTTCTCTCTCTGCCTGCTGCTTCCCCTGTTTGTGCTCTCTCTCTCTCTCCCTCTGTGATAAATAAATAAAATTTTTTTAAAAAGGCCCCCCTTTTTTTTTTCCTAAAAGAAGAGCTAAGAGAAAGGTCATAGAGCATTTGATCCCCTCCTCACTTATGTTTTTCTTGCTAGCGCCCTTGAATGTCACCTAAAAAATGGCCTTGGGAATTTTGAGTGTGAGCTCTGCATCAGAGAATCCATGCAACATTGGGCACTTGACCAGATGTCTGCAGGTGGCCCACAGCACCGTCCCATTTCTCTTCTTGGAGGCTATCCTCTTGACCAGACTCCAAACTTCACAGACACTCATCCTGAGTCAAAGCTGCCTGCTTTCTCCCAGAAAACCCCTGCGGGTCTGCACGCAAGGACAGCAAGATCCTAGTAGCCAAGAGGACAGGCCACTCCAGATCAAACCCAGCCAATTCTGATGGCCTGCTCTGCAAGCTTGGAAACTTGGCACAAGACCCTTCCCCAACCCCCAGCTCAAGACCAGAACACAGCTTGTCTGGCTTCCTGCCAGGCTGTGCCTGACAGCTGGGACCCTTTGGACCTTGGTCTCCCACCCTAGCATAGTCCCTGCTCCACTCCCTAGGAACAGCCCTGACCTCCTGGGTGAGTTGTAACCCACCTGGCATGGTGCTCACTCTGACTTCATGCACCAGAGCCAAGCTGGCTGAGCTACAACCGCAGCTCATCACTTCACAGCTGTGGGAGCATCTCCAATGAGCTTCCTTCTCTGTAACAATCCTAGGAGCTGCCATTTACTAGAGGTTCACTAACTCCCAGAAACTTGACATATACTCCTTTCAAATTAATCCTCATGACACACTATGAGGGCCTCTTCTTTCTGAATCAAGGACAAGAACTCTTTAAAGGCTGAGGTTACCCAGCTTCTCGTCTGCTGGTTAAGGAAGGATTTTGCCATCTTCTTCCCTTCATTGTGCAACCTGAGTTAATCAGAGGGCAGAGAAGCAGGTGTATGGAGAGAAAAGGGAACACCAAGAGTGGGGGAGAAGAGAAAAGTCTTCTGGAGCACAGGGGAAGGTTTAGGGTGCCTGCAAGGCAAGGGTGAGCTGGAGACAGAAAGGGATGAGGAAGAGAGAGAGGAGTCCTTTAAAGGACTACTCTCGAGTATAAAGCATCCTCATTGGATCTTCTTTGAGAGACAGCAAACCATAGAGCTGTTTTGACGGTCGCCTAATGGACTCCAAACTTCTGAATGCAACACAACCCCAAGTCTCTGCAGCATCAGAGGTGCTGGTATTTGCTCAGACTGCATCCCCATGTCATAAATAAGGAAAAAGAGGTGGAGGGAGGGAGGGTCAGTACCTTGCCAAGGTCTACACCGCTCACGAGCTGCAGAGCCTGAACGCAAATCCAAGTGCACCTGACCCCACAGCCGTTTGTGTGACACTCTGGCCTGGGAATACTACCACCACCTCACCGGCCAGGAGAGGGGTAAACTTGGGACAGATCATGTGGACTAAGGCCTTCCAATAATGAATCACATATTGTAGATAATGCCAGAAGCACCAGTTCCTTTCCTTCCTTCCTTTGTCTCGATCTCTGAGTTCTCCTTGGTTCTTAAGACCCTGTTCTCACTGCTGGATTTCTGACATCTCCTTTTATTGCTCCAAATCCTGTTTAACTGCCCTACCACCTCAGCCTCCCCTTGGTCTGCTCACAGCTTGCTTTCTGACCCCAAACTCTCCAGTGGGAAGGCAGAAGCTCAACCTCGAATGCGTGGCATTCCCCATACTTAACACCCAGCCCCATGTGTGCCTGAGGAACCAACCTTCTTCCCGTGTGTTCATTCATTCAACACACAGCTACTGATATCTCCTGGGTCAGGCACTGTGCTAGCGACTCAAGGTAGAATGCCATTTTGAATAAGTATCCAAAACTAGGAAATAAAGCACACCTTTTCAGAGTCCGTAGCCGGAGCCTGCCTACAGGCAAGATAAATTTTGTTTGACTCACTATTCACTTTTTTTTTTTTTTTTAAAGATTTTATTTATTTATTTGACAGAGAGAGATCACAAGTAGACGGAGAGGCAGGCAGAGAGAGAGAGAGAGAGGGAAGCAGGCTCCCTGCTGAGCAGAGAGCCCGATGTGGGACTCGATCCCAGGACCCTGAGATCATGACCTGAGCCGAAGGCAGCGGCTTAACCCACTGAGCCACCCAGGCGCCCCTCACTATTCACTTTTGAAGAGAGCCCAGACTCTGTAAAGTTAAGATGTTAACTTATAATAGACTTGTAAGTCACAAATAACTTCTGTCAGGTATAAGACAGAATTCCAAAGGTTACAGTGTTATTTTCCTGTAGGACCTAACCATCATCTAAGCATAACCTTGATCTAAGTTTGCAGTCTTATCTCAACATCCTTTCTCCATGTTTTCCCATGACTATACACGTGTGCGTGCACACACACACACGTATATATGTGTACATGTGTATATACACACATATATTTTTCTGAGTACTTTTCTTTTAAAATATTTTATTTTTAAGTAATCTCTACACCCAACGTGGAGCTTGAACTCACAACTCTGAGGCCAAGAGTTGCATGCTCCACGCCCTGAGTCAGCCAGGTGCCCCACTCCTGAGTACTTATTAAAACTAGTCTTGTCTTTCTCATCCTTCTAGTTTTCTCATTTGTGAGTTAAGTAGATATTTTCCCCAGGCTAAGTATATATTTGTACAATGGTTAAGGTTTTCAGTTAGAAAAGTGGACCTTTGTATGAGATCTAAAGAATGACAGGGGAAAAGTATCCTGGGCAGAGGTGACAGCACATGCAGAGGTCCTGTGGTAGGGAGTGTGGCACACTGGAGAAACGGAAAGGTATGTGAACTCCAGCATCTGTGACTAGAACCTTTCAGCCAACACCTGCCATATCCACATCATGACATGGCTGTTGAGTCCCTCCTGTCTCAGACACATACAGTGGCTGTGTCCTAGGAACAAAGAACTGGCCTCCTAGGTTGGGACCAGGAAAACCATGTTTCCTGGATTATGTGGCTGCACCTCCATGTCACCTTTCTCCAGGAATTAGAAAGGATCCAGGCTGGCAAAGTCACAGTTATCAAGGGGGAGAAGTCCCCTCTGGGGGGACAACACCCCCAGATGCCAGCCTCATCACCAGCACAGTGGAGAATCCTGACCTTCAGGCATCAGCAGCGCAGTGCCAGGCCCTCTGCCAACCCCAGTGCCTTCTGTGGCCCAGCCCACCTCCACCATATGCTTATTCACCAAGTCAAATTGGTATAAACACCTCCTCACAGAGGTCTAAATGATAACAGGATGGGAAACCCTGCACACTGTCACCAAAAATATCACTCCACAATCAAGTCTGACACCAGCCTCCTGAGAACAGGGGTTTTTCTCTCTCACAGTGTAAACAGCACCAGCCCTGGGGGCAGAAGACCCTGGCTGGAGGCTGGTAATTAACTACACGACCTTGGACAAGCTGCTTAACCTGCCTGAGCCTCGGTCCTCTGGATATGGTAATATTCATAGCTCATGAAAAGGCTCAATGTTAATTTTCATAGCTGTTATGATGATCAGACACTATTTTTTAAAATACCACAAGGTGGGCACCTGGGTGGCTCAGTTGGTTAAGTGCCTTCGGCTCAGGTCATGAATCTGGAGTCCTGGGATCAAGTCCTGCATCGGATTCCCTGCTCAGCGAGGAGCCTGCTTCTTCTTCTGACCCTCCCCCATCTCGTGCGCGCGCTCTCTCTCTCTCTCTCTCTCGTTCTCTCACTCTCAAATAAATAAATAAAATCTTTTTAAAAAAAATACCACAAGGCTTTGTTGACTAAGCAGTATGATGCTATGTGAAGCTCAGGGCAAAATGTCTGCATAAAAATGTAAAGCCAAGGGCTGATACCAAGATCTATAAAGAACTCCTCAAACTCAATACCCAAAAAATGGACAATCATGTCAAAAAATGGGCAGAAGACATGAACAGACACTTCTCCAAAGAAGACATACAAATAGCTAACAGACACATAAAAAAATGTTCATCATCATTAGCCATCAAGGAGATTCAAATCAAAACCACATTGAGATACCTCCCTATGCCAGTCAGAATGGCCAAAATTAATAGGACAGGAAACAACAAGTGTTGGAGAGGATGTGGAGAAAGGGGAACCCCCTTACATTGTGGGTGGGAATGCAAGTTGGTGCAGCCACTTTGGAAAACAGTGTGGAAATTCCTCAAAAATTAAACATAGAGCTACCCTATGACCCTGCAATTGCACTACTGGGTATTTACCCCAAAGATACAGATGTAGTGAAAAGAAGGGCCATCTGTACCTCAGTGTTCATAGCAGCAATGGCCACAATGCCAAACGTGGAAAGAGCCAAGATGCCCTTCAATAGACGAATGGATAAAGAAGATATGGTCTGCATATACAATGGAATATTACTCAGCCATCAGAAAGGATGAATATCCAATTTTTGTATCAACATGGACGGGACTGGAGGAGATTATGCTGAGTGAAATAAGTTAAGCAGAGAAAGTCAATTAGCATATGGTTTCACTTACTTCTGGAGCATAAGGAATAACATGGAGCACATTAGGAGAAGGAAAGGAAAAGTGAATTTGGGGGTAAATCAGAGGGGGAGACAAAGCATGAGAGACTGTGGACTCTGAGAAACAAACTGAGGGTTTTGCAGGGGGCGGGGTGGTGGGATGAGTGAGCCTGGTGGTGGCTATTAAGGAGGGCATATATTGCATGGAGCACTGGGTGTGGTGCATAAACAATGAATCTTGGAACACTGAAAAAATAAAATTAAATTAAGATGTTAAAAAAAAAAAAAAGTAAAGCCAAAACGAAAACACGGCAAGAACACAAGGTGGAACCATACAAGCTTTAGTCACGAAGGCAGGCAGGCAGGCTTCCTGGAGTGCTGGTGCGTCAGGCACTGTGCTGGGCACTCACCTGCTTTGCCTCGGACATACAAATAATAACTCACAGAAAATTTCAGTTCATTCATCCACATGTTTGGTCTTTCCAGAAGAGCTTACTTTGGGGGGTAATCTGGATATTTCTCTAAAATTATTTGCCAGGAAGGGAAAAGAACTTCATCAGCCCCATTCATTTCACCACCCCTCACAGAGGAGTTCACGTATTCCCAGCATTATGTACCTTACTTGTCTCAAGATACTACCACTAACATTGATGGGTAATCTTTTTTTTTAAAGATTGATTGATTGATTTTAGAGAGAGCTAGAGAGAGAGCATGAGCAGGGAAGAGGCAGAGGAAGAGGGAGAGAGAATCCCAAGCAGACTCCACACTGAGCCCCAACCTGAGATCATGACCTGAGCCAACTGATGGGTAATCTTGTAATAGTTTTCTTTTTTTTTTTTTTTTTAAGATTTTATTTATTTGACAGAGAGAGATTACAAGTAGACAGAGAGGCAGGCAGAGAGAGAGAGAGAGGGAAGCAGGCTCCCTGCTGAGCAGAGAGCCCGATATGGGGCTCGATCCCATGACCCTGAGATCATGACCTGAGCCGAACACAGCAGCTTAACCCACTGAGCCACCCAGGCGCCCCCCTTGTAATAGTTTTATTATTAGATCCATAACAACACAGTACAATCCACATTCTTCTGAATCCAGGATAATAAAAGAAAATGAGATAGGTAGTGGGAAATACGACTGGCGCACACTGCATCAATTCTCAGACCCCTGTTTGTAATACCTCAGGATACACACTATGTCAAAGAGAAATGGAAAATGCTAAAAAAAATTTTTAAAAATAAAATCTTCCAGACCTAATTAATTCATTTTAACTTACTTCATATGCCTTGATGATCTTTTAGGAACAGACTGGGTGGCCATCATAAATCCAGACAGTGAGGCCCTTTGAGGCATCTAGCCCATAAGAGACACGCAATAATTATTTTTTGAATCAATGAATCCCAAAGTGGTTGGACTTGAAAAGAGGTATTCAAGAATCTGCCACTAGAGGGCAAAAGAGAGTAAAATGTCTCAGCATATTATTTTTTGGTGTTCAAACCTGATCTCAATTTGAGACTCCACTAGAGAAAAACCTTAAAAAAAAAAATCACTTGAAGCTAAAATTGGACATTTGAAGTTTTTCTGAATAAATTCTGATGAAACTTTCAGTGCTGACCTAAGAACTCTAAGCGCCTGTTTAAAATGGAAATATGTTACCAGGGCTGGGTAACATATTAATACCCACCAACCATTAACTCCCACACATAACAAGAAGCAATTCATCAACGGGCAAGGCCCTGGGGCATGGGGTCAGGCTGAGTGAGCTTCGAATGAGAGGAGTGGAGAAGGCAGGTGCTGGGACCTCTATGAACATGGTTGCAGGGAGGGAAAGGAAAACGGGGCTAGAACTAAGCCCTGTTCTGTGCATCTAGGAACTGTGGCTCCTCACTTAAAGAAGAAATTCTCCATGAATGGTATCACCATCTTCCACACACCCACTCTGGACCCCAGGGAGTCCAGAGACCCCCACCACCATTTCTACATCCACTGTGCTTCAGACCCTTTCCACCCTGACCCAGCCCCCAATATTGACTCCCTGTGCACACTTGGACCATCAAGGAGCTGTTAAATCTCAAATACAGTCATTCTCCCCTCATCCTTGCATCCCATTTCAAATCTTCGAACGGTTCCATATCTCTTAGATATATGCAAATAAATGCAAATAAAATCCAAGATAAAAAGTAGAGCAAAGTAGACTAACCACTACACTCCCCCACCCCACCTACCCCTGGACTTATTTCCTGGGATACCCACCCCAGCATCCCCATACCACACATCCAGCCCTGCCGAAGGATGCCCCCCTACTCTCATTACAACATCTAGGCCTGTAGTGCTTGGTTCTCTCCAACCAGCTGAGCCTCTGAAGACCTAGCCCTGGGCCACCCTTTCTGAGAAGCCTTCCTGACCCCCATGACTTCCCTAAGAATAGACCACTCTCCCTTCTGTCCCCAAATCTCAGTTCAGTCCAACCACACGCTGTCGGGGGGAGTTCCTGCAGGACAGGGTCCGCGTTTGGTGATTTCTGCCTGGTCGATGGCCTAGAAGAGAACTGGCCTTAGGGATGGGGCTGGGGAGCTGGCTTCTTGGAAGAGGCTGCTATCGGAGGAAGCACAGCTCGTGGTGGGTGGGAAGACATGTCAAAAACAAACCTTGCCCCCTGACAGCTTAGCAGCGGGCTTGTCTGAACAAGAAGGACCAGGCAAGAGTGGGGTCTGGCAGCCTCTCCATAAACAGGGCAGACAGTACAGAGCCTCCCCAGAGGGACACGTTGTCACAGGAACTCAGAGGAGCTGTTTGCAGGGGCTTTCCCCCCATGCATTGGCACCTGCTTGATAGAGAAAGCCAGCCTGGGAGTAAAATGAGAGGCCCCAGCAAGAGAAGGGGAGCAAGGGATAAATGATTCCAGTATCCACTCTGCACCCCTTACCCCATGGCCCTGATTCACCATTCCTCCTGCACTTGTAAGGAAACCCAAAGGATTTTATACATTCACCTATCCAGGGGCTCCATGTCCCAACCTAGAATTTCTGGAGGATGCTTATAACTTGTCGACTTTCACCTTTCAAAAAAGTCATGCTCGTGGGACGCTTGGGTGGCTCAGGCGGTTAGGAGTCTACCTTTGGCTCAGGTCATGATCCCAAGGTCTTAGGGCAGAGTCCCATATTGGGCTCCTTGTTTGGTGGGGAGCCTACTTCTCCCTCTGCCTGCTGCTTCCCCGGCTTGTGCTCTCACTCTTGCTCTCTCTCTGACAAATAGATAAATAAAATTTTAATAAAAAACAAAAAGTCATGCTCTTGACAAACTTGTAAACCACTATAAGCAACGTGGCATGCAGGGTCTTCTGGCCTCTATTTCTCCATTTGCAAAACGAGGAGGGTGAGACCTCATTGCCTTTGATGTCCTGAGGCTACGGGATGGTGCACAGGGTGGTTTTTAGGGCTCTGGAGTTATTTATGCAAACACCAAATCAGTAATCTCACACACTGCCGCTCGCTTTTCAGCGCCAAATTTTTACAGTCGGCCAGTGCTTCCTGCACACAGACAATTGAAAAACAAACTCCCCTTTATTCAACCCATAGAACAACAACAACAACAAAGAAGCCCAAACCAGTGCACTCAAACAGAAGGAGGCCCTCCTCTCAGTCACTTGGTACGGCTGTTACTTGGTAACGGTATACTCAATATTTACAAATATGTACAAACATTAGTAACCTTTAAATGTGACCAGGAAGGTGGTTTAGCTCCTTTTCTCCTGGTCATTCTGGCTTTTCCTCCTTTCCCTCCTTGCAGCCAAGAGCAACACTGGATGGACGCTGGTTCACTTCCCCCTTTTCCTGGCTATGGGGCTCCCTGGGGCAAAGACCGTGTGCAGGGCTCTGTGCGGCCGTGAGCTCTTCCACGGCCTTGGCAATCTATTGGGGGAGCCACAGCCAAGGCCCCGGGCCAAGCCCTGTGGCCCAGGGACCTTCCCAGCCTTCCTCAAGCCCTCTTTCCCAAATACCAGCAGAGCACCAGGCAGCAGGTCCTGTGGGTTTTCCTTGGTTTGACTTTTAACTCACACATTTTTGAGGAATGGCCGATTCAGTCACGACTTGCCTTCATGCTTTCCTCCTCCTTGTGGGATTAATCATTTTGGGATCCACAGGAAGTTATATCCATGTGTTATGCCCACAAGCGCACAGAGTCCTATCCTCACCAGACACCATGAAACAGACCCACATACACAGTCATGCATGTGGGTCTGGGGCCTCATGATGCCTAATGTACATCCATACAGGGAGATTCTCAGGCAGCTTTGTTACTAGTTAATCATTAGGACTGACTTCTTGATTCTTTACACCTGGTGCTTTCCATGAGTTCAGCCAACAGATTAAGTACAACAAGGATTTTGAAGGCTTTTTTTTAATCAAAAGTCCTTTTTTTAAAGATTTATATGCGTTTATTTAAGAGAGAGACAGCGTGTGAGAGAGAGAGAGCATGAGCAGGGGGAAGGGGGAGAGGGAGAGGGAGAAGCAGGCTCCCCACTGAGCAAGGAGCCAGATGCCGGACTCGATCCCAGGACCCTGGGATCCTAACCTGAACGGAAGCCTGACGCTTACCTGACTGAGCCACTCAGGAGCCCTAACCAAACGTCCTTTAATCAGAGACATTTAACTTACTACAAGTGATCCTTGCCTACTCATCAAATCAATTACTTTGAGAAATACGACTCAATTACACACTAATTCCAAAAATAACCTCCATGTAATAGGAAGAAATATTTTCTGGTTGTACTGCTCTTCCTCCACTTAATTAAAAATTATGAGTCTTAATGAAGGAAACATAACACACACACAAATAACAACAGAGAGATCACTACGTGTGGTATGTTTAATCCCTAGTAAGCAAGTCCTGCTCTCCTCCATGAATGTGAACCCTGACTCCGCCATGCACCAACTGTGTGGTCTTGGGCAAACGACTTGACCCCTGAGTCTCTGCTTTCTTGGTCATAGAAGGAGGCCGGTAAGCGGCGTCTGTATCAGGAGCTGGCTGTGAAGCGTCAAGGAAAAGTTCCTGCCAAATGCTCAGTGCAGGGCGTGGCCTATGGTGAGGCCTTTAAAAACTTAGCTCTTGTGATTGTGAATGTTATTATTACCCATCTACAAAGAGCTCCCCATGTGACTTTAGCAGATATAATCTTGGTGTATCAGATATAACCTTTTTTTTAAGATTTTATTTTTTTTATTTGACAGATTGAGAGAGAGAGAGCACAAGCAGGCAGAGTGGCAGGCAGAGGGAGAAACAGACTCCACTGAACAGAGGGTGTGACACTGGGCTTGATCCCAGGACCCTGAGATCATGACCTGAGCCAAAGGTAGACATTTAACCCACTGCGCCACCCACACTCTTGCAAAGGCCAGTTTGAGGCAAATTTACAGTAGAGCCCAAGGTGGGGCCCTCTTTTTCTTAAAAGGGAATCTCCTCCAATTATATATGCGGCAGGCCCCACAAAACCCGGATCCTTCCCTGGTCACAGGTAACAACGCATGCTCATGGAACATCCCTGCCTGGTGACATTCCTCCCCACTTCTGGCTGTGATGCTGATCACTCCTGATTCATATTTTTTCCTTACTGGGTAACTAGAAGCCAGTTTTCTGTATGTAAACTTTATCTAAGTGGAATCATACTGTGTTATACCTAACCTTCTGCAATTGTTTGATATTTTACATGTTTAACATTTACCCATGTCGATACACGCAGGTCATAACTGCTTTAGAGCACTCGATGGTATGGATATGATGGCAATTTATTTGTGAATTTCCCACTAATGGATATGTAGGCTGTTCAAAGTTCTCTGCCATTACGATGCTGTGATAAACACACAACCATTCTTATTAGGATCTGGGGGACCTACTCCAGCCAGAGTTTCTCTGGGGAATCATGACAGAGGCTGATGCATCCCTTTGTCCTTACCGACAGAACCCAACATGCTGTAGTTAAACATTCTCACCTTCCCAAACCCCCTGCAGCTATGGAAGGACACACACCCCGGTTCTGGTCAAAGATGTAGGCAGAAATCTGCTGAGGATTCCTGAAGGCCTTGGCTTCCCTGCCTTAGTGCTGGCCCTCCCTTCTAGTTCCTCCCCAGCTGGAACATGGGCATGAGGGCAGGAGACGAGCAGCCATGGGGGGAACATAAGGACAAAAGCCCCACGAAGCGGACAGCAATGTGAGAAAAGACTTGAATGGTAGCCAATCGGATTATTTAGGTACTAGATTAAGCTCTTCCCACACTCAGTACTACTTACGTATCATTCTCCAAAGGAATAGAAAATATTTCCGCACACAAGATGCGTTAGTCTTATAGTCTTATGTCCTAAAACCCTAGAGTATTAAATTAAATATATATACACGTATATATTTATTTATTTATTTATTTATTTATAAATATATATATACTTACTCTAATGATAAGACTCTTCAGTTGTAAGTGTCAATATTCAGAACAACCAAAATGGAAAGTGGAACACGCATCCAAGCACCTTCTGAGTGCTTACGAAGAATAAGAGAGTAACAACGATAACAGCAAATACTCAAAATGCATTTACTTTGGTGCCAGGTGGTACTCTAAGCCCTTCACATCTATTACTTCAATTAAGCCTCAGAAGGGGCAGTACTATTACCAGATGGGGAGCTGCATGGGCTATTCAGTAACTTGCCAGCATCACCAAGCTGGGGGCAGGGGGCAGAGCTGGGACGTGTGAGTCTAGCACTACAGGGAATGTATGAGTGTGGCAGGCTAAAGACCAGCCCCTGAAAGACACCCATGTCCCAATTCCCAGGACCTGGGAATGTATCACCTTGCATGGCATAAGGAACCTCGCTGATGTGATGAAATTAAAGATCTTGAGGTGGGGAGAGTATCCCGGATTACCCAGGCAGGCCTGACATCCTCATCATCATCAGGCTCCCCTAAGAGGGACACAGGAGGGCAGAGCAGTAGTAGGAGACATGTAGGAAGCAGAGGGCAGAGACCCAGGGAAGGGGCTATAATTCAACAAATGCAGTCAACCTCTAAAAACCAGAAAAGGCAAAGAAACAGATTCTGCCCCAAAGCCTCCAGAAGGATCCAGGCCTACTGACAGCTTGAAGGGAGCCCCGTAAGACAGATTTTAAACTATGGACTTCCAGAACTGTAAAACAACAAACGTGCGTTGTATGAAACCACTATCTGCAGTCATGTGTTACAGCAGCCATAGGAAACAAACATGGTTGGTAACTCTGACACACGCACGTGCACGTTCACACACACCCCCACAGGCCGTGCCCTCCAGAAGTTCATTCGCCCAGAGAGGGAGACACAAAAGCCACTACCTGCTCTTAAAGACTAGATAGAATAAGGGTCACAGACCCCCGGGCACAAAGGGCTGCAGGAACTGGGGGAGAGTGCCTGGTCCATGCATGTGGGCCCCTGACCAACCCAAAAGAATGTTCTCAGCACCTACGACTGGTTACAACACCCAGGGAGATCATGACAGTCTGGAGCCGCTTACTAACGGACTTGTCAGGGGACTCGTTTTCTCATGGATCCACCCTGATAATGTTTCCGCATCTGTAAGAGACAAAAACTTGGCAAGGGAAAGGCAACGCCCTCCAAGCTTCCTTCCTGGAACCCTCCAGTGGCTTGTCTGGATTTACCAGCCGGGTCTTCCTTCCATTCCCTTGGGTTGGGCTCCTGGTGCTGTCAGTCTATGCCTGACATTTCCTCTTTCTCTGGCCAAGGTCAGACACAAAAACAAACTACTCTAATGTAAGAGCCAGCATCATCTCCCACCCACAGGTCCCCTTTCAAGTAACTGCCTCCTCCATGCACCAGCACTCCCCAACCTCTCACCCCGGCCAGCCCGGAAACCTGAGCCTTCCCCATGCACTCAGAGAATAGTGCAGTCCGTGCGGTCCCTGAGATAAATGGGGGCACAAGGGATGAATCGATCACCCTCTTTATAGGATGCCCACTTCAAATCTGCAAAGGAGGGGTGCGGCGTGGCTCGGCCGGTTGAGCATCCGACTCTTGGTTTCAGCTCGGCTCATGAGATCTGTGAGGTTGAACCCTGCATTCAGCACCCCTCTTGATATGGAGTCTGCCAGAAAAATTCTCTCTCCTTCTCTTCCCCCTGCCCCTCCCCCTATTCAAGCGTGTGCTCTCGCTCTCGCTCTCTCTCTCTCTCTCTAATAAATACATAAAGTCTTTTAAAAATCCACAAAGGAGCCCAGCCTAAAATGTAGACCATAAAAGTCAAAATTTCAAGCTACACTGTTGGACAAAAGAGACTCGCTTCTGCTGAGAGTGCCTTCAGGATTTGGGAGATGGGAAAATGCAGGAATAACTAAAGAGAAATGACTGTGAGTACCTGTTAGCTCTTCGTCTGGGTTATTGTAGCAATCCCATCACCCCCATTTGATAAACGAGGAAATGGAGGCATGACCACAGACAGGAAGCTGCAGAGCAGAATGAGAGCCCGGGGAAGCAAACACTACCGTAAGTTGTCAAAGTGTCTGCTGTAACCCACCTGCCACCTGAGTGCCACCTGTCACCACCTTCACCCAGTCAAACAGGATGACAAGGACTAAAGGAGCATTTCCAATGGGAACTGTGTTTATTGCACAACAGAAAAGCCTCAGCATGAATCAGAGTCTCAGGGAAGTTCCCTAATCAATACAGCATTCCAGTAGCTGGACAGTCTGCCTCTCCTGTCCCATCAGCTCTGCCCAAGACCTTAACTGTCCACAGCTAGCAGCTAAGTGTAAAGTTTGGAGAAGCAACTTGAGTCCTTAAAGGGAAGTGGGCTTCGCCTCCAAAAGGCTCTGCTCCCTACTATGCAAAAGGCAGAGAATAATGTTAGTAGTGTGCCCAGCACAGGGCCTGCTCCTTATACCGTAACTTGGCACATAAAGGGAAGGCTGTGGGATAAAAATAACCCCGAGGGCTTACTTGCCAAACATCTTCTAGTGCACAAAATGCTTTACATATAACATCTTGTTTGGGGCAAGTTCCTGGTTAGGACATCAGCAGCACACAACAGGAGAGACAAATGCACATCATCTACCCCCACCCCCAAAATGAGCCACTAGCTTACCTGTAACACCGTAGGTCGATAAAGGTCACACACCCCACTCACTGTCTGTAAAGTCATCCCTAGCACCTGGTGCCCAGCTGGCGCTTAATAAATGTTGAATGAATTCTGAATCAATAGGAACCACTCTTACTAGGATCTGCTACTCTCTGCTGCCTTGAGCCACACAAAGCAAGTATATATATAGAAATCACCCCAGGCGCACATTCAAGTAACGTGAGCACAAATCACTGAGAGGCCGGGCTATGTCCACACCTGCCGGGGAGCTCCCAGCTGTCGGTATCAAGGACCAGTGTGAAGTCCACGTGGAACAGCCTCACGGACGACAGACTTCTCTTGTTTTTAAACAAACCATCAAAGAGGCTCACGGCTTCCCACAAAGAAACCCCACACCTTCTGCCAGGAGACAAGGAACTCATTAGGCAGGGCTGCCTCCTACCATGTCCATTGTCAGCAGGCACCATCCGGGCCCTCGGAGAACAGCTCCCAGGAGCACACATGCTGACAGGCGGTATCCGGGACGATCAGATTTCTATCAGCAACGACACATGGCATTTCTTGCTGGCTCCCCTTAAGGACCCCACTCCACCCCCAGGAGGCAGCTCACGGCTTCGCCTACTTCCTCAACAATCACGCCTTTAAGAAAACGGCAATGTGTCGGGGACACACACAACATGACCGACACAATCACAAATTCAGGGTGCTGCCCGCCCAGCATGGCCCCCTAGGCACGGTCACAATTCCTCGTGCTCCCCTGCTCTCAAGGACGTGCCCACAAATCCGTCTCTGCCCCAGCCGATGAAACCACATCTACCCCAGCCCACGAATACCACGAGAACCTCCCTTCCAACACTCAGAGAACAACCCTCCCCAGCTGAGTGTTCCCTCAGCTTCACGGCACCCCCTGCTTAGGATGGCTGAAGTACAAAACCACTGAACCCCATCCTGGTGATTCCCTTTACAGAAAGTCAGAAGTCAGGATAGTGGTCCGCTCCTCCCCCAGCTGCCACGGAGGGGGCCACAGGCAACAATTCTGGGCACTGCTCATGCTGTGCTTCCTGAGCTGAACGCAAAGGTGTGTTCTGTGGGGGGAAAAGCCAGAGAGCTATGTGGTTATGTGCAGCCTCTTCTGCTTGGGTATTATTCGTGAGCAAAAAGTTAATAAATAAACTGTGGATTCACATGAATTCTGTTTGTTCTGGAACTTTAGAGATTGGAGGTGGGGGTTCAATTACACCATACTTCAGCCACATAAATCACAGACTTTCCTTCTCAACAGCCTGAAAAACCAGTTGTTCCCGCTGCTGAGAACCATAGATCGCACCGATTTCAGAAACCCTTCCAACAGCCCTGAAGGAAAGGCGGCCACAAAAGAGTGGCGGTGGCACATGCCTCCTGCTGAACCTGAGCTAGAACCAATTTTGTTTGTTCCAAGATCAGGCTTGGAAAGTGACCCCATAGTCTTCCAGATGAAAAGAGGCAGCCAGCACGGCCTGCACAAACTCCGATTTTTAAAGCAGCCTGGAGGGTCATAGGGGATGGATGCCTTGACTGGAACACACATTGTTTTTGAAAACAGAGGCCAGGCCTGCAGCACCCACCTCACCCCTCCACATTTACCTCCTTGCTAAGCCTTTTCCTAGCTGGCCAGGGACGGGTGTGTTCCAGGAACGTTGCTGCTCATGAGTCACCCTCCTGGGGCCTGACAGCTGCTCCTGGATCCTGATCAATTTCCTCCAAAAGACTGGCTTTCGTGTTTGGGGTTCAGGCTACACTAACTTGCAAAAATAGAACTCTTCTTTTTACAAGCAGACTGAGCAGCACATGAGTACATAAGTCTCCGACCATGCATAACCCTCTCCCCCATCCCTCACCACCCCCACCCCCGCCCCATGCATCCCCCCGACCCAGTGCGCCACCCCCCCAACCCCTGAAGAACAGGAGCCCCTTGGTCAGTCATTTGGCCACACCAACCATCTAACAGATGCAAATTTCTCATCACCTTATCCCAGCAGGGCTGCTCTGCTGAGCAGCTGGGGTTTGATGCCACGGTCCAGAGGCAGCACCGGTCTTTTCCAGCCAAATGACAAGGATGACTTTGGCCTGACATCATGGCGATTATCCTAGCCTGCTTTGTGCTAAGATCTCCAAAATATTTTAAACGGTATAGATTCTTGGGCAGAAAATTCTGCTGAACCACGCTGGATGTACTTTCCTAGAACAGCTCAAACTTCAGCAAAATTAAATCCATGCACTGTTCAGGATGATGAGTCTGAGGAGGCAGCTCTGCCAAGAACAGCCTCTTCTGGGTATGTGCAGACGTCCTGGAGTCGACCGAGAATGGAGACCATGTTCAGGTTCCCTGGGGCCCCTTCCTCCTGCTGCCACTCTGTGAGCTCCACAGCAGAGCTGGGATGACCCCCGCCACCTGTAGTAAAACTCCATCCAAGAGCCCTCGTGGAGGCCAAACACACTATCCTGGTAATGCTGGGAGGTGGGGGAGGGGAAGGCCTGGGATCAGAACCCCAGAGACCTGGATTCAAATCCAGCTCTGGAATCATGAATAAGTCACGTTTCTCCTGAACTCAGTTTCCTCAACTGCAAATTCCACAGGCACAAGCAGAGCATGTCTTAAGTCCCTTGCAAGCTGGTGGCTTTTCAATTCCAGCCCAGAGATGTAATTTAAAGGTTTTTTGTGGGGTGTTTTTTGTTGTTGTTGTTGTTGATTGGTTGCAAACCTTTCAAACTCTGAAGTGCTTTCAGGGGAAATCTGGAGATTTTACATTAAGATCCTGACTTCTGGAGTCTCCTGGGAAATCAGCAGATCTGGTCACAGTGGGCTTGCATTCCCAAAAGGAGGCAGGAACTGGAAGGAGCAAACAGTCCCCAGGACAGGGAACACACCGCCCATGCCGCCCTGGGGATCCTGTGAACACTTCAGTTTGGGACTCCTGACCCTAAGTCTGGCTTATTTTCTTTCCCTTTAACATATTGCTTAACTTTCTCACTTTTCATTTCGGCTGGAAGACTCATGAATAAATTCTGAAGTCAAAATATTCCACAGATAATCTGTTCCGTGGAAATCCACAACACGGGGGGCCTGCGCCCCAGCCCGCCAGCAAGTCTCCTAATTGAGCGTCCAGGGACCCAGAGCTGTGTTAAAAGTCCTCCCCCCAACCCTTTGACCTTTGTGGGGTGTCTCGTCCAACCCCCTACCCCTCATCCAGGTCCCTCAGCCCCCGAGCCAGGGACACGTGTTTGGGAACTGGGACAGTGAGGTCAGAGGCGGGCGGGTTTCTGAGGAGGTCAGAACCACATGTGCATTCTGTCATCCTTCTGGACAGGCCGGCATGTGCAGGGCTGCATGTGGGCCTGCCAAGTCTCTGGAGCGGTTCAAACAACAAGCGAGCCACGTTGCAGCAAGGAGGAGTGCACGTGGAGAGGAGGCTCGGGCAACTCAGCTGCATCTGCAGGACGAAGCCAGGCAGGTAGCGGGGGAGGAATTCGGGGCCCCATCTCTTCACAGGAAACACCTCAGCCAAGAGGAGCCGGAACAGGAGCTCTGTTCCCAAACCAGTCACGTCTCACTGGTAATAATAACAGCGTAATGACAGGGACAATAGCAGCAGCATGACCACTAACACATGAGCCCTTCCTCTGTGCCAGGTGCTGGTGGTATTATCACACTGCTTTAGAGGAGAGGAAACCGAGGCCCGCTGAGGCCACAGGCTTGGATAAGATCACCAGGCAGCAAGTGGCAGCTCATGAGCCAGATCCCAGGCAGCTGCCTCCTGAGCCCAGCCTCTCCCACACGGCTCCCTGCTGCTTGTCCAGTATGCGAGCCTCGTAGCGCAGGGCCTTGCTCCTTGGGATTCAGGGACACCTGCACTTTCTGTACTGCGTCACATTAAAAATCACAGGGGAGGGGCGCCTGGGTGGCTCAGTGGGTTAAGCCTCTGCCTTCGGCTCGGGTCATGATCTCAGGGTCCTGGGATCGAGCCCCGCATCGGGCTCTCTGCTCAGCGGGGAGCCTGCTTTCCCCTCTCTCTCTGCCGGCCTCTCTGCCTACTTGTGATCTCTATCTCTGTCGAATAAATTAAAAAAATCTTTTAAAAAAAAGAAAAAATCACACGTGCCCTCCTCGCTCCATGGTAACTATGTCTACTGACCTCTAAATACACAGGTCATTGCGGAGGGCTATACACAAAAACCACACATGCTATTCTTCACGCAGAGTTTGGAGGATTTTTAAGATTAATTTTGGCCATTCGCAATCTGTACCTTACTCACAAGTGTTAGGCATGCAAACTACCCCCCACATCTCTGGCCCCATTCACAGTAAACAGGCTACTCCCTCGAGCCCTGGCTCCCAAGAGCCCCAACCACCATGAGGAAGAAAGGATCCCAGCATTTGTGAAAAGGCCTGACTAGTGGGAAGGGCTCTCGTGAAAAACAGACATGGGCTGTTTTACAAAATGTACTTTACCCCAAGAAAGAGATGTCTGGGCCCTCCCTCCCTGTCTCTAGTTCTTAATTTACCCCCATTCTATCAAACTTAGAAAGAACAGATGAGCAACAGCCAAGTTTGAGGGAGGAAATGAGCAAAAGAGGAGGGTCCCAAGAGGTGACACAGGATCTCCAGGAAGGTGACCAAAAGGAAACTTCAAAACAGGATTTGGCCCCAGGGACAAGGTTTCTCTCCCCAGTCCTGGTGATGGGGTGCATCGCTACGTGAGAGCACCATCAGGAACCTGCAAACTGCTAACATGGGAAGTCGACGAGGAAAGATAAAGCTGGGATCCGTGTGTCATATTTCATAAAATAGGGAAGGGTTCAGACTAATGAGGAAACACAGCACAGCCAAACAAAAAAAGTTACAGGCATCAGGAGGTTAAAGTTAAACCACCTGGAACTTACATGGACATGCTGGTTCCGAGCACAAGCTCTCAGACAAGAATCACACTCTTTTCGTGCCCTAAGAGGGAACCCTCTGAAGAGTCCCCATCTGTACGTGCTGAGGACAGCAGTTCCCGCTGAAGGGGGAGGGGCTCCCAACCCCAGCCCCTCGCTGGCAAGCCGTGCCTCCTCCCTTGCCGCCAGGTGACCTCGGCAATGTGTGGAGAGCCTTTTGGTTGTCACAAGTTGGGGGAAGGTGTGTTATTGGCATCTGGCAGGTACCGGCTGGAGATGCTGTGCCCTATGACGTACAGACCAGCTGTCCTGTCCAGAATGGCCATGGTGTGCAGCCTGAGAAACCCAGATATGCACCGAAGCAAAGGTGGCGGGTGACAGTTTGACATCAAAAAGAAAGGTGTCCCACCACGATCATGAATTTACCTGCTGTGTGACCTTGGACTTTGGTCCCCTCACCTGCACGAGGGGATGATCAGTCCCAAATCCTGAGTGCACTCTGCTGGGGCTTAAAGAGACCTGGTTTTGGCAAGTGCTTGGTCACAGGTTTCACTCCATCTTCATCCCCCGCAAGGCTTGCTGACTCTCTGACTTGCACTGAGGCTAAAGGAGATGGGATGGAGAGAGAAGCCATGGAGTCTGGTTGCGGGGAGGAGCAATGTTTCCAATGTCTCCAGACTGCCCCTGGGTCCTACACAGACCCACTGAGGATGTGACTCCCAGGATCTCGGGCCACGGGAACTCGATGGGCCTGGGACCTCACTGCTTCTAGCAAGCTATGCCAGGTAGGGTGGGGTTGATGACGGGTTGGGGTCTACAGGGCAGGGCATCAGCTCCATGACCTGCCTCAAAACCCAGGAACTGCTCCCATTCCCACAACAAGACAACCACAACAGGAATGAGAATAATGTCCAAAATCTATTGAACACTTAACCTGTGTCTGGCCAAGAATTAGGCCCTCTTCATGGGTGATCTTATTTAATCCTCACAACCACTGTGGGAAGTGGGTAAGATGAATATCTCCATTTTACAGGAACTAAAGTGATTTGTCCAAGGCCTCCCAGCTCATATATAACTGGCCTTCACACCCAGAGCTCAGACACCACAGTCCACAACCTTATGCAAAACAGCACGGTCCTCCAAAACTACCACTTCCATCACCAACTGGACTGCCATATTCTAGAAGAAAACCAGAAACCAAACTGATGACCATAATTTCAATTTAAATAATTAGTGTGTATGCACATGCATACCAATGCAAGAAGGAAATTTCCTGCAATATTCACTGATTAACAGCATTTACTGATGAGTGGTAGAATTATATGTGATTATTTTATTGCTTCTTTATATTTTTCTAAACTTCTCAAAGTTTTTACAATGAACACAAATAGTTAATAATAAAACATCTTTTTAAATTAAATTTATAAAATTTGCTTTTTTAACTTACTACTTTTTAGCAAAAAATCCACCAAACAGCCTTAAATTATTGTCTAGACCAGAAGTTGACAAACTATGATCTGCCTGTTTATGTAAATAAAGTTTTATTGAAACACAGCCACACCCATTCATTCACATAAATGACTGTGCCTGCTTTTTGCTACCCCAGTAGAGCTGAACAGCAGTGAGTAGACACATGGGAACACTACATCCCCTTTCTAATCTGGCCTAGGATGGACCTCTTATTTTCCCACTTCAATTTCTCCTCACAATGTGTCTCTGCTTGTTTTGTTATAGCCCAAACTGGACATAGCAGGAAGCTAATGAGGCTGAAGCCCCTCCTTAGAAAGGTATCCATATGGTCTTGCGCTTTTACAAAATTTGGAAAAGGATATTTTTGAATTATTCTTCTTGAGGAAGCCCTCCCCCAGATTATGTTTCAGGCTCCTCAAACTTGGATCCATCCCTACCTAAAGCCCCAGGCACTTCATTGCCCTTATTCCATTTTTTTTTTCTAAAGATTTTATTTATTTGAGACAGAGAGAGAGAGAGAGAGAGAGCACAGAGGGAGAGTGGGAGGGAGAAGCAGACCCTCCATTGAGCAGAGAGGCCGATGTGGGGCTCGAGCTCAAGACCCTGAGGTCATGACCTGAGCCGAAGGCAGAGGCTTAATTGAACCACCCAGATGCCCCACCCTTATTCTATTTTTAAGACCACAACCTGTTCAGTGGTGAGAAAGGTCTGGTCCTACCAATCCCCAAGCAGCTTTAGGCATGATGAGCTCTTTGGATTTCCAATCCCCCGATGGCCAGCTCCCACAGATCGAAGCAGCTACCCTTCAATATACAGCTCCAGAGACCACAGGGAAGGGACCCCACCCACCCACCCAGGCCAGTCCTCAGGATCCACCAGGAAGCTCAGAGCAAACCATCCAGACAGAGGAGCCCTGATAGCACCCACAACCATGACAGGAAAGGAGTAACACACCAGCTCACACATACCGTCTCTCAGCCATTCGTTACCTGCACTGAAACCCCACTAGTCAATGCAATTTATGTATTTCCTGATACAGAGCCATCACATTTTCAAAAGATAAGAGGCAGGTGGATGTTACAAAACTGTCTTCTAAAAAGTCAAGTTGGTCACAAGAACAAAAAAAGGATCAAATCACATAACGTGTGCACAAATACCTTATTGTTTAGTTTAAAAACTTCTTCTAATTCAAACCATTCTGGTGGGGCACTTACATCAATCCAGAGCCCACAGAGCCCAGTCGTCCGATCAGATGCCCATCCATGCCTTAACAGTCAGTGGATAGTGTCCTTCACTCTCTAGCTCCTGGTCTATTATCTCGTCTCTCTCCAGTGTGGGGAGGGGGCTTTGTGGGGTGCAGCTGGCGGTTTTGATAAGCAGGTGTCATGAGTATGAAAATGACCTTGCTCATCAGCTGGTGGGAACCCAGCAGACAAGGGAGTCACTGTATCACTGTCTACCAGGTCCCAGCCCCCAAAACAAGGCACAGTGAGGCCCGGGGGTTGGGGGAGGGAAGCTCTCCCCGCCCCCTCACACACACACACACACACACACACACCCCAGACTGGGGGGGAGTCACCAGACAAAAGGAAACCTGCATAATTTCACCATTTCACCTAGGAGAGGAAAAGATTCCACTGAACAGGAAAATTAAAATCTAACAGTGAGGATGTGTTGAGGTGTTTCCCAAACAGCAAAGATAGACAAAGATAAACAAAGGACACTGATCTCTCAGAAAATCAAAGGGAAAGTCTGCATTCTCTGCAGAGCTGGCAAACGCAATTAGGAGAGAGTCGGCGGATGTGGAAGGAGAGGGATGTATACTCACCCAGCTGATTCCAGCATCCAGACAGCCAGGGCCGTGTCAATGGCTGTTACTGTACCAGCCACTGGAAGGGGGCCAACACGCAGGACATGCTCTGGTGGCGGGGGGAGAGAATGTCCCCTAACCCAGTTTCCAATTAAATGTGGGTTAACTGGCACTGCTCCTTGCAGCTCAAGGGGCCGATTCAGAGCTGAAAGGAGCGTTTTTCAAAATTAAAAAAAAGAGCTGAGCCCGCCAAACCAGCACCTTTTATTTTCTCCCATCCTTTCAGTTGCTCAGCCTGACCCATGGCTAGCTGAGTTGACTTGCTGGTCCTCAGAGAAAGGAGCCCTCCCCATCACCATCAGCCCCAGACCCAGACACCCTCCCGACACATGTGGGGCTGAACTCCATTCTGCATTTTCCCAGGAATGGTCACTGCTGCCCAAGGATGAGGCCCCCGTGAAAGCTACGCATTGTCCCCGATAGACAAAAACGCGCAACCCAGGAGAGTGGTCCATTCACTCTTCTCCAAGCGCTGACCTCTTCCTGTAACTTCTAGAGGCTCCTGCCGCCCAGGCAGTCACTCTTCTCTTCGGTCACTGACACAAACATGAAGAGAGAGCTTTCGGTGACATTCTAGCACAAAGAGAGTGCAGGCCAACTTCCAGCAAGTCACTACTAAGTCACATTTATTGCACATCGATGAAGGTACTGGGCTAAGGCAGTATGCCTTACCCATGATCTCATTCAGTCCTCAGAGCTACCCTATAAGGTAGGCCCTATTATCAGCCTCACTTTACATTCAAGGAAACTACAGCCCAGAGAGGTTAAGTCATTTACCCAAGGTTACACCATGCAACGGTCAGGATTTGAATCAAGGCAGTCCATCTCCAGAGTCTGGTTCTTGAGTACCACGTTATCATTATTACTAAACCAATTCAGAACTGCAAAATTAAAGGCATGTTAGAGTGTTCATACTTGGGGGGAGGTTATGATCTTGTCAGCCTACTTTTACATCACTTCTCACCTTACCTCCCACCAAGAGATGCTATAAACTGGCTTTTCAAATATAAAAATCACATGTGCCAGACAATGTGCTGAGCACACGACACCTGTCGAGATCACCCGATGAGGTTGGTATTAACATGATCCCATCTACAGATAAAGACACTGAGGTTCAGGAAGAGTAACAGCCTTGCCCAAGATCATAAAACAGAGCAGGGATTTGAACCCAAGAATGTCAGTTACCAGCACTTACATTCTTTCCATTATATATGGCACCTTTCACAGAGTTTCAAGATTTTCCGGTGGGGGGAGGGGGGATCAAGGGTATCATGAAATGAGAGTCAGACCAAATTGGGTGGCTGGCCTATAGCCACAGATCATCTGTCTGGCCTTGAACCTGCATCAGCCCATGACCTTCGGCAGCCCCTACCTCTCTTGCGGCCTCAGTTTCCTCATCTGTGAAGGAGGAGAAAGGGAGCAAGCGGGCCTTCCAATACTACGACTGGACAGTGCATTTACAGCCCCCTAGAGCCAGACGGCTCAGCATTTATCCTCTGTAGATGGTAACTTCCCTCCTCTCTCCTCAAACACGTCTTTAGGAACAGGTTCCTATCTGTCCCTGGACTCAGGTCGGTACACCCAGTAGAGAGTTCTTAGGGACAGCCTGAGGCCAGGCTCTCCTGGGGTAAAGCAGGGAGGCTGGGAAGAAGCTAGTAAAGAGTGTTTGAACAAGTACTACACCTTGATCTGAAGACTAGAAACATATGTAGAATATCACTGAATTTGACCTGAATTTGACACACACCGTATATAAAATAAAGCTTAAAACACAAAAAAGCATGTGAAGACATGACAAATCGGACAAGGCAAGATTTTGCCAAACTAAAACTTGGTTACTACACAAGCTCCACATAAAATATTTAACATCCCGTCAAAGACACCCCTTTAAAAGTGTCTACCTTCTAAGTTTATTTTGGAAAGGGGACAATAGAGAATCACCAAGATGAATGATTACATTGGGTGAGTGCATCAGCAGTGAGGGTGACCCAGGGTCACCCTTCATTTAACAACCAAATCTCAAAGTGCCTAGCTGACACCTTAACTCTCTACTCCTGTTTCTATGTGTAATTCAGTGGAACAAGTAAGGCCTAGAATTTCAGACAGAGACTTAGAATCTGGCTCTGACACTGACCTGCTGGGCCCTAGGATTAGATCACAGCCCCTTGCAGTCTCCCCTCCGACCTATGAAAAAGGACAGCAAAGACCACAAGAAGGGGGATCACTGGTCCCAATGACATGGACATCGGGTATTTCTGCCACTGTGCTTCTGGTTGCCCGTCTGTGGGTAACAGTACTTGGCCTTCCTACCCATTCCCCTCTCAGTCCAAGGACTCAGATAAGGCTGATCTTATTCCCGACCCTCAAGGTCCAGAAGACAGCATGTGTCCCAAGCAGAACAAATATGAATCTACTTGGGAAGTCTTGTTGGAACAAGTGGGAATGATAAACTCTCAGCCTACAGCTGTGGAAGAATGTCAGAGTGTTAGAAGCTCCAGAGCTGGAGCTTCAGGGAGGTATCATGTAAAGGAAGTCTTCCTGGGAATGACGCCAATACAGAAGAAAGTGGAGCCAAGAGAAGGAAAGAGTGAGAGCAAAACCTAATAATGCTGAGCCCCTGGATCCAGCTATGCCTGAAGCTACCCACTCTTGGGCTGTCCATTTATATGAACCATATATGCCCTTAATCCACGTTGAATCCAGGCTAAACTGTGTTTCTGTCACTTGGAACAACAACAACAAATCCTGACTAATGGAACCATCGCATAGAATTGTAAGAACTCCGAGCTACAAGGGGCACTGGAGGCCATCTAACCAGAGTGCTTTGCACATATCAGCATTCAGTAGCAATATGCTGGCCTAACAAATTAATGGTTTGTTCATCACTCCGGTTCTGACTTCTCAAACTGAAGTTAAACTATCCTGTTGACATTATTCTAAACCGCAGGATAAATCAACTGCATCTTCATGGAGCAGTAATTCAAATGACAGTAAGTAGCTTGAAATGGTTTTTCCTTAAAAGAAATACAGAGCTCAACCAAATGCAGCTCACTCCAGGAAGGCAAGGATGGGTCAATATTAGGGAAATCTATCCGTATAATTTATGTCATTAACAGGATCAAGAAGAAAAACACATGTCTCCTTAGATGCCAATCTTGTTAAATTTCAACATTTATTCCTTTTCTTTTTTAATCTCTTAACAAAATAGGAATAGAGAGCAACTTCCTTAAGAGATATATAGCTTAAACTGAGAGCAGGGATTCCTACTGGTGTCAGTGGAAGGTAAAAATGACCCAATGACTTGTTTAACATTACTCAGGAAGCATTTGCCAATCTTTTAGACCAATAAACAAACAAAGTATTACCAGTTGGGAAGGGAAAAAAAGCAAAATTCCATTAACTTGCAGATGATGTGATTATGTTATGTGCCCAGAAAAAATTCTCCCCACAAAAAAAAAAATAAAATAAGCTCTAAAAAACTATTAGAACCAGTAGGACAATTGTACAATATCCGTCAACATTAATAAAAGAAATTATTCATCAATAGCTTTCCTAGATACAAACAAAACAAAAATAAGAAAACATGAGTGATTTTTCTAAAACACATTCCTTCTTGCACTGTTTTTTCCAATCCCTGTTTAGTTCCCTGCCCTTACAAAACCTAAACCGAATTACAAAACCTTGCAGGGCAGGGACCCTGTTAGAGGTCATCTGGCTCCCACCTATGCTGATCCCTATAGATCCCCCTGCTCAGCACAGTGCCTGGCACACAGCGAGCCTCCATCAGTTCCCATCCTTGAGGAAGATGCTGGCTTCTGGTCAGACTGCACGGTCCCACTGCGGGTGGGACCAAAGCCACATTCAACTCTTGTGCCAGCCGCAGTCCTGAGGAAAGTCTTCACCTGAGTTTCCATGCTCTCCTCCCACCTAGAGAGCAAATACCTCAAGACTCTCTCCATCTATACCCCAGCAGAACACCCCAGACAAAACCAGTGCTTTGTAACTGCTTCTTGATTATTCTGTGGGCTGGGTGAGCCCTTAAACCATTGGGGTGCCACACCCCCACCCCCAGCCTCCCCAGCTCTCCAAACCTGATTCTCTACCTTTGGAGTTGAAAAGGTTGATTTACCTCCAGGGAAAGTGCCAGGCTCCTGCCTGGAAGGAACGTCTATCTGATTCCCCAGGAGGGAGATTGCCACACCTGCTCCCCACTAGCAAGGGTTCAGCATCAGGACCGAGGCTGCCTTTCACCCAAGACCCGTCCTTCCACAGACTGGGGTCTGTAAGAGTTCCATGAATTGGGTTTCCCAGTACCACCTCACAATGTTGTGCCCATTCGAATGCCCTCCAGTCTGAGTGGTTTTAAACATTTCCTAGTGGACACTGTGTGCCAGACCCCACTAGACCTTTCCATAAGCCCTTCTTGTCCTATGTCTCCTATTCTTTAGCTACGTCTTATACTCATGTCTCCTTCTACACTGTGAGCATGGCCCACATCCAACTGTACCCCTGGGTACAGACTGTACAGCCTGAAGGTATGTGGAGCACGTGAACAGTACTCGGATAATTGTTGGCCGGTTTTTTTTTTAAGAAATCAGCATACATTAGGGACGCTCGCCGGAAAGTAGAGGGCATGTGTTCTGACGGCTCTTCCTTGGGTCTGTGGTTGGTGGGAGAACGATTTAGGCACTGAGAGTGGACTCAGGCCAGGTGCCAGGTGCTGAGTAACTGAACAGGGCATTGCTTACTGAACTTTCCTGTCGACTTGGGGACCTAACTGCCACTGTTATCTGCCTTTCACGGATGGCAAACTGGGACTTGTTAGATGTCGACACTGAGCCAGGATCATCACCGCCTCCCCTAACACCCACCTGACAATTCCCCTTGTCACTGGAGCCGCCCTATAAGAAGGAGGCCACCAGGAATTAGGACACGCTGATGGGTTCCCATGAGCCGAATGCCCACCCTCCATGCTTCAGTGGACTATCCTGGCTAAAATCTCAGTCCCATTCCTAGGGCAGATGCAGCAGCGCCCCCCAACCCCACACCATTCTGTAGGGGGTGCTCTGAGCTCCTGTCTGCAGAGAGAAGATAAGCGAGGGTCCCAATCATATGAGAAGCAGATGGGTGGTGAAAAGGCTTTCTCCCCTTAGCCAGTCAAAGACAGGTTTAAGTCTGAACCCTATAATTACCTGTGACATTAGGGCAGGTGCTTAAAACTCTGTTTCCTCATCTGCAAAAGAGACACAAACAGTGGGTCTTCTGCTCAGTCTCTGTGATGTCTGGAGACAACGTATATAAAAAGCCCTTGAGGAAGGAATCAGCAGGTACTGTTATAACTTGGGAGAAGTTATAATGTTATAACTTATAATGTTACAAGGTACTGTTATAACTTGCCCTGTAGCAGATTAGCCAGGCCCACCAGAGAACTGAAGGGCTTTTTCAGTGTCTTCATGGCTGTTCTCCCAAGACCTGTCCTACTCAATGCCTTTGGTCAGTACAAGGACAGATATGGCCTTTGGGGGAAAAAAAAACCCGTAACAAAGCAGCACTTGAAGGTCAGAAGCCTGAGTCTGTGTCTTGGCTCTTTTATTCCTTCACAAGAGGACCACGGTGTAACCCTTTTTTTCTCAGAATCTCAGTTCCTTACCTGTCCAATAACATCATCTCCCTTAAGAGTCTGCATGTGTCTCAAAAAAGATCATGTGTACTGATTAAATTACTTTAACCATAACCTAGTAAGCTGTCTATGGGGTTATGCCAATGAATGCAATAAGGAGCCTGTTCTGTTTTCATGTTTATTCAACCCAGGTTTATTGACTACTTGATCCCAGGCACTGCCCTGAGGAATCAATGAGAAGAGGACACACAGACCCCAGGTGCCTCCATGATGGGCTTATAGTTGTTTTAAACAATATACGGGAAATGGTAGGTTTGAAAGGAAGCTCACCCATCAACCAACACCCTTCTTTGAAGCCATTGAGGAATCTGAACAAGAAGTAAAGAAACACACCCAAGGTCACACAGCCAGGAAGAGGGCAGTGTTTGCACAGGAGAGTTTCTGCCTGAATAAGAACCTTCATGAAGATACCACTTTTTCTCAACCGATTCACCAGCAGGCTTCTAAAATGGGTTGGAAGACTCGTTCCACCTCTTGCCTACTATACTATTTAAAAGTTCCTAATGAAAACAAAATAATTATGGAACATTGAATAAAATAAAATAAAATAAAATGTTTAAAAAAAGAAAACAAAACAAACAAAAAACAAACCAAAAACTGCTAAACAATTCAAATCCAACAATCGTGTTTTTTGGTTATTTTGCCTTTCTATCCTAGGCGCATCACTAAAGCTCTAGGAGGAAGCCTCGATGGCCCAGCATGTCGCCAGTGCAGTCTATGCAACAGCAAATGTGGGGAGCTGCACACTCTACCCTCTCCTGAGAGGCCCCTCCATGCACATTGACCTTTTACAGGCTATTTTGGGTCTGAGAAAGGCCACATATAAGTGAGCTTAAGTCAGCAAAGCCCAAACAAGTTTGGCGACAGGCCCCATTTTCCCCTGCAAAGCCTACTGGTGTTTGGAAGAAACCATATTCTAATGAGCAGATTGTAGGAAATACTGCAGTGATCTCTAAGAAGACAGTATGGAGAGTGAACTTATCCAAGGTCACAGGGCTGGTGAGTCCAAGATTAAGGCTAGAGCCTCAGGTCAGGAGAGGTTGCACTCTCCCCTTTGCTGGGTTTCCAGCTTCTCAAGGTCAGCAGCTGAATTTTGGGAGGGTGGAGGAAGTGGAACGGGGCCCCACACAGCCCTGTGGGCAGTGAACAAGGAGATCATAAAAATCAGTGACCGAAACAGCTCCAGCCTGAGGACAAGATGGAAGCTGATAAGGAGATCATGAGAACGACTAACAGCACGCAGCAAACCGAACCCGTCTACAGGTGAGGGCTCTCAAGCAGGCTGCAAATCAGATACCCCTGAACATGAAACACAGGGCAAACCTGTCTTTGGGATACAGCCCTTCGTGTCGCCGTCTACAAATGACTGTTTTCTGGCCCGTTCAGTCCACCGAAGCCGCTCACAGGCTGAGAGCCTACTGTGTGCTGGGCCCTGAGCCAGATGTGGGTGTTCTGCACCAGGCAAGGCCAGCCTTCCAGGAGAGGGAAGTCGAGCAGAGCTGGCACAGAGGAGGTGCTCAAGACATACTGAAATACGTGAGCGAGCCTGAGAAGATCTTTATTTTCATAAAGAGACTTGCATTTGTGCAGGCTGAGAGTGAAACGTCTTTATAATTCCTTATTTGAGCATTTTCCCAAAATGCTTATGGCTGCTGAGCAGTGAAGGGATACTGACTGACTGACCCACCCACTGAATGAATGAATGGATGACTGACTGACTGAATGAATGAATGAATCAACGAACACACAAACTTAAACCTTTCCATCTCTCTGGCATGGGCTCAGTCCTAACCATGCACGCATGTCACCAGTCCCTTGACAGGAGGGATTTACAAGTAGAGCAAGGACTTCTCCCTTCAAAATTTTCCTCTTCGAACAACAGAAATTTCACATGCCTAATTCCACTGTGGCAGAGCTGAGAAACTGAGGCCCAGGGAAGCATTATCCATCCACAGTCACTGGTGGCCCCAGAAAACTGAATTCCCCAGGGGCTTCAGCTCCTAGAAATCCTGTGTTCTCGTGAGGCAACTCCTAGAGCTGGAAGTGGTGAGTCACCACTGCTCAGGCAATAAAGGCTGTAGGGAGAGGTCTCCTCAATAAAATCACGAGGTTTAAAGACAAAACGCCCACAAACCACCGGAGCCAAACCGGGGTCTCCAGGGAGCCACTCTCCTCGGGAAAGTGCAGTTAGCCCTCGGAGAGCTGAGGGTCCTTCTTGCTGGCCAGCTTTGTCATATCACCATACCTGAGGGTCCCATTGTCAATACTCTGCCTCCTACACTCAGTCCAGAAACACTAGTGAGCACCTACTGTGTGCCACACCCTGGGTTAAATGATAGTGAGCAAAGCAGTATGATCTGGCCCCATGGAATTCACAGTCCTTTCAGTGAGGCAGACACTAAAATATAAACACATACAATGAGAACTTGTGTCAACTGATTGTCATTTCTATTTTTTTAAATATTTTATTTATTTATTTGACACAGAAAGATCACAAGTAGGCAGAGCAGCACACAGAGAGACAGGGGGCGGGGAGCAGGCTCCCTGCTGAGCAGAAAGCCAGATGTGGGACTTGATCCCAGGACCCCGAGATCATGACCTGAGCTGAAGGCAGAGGCTTAACCCACTGAGCCACCCAGGTGCTCCTGATTACCATTTCTAAAACACAAGTCAGGGGTGCCTGGGTGGCTCAGTCAGTTGGGCGTCTGCCTTTGGCTCAGATCATAGTCTCAGGGTCCTGGGATGGAGCCCATGTCGGGCTCCCTGAGAGTCTCCACGGAGAGTCTCTGCTCCACGAAGAGTCTGCTTCTCACTCCGCCTCTGCTCCTACCCCCACTCATGCTCACTCACTCTCTCTCTCAAATAAATAAATAAATCTTTTTAAAAATAAAAATAAAACACAAGTCTGGCCCTATCAGCCTCCTGATAAAAAATCTTCCGAGGTTCCTCACCCTATGTAAGAATAAAAATAAACAGACAACCATGAAAACAGCCATCTTTATTGGGTGTCTACAATATGCCACGTACTTTATTGTGATTAACTCAGGACATGCCCCAACAACCCACTGCAGCAGAGCTTATTATTATCACCACTGACCAACCAAGAATAGTTTTCCACTTAACTGCAGCTCATAGCGTGTGCCTCCTGCCCCCACACCCGACTCCGGATCCTCTAAGAACTCACCTTACCCATCTTTCTGTGTCTACTGCACAGGCAGCATTCAGTAAATGGCCACTGGATGAATAATCAATTGATGGATCAATGGGCAAGTTTCCTTCAAGGCATTATTGGATTATGAACTCAGTTTCTGGAACAAGTACTGCTCAGTGTTCTAATAACAACACTAGAGGTAACTGTGATGTACAAAGAGCCAGAGTCAGACCCGGGACCTGAGCCCAAGGCTTGTCTCTGCGTGAACTCGGACAAACACATCATCACCCTAGGCCAGACTGCTTAAAACTACGGATGAAGAAACACGATATTATAATAATGAGCCTAAGATCATCTGGGTCTACACGTGGGTGTCTCTGAAACATCATGGGAGGGGGGATTTAGGAAGGCCTCTGGAACTGCACGCTGCCGGCTTTTAGAATGAGATCTAAACTTGCAATTTTAGAGTAGGGTGACTGATTGGGCCCGTGGGTGCAACAGACACACTTCCTTCCACAGCTCAGTCGTTGCATAAAGCAGATTTACTCCAATGACAAATATGCCCAACCTGGTGTTTAAAAAAAAAAAAAGAAAGAAGGAAAAGAAAAGAAAAGAAAAGAAAAGAAAAGGGGAAAAAAAAAAACAAGCCTTACTCAGTCATGCGACTCTTGAACTTGGGCTTGTTAGTTTCAAGGCCCGCGCTGAGGGTAGAGATTACTTAAATAAATAAATAAACCTAAAAAAAAGAAGGAAGGAGGGGCACCTGGGTGGCTCAGTGGGCGAAGCCTCTGCCTTCGGCTCAGGTCATGATCTCAGGTCCTGGGATGGAGCCCCACATCGTGCTCTCTGCTCAGCAGGGAGGCTGCTCCGCCTGCCCATTGCCCCCCACCCCACCGCCTGCCTCTGCCTACTTGTGATCTCTCTCTCTGTCAAATCAATAAATAAAATCTTAAAAAAAAGAAGAAGAAGGAGGAGGAGGAGGAGGAGGAAGGAAGGAAAGAAAGGGGAAAAAGAGCCCAAACTGGACTCATTTACTCTCCCACAACAGCTAACCAAGACTTCATTACTGTTTCAACCTACCCCAGGAAAGTGACCTTATTAGAAGTCAACCTGAAATTTTCTCATCAGCACTAGAGAGATCACGTGCAAGATTAAAACCCTGCTATTCCCTCCCCAACCCAAAAAAGGTGTCTTGACCTGAAACAATCTTTACTTTTGCTAATAACTTTCTTGCCCAACCTCCTTCCTATAAAAACCTTCCTATTCTGTACACCTCCTCACAGCTCCTTTCTACTTGCCCAGGTCATGAATCGTTTAATAAAAGCCAGTTCAATCTTCAAGTTTACTTGGTTGGATTTCATTTTCTAACACTAGAAAACCCCGTTCCAGAGAAGCATTTTGGACAAACTTGGGTGAGGCTGCCACCCCAACCAGACCCCAGAACAGAGAAGCTGATGACACGCAGGAGCCTGTGTTCACATGACGGCTGTGGACAAACCCAAACCTGAACTCTCAGCTCCCACCTCTCCCCCAGGGAAGGCCATGGATGCAGAATAACAACCAAGTGTGGCTAAGGCAACCGCAAACACCAGCGTGATGGCCCCACAGCTCTGTCCTCAAGGAGAACTCAATGTGGGTATGTTTGTCACTGCAAGGGAGAGCAATGGTAGGAGCTGTTCTGTCCTAATGTTGCCTAATGGCCATAATGAGGGTAAGAACACAACTACCTACCCTATAGGGCCATGTGAGAATTAAATGAGATACATCAGCCCAGTAATCCACACAGAGCCTGACACACAGCATCTTCTCGGAGGATTGCCAATGGTGATGATGGTGGCGATAGTCGGTGGATAGAACCACCTGAAGTAGGAAAATCCAGCCAAAGGCTCTTCAAAACCAGGAGTCTAGAGAGAAGCGGGTAATCCTGTGACATACTCTCCTGGAGAAGCATGCTTAGATACTTTCAGAAGAGAAAACAAAGCAGCACCCACTCCCAGATCGGACCAGGACCGCCCAGATGTCCTGGGCCTTGGGATGGGTCACTAGGTTCCTCTGAGGACAGAGGTTTACCCTCTGCCATTGGGAAATGAAACCAGGTAACAGGGACCTGAGGAGATGAACTTCCCCAGAGTCAAGAGAAGGAGGAGGACATGACAACCACGGAGAGATACCATTGTTCACCCAATGGACTGGCAAAAATGAAAGAGCATGAAGAGCTGGGGTCCAGCAGGAGGGCAGGCAAACAGGAGATCTGGTACCCTGTTGACAAGCTGCCTTTAGAGAATGACTTGGCAATATGTAGTAAGATCTTAAATGTATACACAGGATGGTGCAACAACTCCATTCCTCAGTAACTTCCTAAGAGAACTATCTGCCCACGTGTGCAGGAGGCACATACCCGACAGTGTAAGGGCAAACAATGGGACCCACCTACCCACCACCCACAAGAACACGGCTCAATAAACAGTGGGATTCTTATGACACACATATGCTATTCATTTCGTAGCAGATAAAAGGAAGACTCTCATGTACTGTCTTGAAAACATTTTAAGACAGATTAATTTTTTAAAAGGTTACAAAATAGACCAATAAGCATAGTATGACTGCCTGTATCAAAAGAACAGAAGGGTGGTGGGGAGAAAAGGAAAGAAAGAATGGCTTTTTTCTCAGTATGTAAGCACCTAGAAAAAGTTCTGGAAGGAAATATACAAAAGCAGGTCACAGTAGTTACTTCTGGGAAAGGCAGGTGTGGAGTGGGGAGGCTGGGAATGAAATTAGGGAAGGGTGTGTCATCTATTTTTACCTAGGAAAAATATATCTATGCATCTCTTGGGCATTAAAATTAAGTTAAATGAATACATTTGTTTTTAAGAAGAAAAAGAGGAGGTGGAAGAAAGAGAAAGAGGTAGAGGCCACCAAAGCTAAGGGACTGTCTTTGCCTTCTTTCAGGGACTGGCCACCCACACATGTAGACATAATCAACTGAGAAACTGTCCACAGTTTCTAGGAATGAGTGCCCACAGCTTTTAGAATCAAATATTTAATTCTATGCCACATTAGTTCTTTTTATACCAACTCTTCCTTCTAAGTCGTAGAAAAAAATCTCTCATACTTAACAAAGGTATCCTCCTCTGGTGTCAAAAATTGGAGATAGGGAAAGGGGACAAAAGAAGTCCTACTATTTCCAATTCTCGATGGCTTCCACTGACATACATAGACGTAGATGAAGTCCTACATTGTATTTAACTGATGCATGTGATAATTTCAAAATTTTTAATTTTGGGGGCATCTGGGTGGCTCAGTGGATTAAGCCGCTGCCTTCGGCTCATGATCTCAGGGTCCTGGGATCGAGCCCCGCATCGGGCTCTTTGCTCAGCAGGGAGCCTGCTTCTCTCTCTCTCTCTGTCTGACTCTCTGCCTACTTGTGATCTCTCTCTCTGTCAAATAAATAAATAAAATCTTTAAAAAAATTTTTTTTAATTTTTAAAGATATTTTTACCTTTCCTTGTTTCCTTCCATTCCTCTAAAGACACACTGATTCATTACTGTGGAAATGTCCATAGACACAGCATGGCTGGGCCAGGTCTTCTTTCTGAAAGCAAAACAACCAATATGTATAACCTGGACATATTTATGTTATAAACACACAAAAAGTTGCATTAAATACATACAAGGGGAATATACCAAGGGCGGTCCAATGTCCACTGAAATCCATTCTCCCTTTCTGCCACAGTTATTTGAGTTTTATCGGGGACTACATCTCCCTGGTGTCCTTGCAGGTAAGTTCCCAGTGGAATGAGAGAGGAAAGGTGCCACTTCTCCATCTACATATTAAAGACTTGGCACACAATTTACCCACCCTTCTCACTGGCTCCATCTGGCTAGAACTCAGCTTGGACTGTGCAGACAATGACCGTGCATTTATAAACAATGGAGCAACACGACAGAAGGCACCTGGGCCCGTGATTGCCACCTTGGAACTACTACCTTAGAGAGAAATTGCTTTATTCTTTAAGTCACTGTTTTATCTGATCCTATTTTTTTTAAGATTTTATTTATTTATTTGACAGATAGATCACTAGTAGGCAGAGAAGCAGGCAGAGAGAGGAAGGGAAGCAGGCTCCCCATTGAGCAGAGAGCCCGATGTGGGGCTCGATCCCAGGACCCTGGGATCATGATATGAGCCGAAGGCAGAGGCTTTAACCCACTGAACCACCCAGGCGCCCCTCTGATCCTATTTTTAAGGCTAGTTAACTCTCATCACAGTTGGCACTATCCTTAAATATTCCCTTCGGGGCCCTTTTAAGGGTGAGTTTGGTTATTTGGAGCTTCTGATGTCCTATGTCTATGGAGACAAGTAAGGCCAAACTATTTTCAATCACAACTTGGGTAAAACCACATGTAAGTTACGTAGTACTTAGTCAGTGTTAGATGGAGGAAGATGTTAATGAGTATGTAATACCTCCCAGTGGGGAGACCATCAAGAGCAGGACACCTGGCAGAAATAGGGACACTGGGACCCACAGGCATGAGCTGTGAGCTTTGCTTCACAAAATGACTACGTGGAGTGGTAAAATATCCCAATGAACATGACATCCACAGGTAGGGATTTGAGTCTATGTGCTTGGAAGCAACAGAAGCTAGGAGAGACACAGGGATAAGATAGAGAACTAGAGAGAGAACGTTTCAATAGGCAGAGGGCTCTGCCAGCTCGCTCTTCTGCCCCGTGGCCATCTGCCCCAGGTGAGTCTGAGATGGGAGGCTGAGTTTCCCTCCTCAGCCTCACGTACTGCATTCCTCCCCACCTGGGGTGGGGTTAGCAGGAGAGCAGATTCTCTTTCGACGGCATGGTCTCAAACCCAAACCAGCTGCTTCATCTGGTGTCAACCAAAGAAACAGCCATCAGTTTCAATACTGGAAGACTGGCTGTGCAGACCACATTGAGAGGGGGAGTATTGACCTTCAACCTGGTGCCTCCTAGGCAAAAGGGGTTTCGGGGTAGGTAATTCGGACACTTGTGATCCTCCAGGATCTCCCAGGCTGCAACATTAGGCTGCTGAACCTCAGATCTGCTTGGCCCAATCTCCCACCCATCCTCCTCCATCGGCCCCACCATGAGTCTGGCCTTTTTCCGGATCAAAGCACTATTGTGGGGCACCTGGCTGGCTCAGTCGGTAGAGCATACAACTCTTGATGTCAGCGTTGTAAGTTCAAGCCTCATTTGGGTTCAGAGATCACTTTAAAAAATAAAATATCCTTTTGAAAAAAAAGTCTCCATGAGGATAAACTCTCAAATCCAGGTGAGCAGGACCGGATTATCTTGGACTCGAGCACCCCAAGGCATTGGAAAGAGTCTGTATTGGGGAGAATCCCCAGCCATAGTCTCCAATGCTGCTCTTTTATTTAACTTGCAAAAAGCACACCATGAGATATTTTTAGCATCTGGATCCCTGTCTGGGACCACTGCTCTGGCTTCCATCAGAGCTAACTTCATCAGCTAAGGCATGTGCATTACAGAGGGGCCCAGAAGAAGGCAAGAGGGAAGATGTGGACCTGGAATGAGGAAAGACGGAAGGGTAGTGAGATGTGGGCTCGGAGCCTCGGAGGGCCACCACCTCCCCACTATCCCCACTATGAAGGGAGAGGGGAGAAAGCAAGCAGCCCACACCAGAGTCACTTCTGCAGCCCATTTCAGCTCAGCCTGGAGGCCACATCTGCTCAGTGTACAAGCCCTTCCACAGCACAGTAACCACTGCAAGGAGGTTCGACACCTACAGCCCCAAACTATGCCAACTCTCCTCGAAGCCCCATTTCTCAAGCAGCTGTGAGGGATCAGACCCTTCCCTCAAAGGAGCCCTAGCTGGTTCCGGGTCAGGGTTTCAGGTTTTCCCTCCCCGTGCTAGAGAAAGTATTCCATAGACAACCACCAATAAACCATCACCTTTCTGCCTGTGGCAAGGGGCAAGGATTGAGGGCACCCAACTCTTGTACCCCAGCCCTGAGGGGTGCCCAAGGCCAGGCACTGTCGTGGATTTTTTCATCCATTTCTCACATCAGCCCAGGATGCAGATACCGCCTCACTTTACAAATCAGGAAACTGGGCACAAAGAAGATTTGGCCATATGCCATACAGACAACAAAACGGTAAAGTTGAGATCTAAACCAAGCATTTGATCTGGGAATCCGTGCCCCTAATCACTACATTATAATGTGCACAGTAAAGCTCAGTGATGGCTGAGGGAATGAACAAACAAATGATGAATGAATAGCTTCAAAAGCAGTTTCAGGAATGGGGGGGGCTGTGGGGGACAGTGTCTCTATAAAGCCTTAGGAGGGTGGACCATGAGCCTGACCCCACCGACCCTGGATGCCAACCAATGGGCCTGATATTGTCAGACCCACCCAAGACAGTCAGTCCTTGAACACTCTGAAGCCAGGGTTGCCAACTTCCATAAAAGGAATTTATTATCCTAATGCCGTTGTCCCAAATAACCATAGCTACCTGTGTACAGGCAGTAAACTCTGGGCTCGCACCCAGAGGCTTCTCATCCACCCATGGCCGCACAGGGAAGGCAGGACCATGCCCATTTTACAGACGCCAAAACCAGAGCTCCGAAGGGTGCGAGCAACCTAAAGTCACAGCGCTTGCATGAGGGCAGTTTTCAAACACTGAGAAGCCAGCCGAACAGCTCAAGCTTTCTGCTGAGGCACGATATCCGCCACTCCACCTTGCTCAATCACAGAGTCGCAAACATCAGTGGCATTCTAACTCTGAAGCTGAAAAGTTCTGTATTAATCTAACGTGACTCAGGAGTTTCCATCCCAGTCACTTCCATGGAAGAGGAATTCCACTTCACCCCAGCTAAACTCTTGGCACCACCTCTTCCTCATTCCTCTCCTCGGCTGGCTGGGTCCGCATGGACCAGCATTTGCTGAGCACCAACTTCTTGAAAGGCACAGCCCTATCCCTTGGACACCAAGCCCTGTTAATTCTGCACTGAAAAATCTCTCTTCTCAGGAAGCACCGAGTGATGGCGAGGATATACAGCAACTACAACTTCACCACTGCTGTTGGTGGGAGCACAGGCGGGTCTAACCGCCCTTGAGAACGGCGGGAATACTTGCACTTGCTCCTAGGACCATATGTGCACCAGGGGACATTTTCTAGAATGTTCTCAGTAGTACTATGAGTAACAGTTCTCTATTAATTTCCTATTGCTGTTGTAACAAATCACCACAGACTTAGTGGCATAAAACACAAATTTATCCTCTTATAGTTCTGGAGGTCAGAAATGAATCTAAAATGGGTCAGCAGGGATGCATTCTTTCTGGAAACTCTAGAAGACAACCCATTCCCTTGTCCTTCCCACCTCCTGGAAACCACCTGCATTCCTCATCTCCTGGCCCCTTCCTCCATTTCAGAGCCAACAATGTAGCATCTTCAAATCTCTTCTCTCACCTCTGCTTCCACTTCCATGTCTCATTCTTTGAACTGGACCCTCCCTCTTCCCTCTTGTAAGGATCCTTGTTACAATGGCCCCATCCAGATAATTCAGGATCATCTCCCCATGTCATGATCCTTAACAAACATTTACTACAGCTCTCTGCCATGTCAACTTAGTCACAGGTATTACCAGTGAATGGTACCTGTCACTAGGTCATGGACATCTTTTCAGGGGCCATTACTTGACCTACCTCAAGCTCCAAACCAGAAGGGACCCCAATGCTCATCAGCAGTAGAACGAATGAAATAAATGGTGGTCACTCATGGCAATGAGAACAGAGGAGTTACAACTACTTGCCGCAACACAGGTTGCTCTTCATGAGAAGATGCTGAGGCCAAGACCCCAACATAAGAGTGTAGCGGTTGGGACAGCAGTTGTGGTTGGGGGAGCAGAGGCTGAGGAGAGCAAGAGGGAGCTTTCGGGGTGCTGGCCAAGGGTCTGTTTCCTAATCTAGATGCTGCTTACACAGATGTGCTCAGTTTGTGACAATCAAGCTACAGTTATGATCTGTGCCCTTTTCTGCAGGTATGTTATGCTTTAATAAGAAGCTTTAGGAATTTTGTAACAACTAATTGGATCTGTTTAAAGTCCCCCCACCACCACTCCACCCAAGTCCTCAGTAATCCTCTCAAGTGGATAAGGATGCCGAAACCTTGTTCTCTATAAATCACCATAGCCATGCTAAATCCCCCAACTTTGCATCCTACAATTCCAGGCCAATAGTTATAAAAATACAATAAGTGTATTTAAAACAAAGGAAGAGGAGGAGGAGGAGGAAGAGAAGCAGTAGCTTCTCTGCCTCTCTCATTCCATTTCCACTCCACAGGCATGTGTCATTTCACCTCTGGATGAAGCAGATCCCAGCTGGCCCACTCATCACCCCCTACCCTGGCAATCACTGCCCACCCGACTGGCCCAGAATGTTTCCCTGACACCTGCCCCCTGGTCCTTCTCCCTCCTTTCACCCATCTGACATGTCCACAGGGAGCCCCACCTCCTCCCAGGAGCTCCCCCCACCTCCTGTAGGACGTGCAATACAAACCACAGAATTTGGACTTCCTTGCTACTGTCACATACTAACTCTTAGTTGTATCGAGTACCGAAATCTAAGCTCCCCACAAAGACTGCAAACGCAAGAACAGAAATCAGGTCTTGTACATTCAATTCTTACTGATGTGAACTTCTTATGCTAATGAAGAACGACTACTAACATTAACAGCCTGTTTATCTGGAGCCTCTGCTTCATGTCACGTTCAGTGTTCCTCATGCATTATTTCATTTCCTCTTCTCCTAGCCACTGAAGTGGATGCTATCATGATCCCTCTTTTGAATAGGAGGAAACTGAGACACAGAATGGCTAAAGAACATGCTGAGGGTCCCAAAGCTCATCACAGGAAAGATGGGATTTGAACCCATCCAATCTGATTCTAGAGCCCACTCGCTTCCCTATGCCCCACCCAAAAGCCAGAGTTAGGTGTATTATTGGTATTTAATACACACTGTGACATGCTTGATCACAAAAAATACACACACACATATATTTTTAATATGTTATAAAACCCCTCACCAGTACACAAATAACAAATCAAGACTCTTCACCAAATAAGATCTTTTCAGCCGCAGATCTCAAAGGAGGACAGGCCCTCTGGAGAGATTTGCCGAAGTTCTGCATATTCCTTGCTCTGCATCATGCTTGGCATCCAAGGGGCTTTATAAACATTTATCAGTAAAAAAAAAAAAAAAAAAAAAAACAGCCAGAATTTGTCCTCTAGCCTTTTATTAGAATAGGGAGAGAGATGGATACTTTTTTTTTTTTTTTTTGCCTGCCAATCTCAGGGTCAAAGCCAACGCCAGAGTTGAAGGCTGATTGGACAACTCAGTCTGTGACCACAAAGTCCCAAGCCACCTGCCCCAGATGACCTCATCTCCTCGACGGCCAAGAATTGTGACCTAGAGACCTTGGCTAGTACCAAGGCCACCACCCCGGAGGGTGGCTGAAGCCATGAAACTGAAGCAGAGATAATGACATCAGCAGTCCTGCGGTCTCCAGCATATCATGTGGCGGCTGGCTCAAGCCCAAGCACTCCCTCCCCTCAAGCCCGCCCCACGGTCAGGTACCTGCGCCATCCACTCACCCTCATCCTCTCACAGATCAGCTCCAGCGTCTGTGTAGATACAGAAGGAAGGGGCTGTGCCCAGGAGCAGGCACACTATTGAGAAGACGTTACTTTTAACTGGTAACTTTTAACTGGCTTCCTCTGAGGAGGAACTTGGGGCTGGCTGGAGGTTAAGATGGGCTTCAGTTATATCTGTACCCCCAGCATCTTTACAAGAACACACAAAAAAAGTGTTTTTATATTTTGAAGGTTATTAAAATTGTTTCAAAGTTTCTTTTAGTAAAAAAAAAAAAAGTATCATTACAGTACAGTGTGAGACCACAGCAATAGAGAGATATATAGTTACAAGGGGCTCAGCACCTACATCAGCCTGAGGGAATCATGGAAGGCTTCTCAGAGGAGGCATTGCCTAGGCTGAGTTTTGAAGGAGGAATAACATTGCCAGGCCAACAATCCAGTATTGCTCTGGGTGAAGGGCATGGCATAAGTAACAGCAGGGAGGAAACAGAGGTCACGAGAGTGAGAAGAGGGTAGAAGGAAGTAGGAGGAGGGATAGAATACCACAGTACCTCCTCTTGATGGGCTGTGCACTGCCAAGTTAAATGACATAATTTATGCTGAGGGTTTAGCCAAGAAGAGGCACTTGTGAGTGGCTGGCATTACCCACTGTTACTTGTATGCCTACTCTACCCTCCCTGGAGACCAGACTCTGTGGACCTCCTGGGCGGGGGGGTGGTGGTGGTGGTTATTGGGGCAAGAATTTGGAAATGAGATCCCCACAACACTCACTGGGAGACACTGTGTTCACTCAACAACTCGTGTGCCCTCGGCCTTTCCCAGAGCCCGTCAGTGTCCCACTAGTCTCCCTCCACACTCTTCCCTCATCCAAATCCCACCCACAGGTGTGGAAGTGTCTCCCCAGCTGCACCGGCTTTCCTGACACCCCAACCATGAACACACTGACAGGTATAACAGTAGCTGAACAAACGAACAAGCCAGCTGACAGCACTTCTCCACACTAACGAAGGACAATGCGAACCTGCTACAGAATCAGGACATCACGGATGCCAACACCACACAGCTGAAGAAATAACCACGGGGAGCCAGCCACCCCTGCATTACAGAAAAATGAGGTCCCAAGAGGCAAAAACCCCATAGCACCCACCCAAGTCCTTATGTCACTCTATCAAAGAAAGATGTACCCTAGAGACCCAACGACTCGGGTGCCACAGCCCAGATACGAAGTCAAGGTGCCTCAGTGAGGAAATGGATGCAACAGGCTGATGCCATTTCATACTTGCTCCAACAAGTAGTTTGAACTCCACACTTGCCCTGGTGCCAGGCAGCCTCCAGGATAGGCAGCTGGCTCTCCACGTGTCTTCATGACATGGAGAGGCTGAGCCGAGAGTGCCACAGTGGCAGGTAACAGCACCCGCTCTCACCGCCTAGGTCAAGGCTGTGAGTGTGGGCATGGCAAGCTTGTTTGGGGAGGCATGGACGGGAGATTAGGTCAGTTCTTGGGGGCCTCATCACAAGCCTCCAGTCTCCCAAGTGTAAGCTCACATCCCAGGGTCTAGAACAAGGGGCCAGTGGGGATACCACCGGTGGTCAAGTCCTGTCCAGGCTGCCTGTACTTACACCAGAGGGTGTTCTGAGTTCAGCCAGGGCATCCCTACTCCCATGATTCTTATGCCGGGGTAAGTTCTCATATTCTGTAGTTTCAACACAACAACAACAAAGTTTGAAAAACCTCGCTTCATAGGAAACCTCTACCACCACCTGCCTCTCTCTAAGTCTCTCCAATAATGTCTTTAGTGGACACTTGGTACATTTCTGTTGGTGGAGAGAGAGCACGCTTATCCATTCACGGAGGAGCAACGGTAGGAGGGATAAGTAAGGCACTGTGGTCAGAGCCATCAGAGTCTCCCATCTGTGCTGCCCGATAGAAGATGGATGCTGCCCCAGCAGAGCCTGTCTGAGGGGGGTCACCACAGCCCTCACTGTCCTCCTCCTCTTCACCATGGGCAACAGTGACAGTGGCCTTCCCATGTCCCCGGCACACTGTAGAGGACTTCAGATGCTCTGATTCCATTTCACCCTCTCAACAACGTTGTAAGGCTCTTATCTCCTTCTCACAGATGAGGAAACGAACATGCAGAGGGCTTATGTGACTCGCCCAGGCCCCCAGAGCTAGTGAGTGCAAGGGAAAACCAGGACATGTGCACACTGTCCCTCCTCCCTCAAACAAAAGACCAAAAGGGAAACAACGGTCATAGAAAATAGTCCCAGAAAAGGCCTTGTGGCAATTTTCCCAGTTGGGCAAAAAACAGGCAGAGATTTTCTGACCTGTTCCTTTGCCAACCAGGGCATTTGTTAAAATGAACTTCACAGAACACTAACACACATCACACTCGCTAACTCAGCGGGAGCACAGTAGTCGGTTTGCCTCCTTATTCCTTACCTGCAAGGACCAGTGCCCAGTACAGCAAACCGGATGCCCAGAGAGGGCTTCAAAACACCTGCAGAAAGGTGAGCTCTCCTAAAAGCCCAACCGGAAATCACATTTCATGAAATTGTATATAGCTAGCCACTGGGAGACAACTCAAGATTCATGGGAATTTATGGGGCTCTAAGGGGAGGAGATGAACAAGACCTATCAAGGACCTACTCTATACCTATATGAAGTCACAACAGATCCCCGTGAGATGCACGCTGGCATCCAGGTGTTGCAGATCAGGAAACGAACTCCAGCGGCAGCAGCTAGGTCAACCTCCAGCACCTGGAACGCTAGAGCAGGGACTGAGCTGCTGGGTCTGTCTGACTCCTGGGTCCAGGCTTCCAAACTTCCAACACCCCGAGGCTCTGGCACCTGAGTAAATACGCAGCCGGACTTCCCCATAAAATAAAATTCTCTGGCTAAATCTTAGCTCCATCTTTGTGCTCTGATCCCATGTGTCAGCTGAGAAAGACCCTGCAAAGGGGAGGACCAACTGCAGCCCTCTGACCCTGCAGAGCAAATTCTAACATTAGTGGGAACATCCTGCAGAGTCCAAAATATCCCTGGAAAGCCCCTCAAGGAAGGTGCCTAATGGAGCGGGGCTCCAGAAGAGCCCTCGAGGAGCCCAGAAGAGCCCAGAGCTAGAGTAGGTGGTTGTGTGTTCAAATGCACTCAAATGCACTCCAGGTCAAGTCTCTGGTTGGGTCAGACTCACCACAGTAGGGCTGCCCCACACTATCCGGGGCATGTGGGATGTGGGGCTAGCTTGGGTGACCCATCCCGAACATACACGCACTTCAGTGGAACAGCAGGATTAAATATTTATTTCTTTTTTCTAAAAGCTTCTAGTTTAGTTCACCTAAGTGAAACACAAGAGAGATATGATTCCAGGATACCATAATTCTGCAATAATACAATCTTCCATTTACTACTAGAACACCTATAATATATTGTGAATTATAAACACATTCGCAACAGAGATAATCAACTGAAGGCTTGGGTAATTTGACCTTTGTCACTTAGGAGCTATGAGAGATTGGAAAGGACTCCTGTGCCTCAGTTTCTTCACCTATAAAGGAAGACACCATGAGGTTTCTACCTCATGGGACTTCCGTGGGGATTCAGTGAAACAGTGCAAGTGAAGAACCCAGCACAGGGCTTCACAAAGGTTCGTGTGCCCTGCCCCTTCATAATAACCCAAAAGACAAGAAAGCACAGGGGCTTGGGGAGAGGTTAACAACTTTTCAGAGGTTCCACGGTGAGTAAGCTCCAGAGTCCACGTCACAGCCAGTGCTGTGGGTCTTGGAAGACCAGATGTACGAGGGGAGACCTGGCTGGGATGAGGTGGCCCACGGCAGCTAGGTCTAAGGGCCCGGGGGACAGAACCTGAGGCTTCAGGAGCTGGGACGCTGAGCAGGAGGATGGAATGAAGTGGCAGAAAGCCCTTCCAGGGAACATAAAAATACCCGGTGAGGAACCATTCCAGACCCACCCAGAAGGCAAGACTCTACAGGCACAGAGATGTCAGGAGGAAGCAAATTGCCAGCCCAGTCCCAGTCACAAAGAAGACAGTGACCTGAGTGACAGTCACCCTCGATGAGCCTTGGAGCATTCCACCCCTCCTGCCAGCCCACCCAGCACCCTCCTCCCTGACCCCTAGGCTTTGCGAGATCCCCTCTAGGATTCCAGATCCCTCCCCTTCCCCTCCAAGAGGCACACACCCACAGCACACACAAGAGATGACAGCGAGGAATGAGCCATCTGGAGCAGGGCCAGCCAAGTCACATGTCCAGCATTGGCCTGGCTCTGAATAGTCACTCCCTGCTTGAGCTAAGAATAAACGAGGGAGGCCCCTCTGACACCGTAATGGGACTTCTATCACACAGCAGCCTTGCACAGGTCACAAGTAAGACTGCACCTTCCACAAAAGCCATCTGGAAGATTTGCAGGCAGCAAGGAGACAGGAGTGAAGGAGGACCCTTCCTTTTGGTGCTAATCATTCCCCTGAGTCCAGGGAGGGGCAGACAACGGAAAGGGGCAGATGCTTCTGGAGTCAAAGCCTGGCATTTGATCCCTGAGCTCTGCCGGGGTGAGAACAGCTGTTCCCCATCACTCCCCTCCCAAGAGGCTGGCAGGGAGCCCGAGACCACAACCCAAAGCAAATCTGGAGGCACAGGCCCCCACATTGCTGGGACATCAGCTGTAATAAAGACACTTACCCGTGAATTCAAAACAGCAGGACATTTTAATTCCTACCAATTGCAGGAGGGGAGCAGTTGCCGCCACTACCCAGAAACTCTACCTGGTGACCTGGTACCCAGAAGCCCCACCTCACCCTGCAGGGCAGGATGTGCAAGGGCCTGTGGCTGAGGACAAGGTCCTTCCATGATAGAGTCATAAGATGGCAGAGCTGGGAGGACCTACAGCCCTCAGAACCCACAGGTGCCTTCACTCAGCAAAGCACAGAATCGTCTGTGCACAGAACCATGCTTGGCCCCAGCGCAGGCCTTCTGAATCAGTCACCGAGGCTGGACCTGGGAATCTGCACCTTAAAGACCCCTCTCAGGTGACTGAGGCAGCCGGTCCAGTACTGGGCTGCTCTGGAAACAGAATCGGTCCAGCCTGCTGGGTTTCACTGGCGGGTGTCAAGGCCCTCTCATTGATGGTTCATCCATTCAGGCGTCTATTGACTCTAAGAGCATTTACCCAAGGTCAACCCATAAGACACAGTTCCTGCCATTCATAGAGCAGCTGGGTTCCCCTGGGGAACTTCTCAGAAATGCAGCTGTCCAGGCTCCACTCCCTATGATGTAGATTCTGAGTTACTCAAGATCCAGTGGGAAAACCAAAGCAAGGCCTGACACGGAGAGGCACCTGGAAATGGATGTCCAGGCAGGCAGTTCGGACTGAGGAGCTAGGCTGCACGTGGCTTCGTGGAACAAGGGAGGGAGGATCTTACCCAACACCCACCACACGCCAGCCCCCTGACTACCGTTAGTGCTATGCATATCCCCACAGCCCTGCCAGAGGGCTATCTGAATCCAAATGATGAGCCCGAGGTCCTGGCACCGGGAAGCCTGAGCTGGGATTTGAACCCCAACAACCAGAGCATTCGCTCTTTTCAGTACCAGGCTCAGGCTCAGGCAAGGACGCCTCTGTCCACCCAACTGTGAGTCCAGAGACCTGAGAGGTGGCCTTGACCCTTCTTTCTTCTTACCCCTTCTGTACAATCAGGCCTGGCCCTTTGTCCTCTACCCCCTTCTCTTGAACTTGACCTCTAACACCACAGACCGCCTCCATTATGACCTGTGGTATTGAAAATACAAACCCAATCAGCCAGGTCACTCCCTGGCTTAATCCCCTGCAAGGCCTCCCCACAGGCCTGAAGATAACAAATCTTCCTCCCAGGTTTGCCATGGGGCCTTCCAGAGTATCCCCTCCATTCCCTCTCACTCCAGTTCTTTCAGCTCAGAGGCCTTCAGCCGACCTCCCAGGAACACCAGAACTCAGCTGGGTCCCCAGCGTCCTCCAAAAGGCAAGGCCACAGAGCAGGGGCAGCTCTGTCCTACCCACAGATGAACCCTTGCGGACGCAGTAGGGATGTGCGTGGCGGGGTAGGGGGTAGTCGCTGACTGGCCAAGGGACTCTGCAACTGGCAGCAGAGAAGCCAGGGAAATCAGCAACTGGACAGACAGGCCAGGGCCAGACAGGGAAGGGAAGACTGTGAACACCACAGAAAGGAGCTAGGACAAAAGCCTGGGGGCAGCCGAAGAGGCTCATGGAAACAAGGGAGTAATAGGACCAAATTCACATGCACACGCTGTTGGTAGAATTGTCGTTTTCTCTCATCTCTTTGCAAGGCCACCTGCTGAGAACCACCAAAACGTAAAATCTGCCTGCCCACCAACCCAGTAGTTCCAAGTCTACCATGGACACTCACTCATGTAGCATCCTTCTATATTAGCAAAAAAGAAACAATGACCTCACCAGCCATCTGAAGAATAACCCGTCGCGGGCAAGTCCACAACCCCTCTTCCCACCCTTGCAGCTGGCTGCGTTTCAGAATTCACAATGTTTGCATCTCAGAAAGGTGACATGAAGTGTGGACAGCATGCTGTGTGAAACACCAGCGGGGTGAGGGACGGCAACCATAGTCAAATACGTAAGCATTTCTGCAGCTATGCACGTGACTATTCTGCTGCATCCTAGGAAAAGCCTCCTATTAATTCAGGCCAGGTATAGTCAAAGGATGAGTTTGCACCAAACTTTTTTGAAGGCATGCTGTTTTTTGAGGCTTAGAATGTCCCAACCAGCCAGCCTGGAGGACTGGAAATGAAGCATGTCCTTCTCCTGTCAGAAAGACACCTGTGAAAGCACCCAAGCCCAGAGCCAGAGATCCCCTACAGCTCACACCATGCCCTGGGACCCCCGAGATCCATTCAGCTCAGAGATCTGTCCCAGCACAGCCACCAGGCTGCCCCAGGCATTGGACGTAACAGACTTGAATTTGTTGCTGAGGATCAGCCCAGAGTGTGGGTTCGGAGTGATATGCCCGGGCAGACAGAGGCGGGTTCCACTTCCTCACTGGATCCTCTCCAACCTAGCCTGTAATACCAGCCACCGCCACCGTTTAATCCTGGGCTTTGGGGAAAGCTAACCGATGCGCAGGTTCCCTCCTCTTCCAGGTTGGGACATTATAGGGACTCTGAGGAGAGCACCAGATAGATGCACCTCTCCTTTAAACAGCACTGCAGGGGCGTCTGGGTGGCTCAGTTGGTTAACCGACTGCTTTCGGCTCAGGTCATGATCCCAGGGTCCTGGGATGGAGTCCCGCATTGGACTCCCTGCACCTCGGGGAGCCTGCTTCTCCCTCTGCCTGCTGCTCCCACAGCTTGTGTGCTCTCTTTCTCTCTCTCTGTGTGTCAAATAAATAATAAAATCTTGTAAAAAAAATTAATAAATTAAACAGCACCACAATTAGGAAAGGTCCACATTCCCTCTCAAGCACTGGTCTTTCCTGCCAGGTAAGGATCACGCCAGGGGTGAGAGGTGGGTACTGCTCACGTTGCAGTGTCGGGGGGCGGGGGGGGAATGGGTGAAGACAAGGAGAAACACCGGGGAGAAGCAGCATCATGGGGAGAACTCAGGCCTCCCTCCAGCCCATCCTGGCCTCTGACAGCGTTTCAGTTCCCCAACCTTCCTCCGAGGGCTCGAGACAAAGACTACCATGTATTCTATTTCCCCAATGTATTGATATACATTGATAGATTTCCCCAATCTACAGTAAAATAGTTTGGAAACAAACAAATAAGTTTGCGACATACACAAACTACACAAATCTTAAGTGTACAACTCAGTCATGTTTGTAGGTACTTACACTCCCATGTCATCACCAACCAAATCAAGATATAAAACATGTCCAGCCACCTAGATGGTTTCCCCGTGCCCCTCCCGCTTAGTGCCCCACCCAAAGGCTCTTTCTCATTGCAGAGTATATTCCATTGCGTGGATCTACTATTCGCTTACCCATATGGCTGCCGATGGGCACTTGGATCATTGCCATGTTTTGAGACTTATGAATAAAGCTGCTAGGATCATTTGTGCGCAAGTTCCTGGGCACTCATCTACACCTAGCAGTGCTACAGCCTGGGGAGCCTGATGTCCAGCTGTGGTAGACACAGCCAAAATGGTTTTCCAAAGTGGCTGTACCAGTTCCTACCTCCACCAGCAGTACTGGAGGGTTTCAGCTGCTCCTTATCTTTAACTACATTTTCGTTGTCAGTCTTTTTCATTTGGCCATTCTGGGTAGACACACAGTGCTATCTTATTGTGGTTAAATTCTTCTAATGACTCCTGAGGCTAAGCACCCTTCCATATGTTTATTGGTCATTTGGAATCCTCTTTGGTGACATGTTTGCTCAAGTCTTTTGTCGCTTTTATATTGGGTTGTCTGTTTCTCATTGGTTGGTAGAAGTTCTTTATATATTCTAGAGATGAATCTTTGGTGGGACGTATGTATTTCAAATATCTTCTCCCGGACAGCAGTTTGCTTCTTCACTCTCTTAATAGTGTCTTTTGAGAAAGAGTTCTTAATTTTAATGAAGTCTAGTTTATAAATTTCTTTCCTTCTTTTCCTCACAAAAAGCATGATAGTGCTTTTTGTGATCTTGTCGAAGAATTCTATGCCTAGCCTAATTTTCATTCTTCTCTAGTATTTTCTAGAAGCTCCATGATTTGCCTTCCACGTTTAGGTCCCCAACTCATCTCCAGTTGTTTTTATATATATGGTATGAGGTAGCAGAGGCTGGCGTGTACTTCAAGTTCCATCAGCTGTGACCACCAACCAGACACAAGAAGGACCGATGATTGGCTTCCCAGACACCCCTGGGCTTTTACTGGATCTTGCAGAAGCATCTAATTCTACCTTGCCGCCTACAACCCAACAAAATTCAGATGTACACATCCCTATTGTTTGAGAGAATTTCTGGACACACACCATATACAAAGCACTCTCATCTCAGGGGAAGCTTCCACAAATTCCCACAGTCCATCTTGACAACTGTACACAGGTCAAATCCTTTTAAAATGCAAAACGGTAAAAAATAAAATAAAACGCGAAAGAGTTAAGAGGAATATGCATAGAGACAATGTCAGATAGCACCTGGCTGTGTGATCTGCTGGGCGCCCGCTCTCTGCATCTGCAGGCTGGAGGTTAGGGGGGCCGCAGGGTATGACCAGACATAGCCCCTGTTATCACCATGCCCTCAGCCTGGAGAAGGGACCAAGAAAACGTGAGGGATGAGAAAGTAAACAGGGAGAAGCACTGAGGGGAGTTCTCCCTTGTAACGTCTGAGCCAAGACCTGTGTCTGCAAAGGAGCTGGCCCTGAGAAGAGAAGGAATAAGAACATTCTGGATGGAAGGAATGTCACACTCAAAGGCTGAGAAAGAACAGAGATTGGGATCTTGCTAGAAGGCATAACAGGGAGTGGCAGAGTGTGTAGGTGAAGGTAAAAAAAAATTTGGATTTTTTCCTAAGCAGAACTGGAATCCACTGGAGGATTCCGCTACATCTCAGCTCTCCTCTTGAATATGCACCACACATGTTCTCTAAGAGGATGAAGGGCATTCAGTTGACTTTGAAACCCTTTGAAACCCTTCTCACATACACATGTGTGTGTGTGTGTGCGCGCGCACAAGTGTGCATGTGTGTACTAGCATGATTATAAGTCCAGGCTTCTGAATCTCTGCCCTTTGTGGCCCGACAGGTAACCTCAGGCAAGTTGCTTTACCCCATTAGCCCACTGCCTCTGCTGTAGCTGCTGGGATGAGGTAGAGGCGTAAAGGAGACAGAGTTTGCAGAGCCCTGAGCCCAGCAGGTGCACACCAAATGCTCCATCAGTGTAGCTGCTATGATTTCTATTTCCAAAAAGGAGCTGAAAAACAACTCTGGACCACTTCTAACTTCTGCTGGGGAGCCTCCTGATGGCCTGCATGGGAAGTGGGCACACCTGCCCCTACTCCCACAGGGCAGGGGCGGGGGTAGCCGAAGCCAGAGTTGGAGGGGGTGTGCACCCAGAGGAAGTCAGGGCAGGGCAGCGGTGGCCTCTGAGTCACAGCCCAGCCCCTCCCTGCTACCTCCCTTTGTTCTCTGGGGGATGGAACTGTGACTCACCAGGGCTCTAGTCCTGGCTGGGGCCCATCTGACCAGGGGACCAGACTAGCCTGCCCTCAGTCACTAACACTCCATGCACGCAGGCTGGCTGGGGGAGCTGCTCCTGCCAGGCCGGACCCCAGCCAGCAGCAGCAGATCTCAGAGGGACCCTCTGGGCTCTTGTGGGTAGTTTACACACCACCTCCTTTTGGTTTGTGGCTGTTTTTTTTCCCCTGAGTGCTCCATCTTAATTCACTTTTAACCTGTGAATAAAAAGTCCAAGAGACTAACTGTGATATTCATACCCATTTCATACCCTCTAACTCCTCTGATACTTTTTTGTTATTATAGGAAAATATACATAGCATAAAATTTACCATTTTAGGGGCACCTGCGTGGCTCAGTGGGTTAAGCCTCTGCCTTCGGCTCAGGTCATGATCCCAGGGTCCTGGGATCGAGCCCCGCATCGGGCTCTCTGCTCAGCAGGGAGCCTGCTTCCACCTCTGTCTTTCTCTGCCTCCCTCTCTGCCTACTTGTGATTGCTGCCTGTCAAATAAATAAATAAAATCTTTTAAAAAATTGACCATTTTATGGGCAGAGGACATGAACAGACATTTCTGCAAAGAAGACATCCAGATGGCCAACAGACACATGAAAAAGTGCTCCACATCACTCGGCATCAGGGAAATACAAATCAAAACCACAATGAGATACCACCTCACACCAGTCAGAATGGCTAAAATTAACAAGTCAGGAAATGACAGACGCTGGCGAGGATGCGGAGAAAGGGGAACCCTCCTACACTGTTGGTGGGAATGCAAGCTGGTGCAACCACTCTGGAAAACAGCATGGAGGTCCCTCAAAATGTTGAAAATAGAACTACCCTATGACCCAGCAATTGCACTGCTGGGTATTTACCCTAAAGATACAAACACAGTGATCTGAAGGGGCACGTGCACCCGAATGTTTATAGCAGCAATGTCTACAATAGCCAAACTATGGAAAGAACCTAGATGTCCATCAACAGATGGATGAATAAAGAAGATGTGGTATATATACACAATGGAATACTATGCAGCCATCAAAAGAAATGAAATCTTGCCATTTGCGACGACGTGGATGGCACTAGAGGGTATCATGCTTAGCGAAATAAGTCAATTGGAGAAAGACAACTATCATATGATCTCCCTGATATGAGGGAGAGGAGATGCAACATGGGGGGTTAAGGGGGTAGGAGAAGAGTAAATGAAACAAGATGGGATTGGGAGGGAGACAAACCATGAGTGACTCTTAATCTCACAAAACAAACTGAGGGTTGATGGGGGGAGGGGGGTTGGGGGTGTGTGGTTATGGACACTGGGGAGGGTATGTGCTATGGTGAGTGCTGTGAAGGGTGTAAACCTGGCGATTCACAGACCTGTACCCCTGGGGATAAAAATATATGTTTATAAAAAATAAAATTTAAAAAAAATGATAAAATAAATAATAGAACAAGATAGAAAAAAAAATTGACCATTTTAGCTATTTTTAAATGCACAATTCAGGGGCAGTAAGTGCATCACACTAACCATCACCACTGTCTGCCTCCAAAACTTTTCATCATCCCAAGCAAAGGCTCTGTACCCACTAAACTATAGCTCCCCCTTCTCCCCTCCCCGGCCCTGGTAACCTTTGGTCTATTTTCTGCCTCCAAGAATCTGTCATTTGAGGAATCTCATGTAAGTGGAATCACACAGTTTCTGTTCTTTTGTGTCTGGCTTATTTCACTCGGCATGTTTTCAAGATTCACCCCTGTTGTGGCAGGTGGCAGAACTCCCTTCCTATGGCTAGTAATACTCCAATGTATGTAATTACCACATCTGTCTATCCACTCATCTGCCAACAGACACTCGGGTGGTTTCCACTTTTTAGCTACTGTGCATAACGCTGCTATGAATACGGGTGTACAAATAAATGAGTTTTTCTCTCTAAACAATTCCCTGAGATGGGCTGTGATTACTGTCATCCTCAGTTTACAGACAAGGAAACTGAGGTTACCCCTGTCAGAGGGCGGTGCCAGCATCTGAACCCAGACTGATGACATTTTCACCTTGTTTCTCCAGTTGTGACAAAGAAATGGAGCTGCTCAGCCCCCATGCATTTTCTGTCCTGTACAATGCCTTACTGAGGTCTGTAACATCGTTCCTTGTTCTAGCCTAAATTCCACTGAAAAGGGGAATGGGGGAGATGCTGTACTGGTGGAATTAGTCTAGACTCCCTCCTTGCAGGGAGAAACCCAACTCCATCTAGACTGGGGAAAAGGGGTATTCGTTGGAAGGATAGTGGAAAAGCTCAGTCAAGTGACGGCATCCAAAGATGATGTACCCAAGCTGTCACTACTCCAAGTCAGGGGCCCTGTCCTTACTGGTCTGGACCTGGGTGCTTCTGAGCATCTTCTCTGTTGCTTCTGAGCAAGTCAGGGTGAGCTGGGAGAAGCCCATGGCCTGGCTGGGCAGGTTCTCTATGTGGCCCTGAGCCAGTCATCACAGCCAGTGGTGGAGATCGCGATGGGCCCAGCCCGGGGCCATGGCTCCAACCCAGGCTCGGGAGAATGGAGACTCCTTCCCAAGGAGAGGGAGGGAGGCTTGGCAAATGCCTAACACAGACGCTCACTGTGGTGCAATCTACAACAGCAACAAATTGGAAGCTGCCCAATAGTCCTGAACAAAACAAGGTTAAATAAATGAAGTTGCTACAACTCAGTGAAACATGATGTACTGTTTAACAAGTAATAATCATGAAGAGTACCTAGCAACTTAAAAAAAAGAAAAGAAGGGATGCCTGGGTGGCTCAGTTGGTTAGGCAGCTGCCTTCGGCTCAGGTCATGATCCCAGTGTCCTGGGATCGAGTCCCACATCGGGCTCCTTGCTCATCAGGGAGCCTGCTTCTCCCTCTGCCTCTGCCTGCCATTCTGTCTGCCTGTGCTTGCTCTCTCTCCCTCTCTCTCTCTGACAAATAAATAAATAAAATCTTTTAAAAAAAAAAAAGAAAAGAAAAGAAAAAAGAAGTTTGTACAAGAATGCTTGGTGGGAAAAGTTGGGAGACACAGACATACACATATACCTATCTCAATGAACAAGTCGTAGGTAAGAAAAAATACAGGCAAGCATTGTATCATAATAGAAGAATCATAAATGACTTTTTATCTCTAATTTCCCAATTTTCATTTATTGGTTCAATAAATATGCTGAGTGTCTACTTGGTGCCAGATGAGGTGCTGGGGATCCGGCAGAGAAGAGAACAGAAGGAAAAAACACTGTCCTCGTGGAATTCACTTTCCAGTGAGGGAAGCAGACAAAAACCATATCCCCTATGCCGGACAGTGACAGGAGTAAGGAGACAAAATAAATCAAGGAAGGGAGAGAGGGATATTGGGGAGAGTGGTAATAGTTTAGACATGACAGTTAGGGAAGGAGATATCTGAGTAAAGGCTGAAGGAAGTGAAGGACCAAATTATGTCAACGCCAGAAGAGAAATCCCCGGCAGAGGGAATAGGAAGAGCAAAGGTCCTGGGGCATCCAATTAGAGGAGAGCATTGAGGCTACTATGATTCAGCTGGGGTAATGAGGGGAAGAGTGAACTAAGGAAGGAGTAATAGAAGAAACACAGCCAGATCACGGTGGTCCTGTAGGTCACCGTGAGGACATTAGCTTCTGCTGTTAAGATGGGAGCCCTTCAAGGGTTTTGAGCAAAGGAATGGTAATCTGCCCACTAAGAGTCCCTCTAGCTGTGAACTGAGGACAAACTGGAAGGAGGTGAGGACCAAGCTTGGGAGACTAGCAAAGAGATCACCACAGTCCCTCAGGTGAGAGGGGAGTGTAGTTTGGACAATGGGTGAAGAGTGGCCACGTTCTGGGTATAGTTTGAAAGTACGAACAGTGGGATTTCCTGATAAGAGTCAAAGATGACAGGCTTTGGGTCTGAACAATCAGAAGGATGAAATTGCTGTTAACTGGCAGGTGGTTAGAGGACCAGCAGAGAAAGGTGCCCTGGAAGTCAGGTAAAGAAAGAGCTTCAAAGAAGAGAAAATGCCCATCTGGATGGGGGCAGGGCCTGAGAATATGCCATTGGGATGAGCAACATGGCAACGAGCACAGACCTGGGCAAGAGATGTTCATGAGGGGAACCCAAACCTGGCTGGGAATCACGGGTTCCCAGGAGAACAGGACAGCAACATTATTCCAACAGCCAAAAGGTGGGAACAACCCAACTGTCCTTCAGAGAATGAATGGATAAACAAAACGTGGCATATACATACCAGAGAGTATCATTCAGCCTTAAAAAGGAAAGGCATAAGGACACCTGCTACAACATACATGAACCTTGAAGACGTTATGCAGAGTGAAATAAGCCAGCCACAGACAAAAAAGACAAATAGTGCCTTGTTTGTATTGATGCCATTTATGTGAGGTATCTAGAGTTGGTAAATGCATAGAGACAGAAAGTAGGGTGGTGGTTACCAGGGACTGGGGGGAGAGAGAAGTGGAGAATTGATGGGAACAGAGTTCCCATCACCCAAGATGAAAAAGTTCTAGGGGTTTTGCACAACAATGTGAATACGCTTAACAAGACTGAATTGGATGCTTAAAAATAGTCATGATGGTGAGTTTTATGTTACATGTATTTTATCACAATTTTTTTAACCAATGAGAGGGGAAGGGAGGCAGAGAAGGACAGTCAGCAAGTCCAAACAATTCTTTCAAGAAGGTTTACTCTAAACTAAAGAGAAATGGGGGCATAAGTAGGAGGACAAGTGAACAGAGGGTTTTGGTTGTGGGTTTTTTTGTTGTTGTTTTTTTTTAAGTTGGGAGAAATAACAGCATGTTTGTTTTCTGATGGGACTGATCCAGCAGGCAGTGTTCTCAAAGGTTTAAATTATTTCCAAAAGAAAAGCTGTATTTTTGGGGGGTGATGAAAATGTTTTGGAATTGGATAGTTGTCATGGCTGCACAACCCTGCAAATACACCAAAAACTACTAAGTCGCACTTTAAAAGAATCAGTTTTATGGTATGTGAATTATACGTTAATAAAAATCAGAGAAAATGAAAAACAAATAATAAATTTAATATTGTCTGGATACCATGGACTCACAGACAGCCTGAGTTCCCACCCAAAGAGCCCCAGATAGTTTCTGTGGCCAGTGGCCCATGGGTCACTCAGTACCTTGTGGCACAGGAGAAGGGAGCAAAGTCTTCCAAGTTTAGGCTGAGCTACAAATGCTACATCAGCACACAGCCTCTACAGAGAAAGCCACTGAACAAGCCCCCACTGGCTGCACATAAATGGCTCTATTTACTTGGAGCCATGAACTCTCAGGTCTCTGGTGTAAGAGAGAAATGTAAGAAAAATGCACTCAACTCAAAGCAAGAAAACCTGCACCTGCCACCCCCTCCCATCTGCCAACCCATGCCATGGTTGTCTAACTGCATGGGAACCAGGGATGGGCTTTAGGGGGCGATCAGTCATGGGTGGGGGGGAATTCTTTCTGAAATGTCCTTCTATTTGTAACACTGTCACACTCAAGCTTCCCACTCACTGCCTTTTTCCTTTCTTCGGAACAGTATCTTGCTCCCTGTTATGCTTAATTTTATGTGTTGTCTAGACCATAATGCCCAGATAGCTGGTCAAACGTTATTCTAGACGTTTTGTGAAGGTGTGGGTATTTTTTTAGATGACATTAATATTTAAATCAGTAGACTTTGAGTAAAACAAATTGCTCTTCATAATTTGGGTGGGCCTGATCTAATCAGTAGAAGGCCTTCATAAAACAAAGATGGACCTCCTCCTCTAGCAAGAAGGAATTCTGCCAGGAGACTGCCTTTGGACTTGAACTGCCTTCCCCGCCTCTCTAGCCTGCCAGCCTACTCTGCAGATTTTAAACTTGCCAAGCCTCCATACTCACATAGGGGGACTATCACTTCCTTTAAATATATATATCTCTCTCCCTCTCTTGCTCAGTATATGTGATTTATCAATATACATATATCATATATATATGGAAACCAGAGAGCGAGGGAGAGTGGGAGAGAGCATACATGCCATTGTATATAACATATATCATTATAAATTATACACTTCATATATTATATATGTACACATTACACATCATTATATATTACATAATATATATTATATACTTTTATATATTAACATCCTGTTCAATTTGTTGGTTTTGTTTCTCTGGAGATCCCTGACTAATACACCTCCAAAACTATTTACTTTCCATTGTAAATTATCCCTTATTATCTGTACTTGCACGAAATTTCAAGTCATCAGATGATTAAGAAGATAAAAATAAAAAGCCTACGTGGGGAACCTGGGTGGTGCAAGTGGTTGAGCATCTGACTCTTGGTTTCAGCTCAGGTCATGATCTCAGGGTCATGGGATCACCCCCCACATTGGGCTCCCTGCTCAGCATGGAGTCTGCTTGGGACTCTCTTTCTCTCCCTCTTTTCCTGCTCCCCCCACTCCCTCTCTCAAAATAAATGAATAAATCTTTTTTTTTCCCAAATATTTGATAGAGAGAGGCAGGCAGAGAGAGAGAGAGGGGGAAGCAGGCTCCCTACTGAGCAGAGAGCCCGATGTGGGGCTCGATCCTAGGACCCTGGGATCATGACCTGAGCCGAAGGCAAAGGCTTTAACCCACTGAGCCACCCAGGTGCCCCTAAACGAATAAATCTTTTTAAAAAAATAAAAAACCCACAAAATAAAGCAACTGAGGAAGAATAACATCTATGTATTGATCAAAGCCATCATAGTGGATATATGTGTTTTTAAATGCAACTTTAAGTCAAACAAGTGGTATTAATTTTGTATCCACTTTGTGGTTACCTTTTCAATCTGTAACAACTCATTAGGATATTAAGAGGCACCTGGTTGGATCAGTTGGTAGGGTGTGTGACTCTTGATCTCAGGGTCATTAGTCCAAGCCCCACACTGGGTATGGAATCTACTTTAAAAATAAATATTTTTTTTAAAGGATAGTAAATTATACCTTCTTCCCTAATCATTACAGGAGACAGGTACAAGTCCTGGGTTCATGCCATGAACTTGTAATAGGACTTAGCCTTTCTGGGTTCCATCCCAGCTCCACTACTCACTCACAGTGTGACCCTGGGCAAGTTACCTCTCTGTGCCTTTTTTCCCCCATCCAAAAATGAGGATAACAGTACCCTCTCCCTGAGGTTTTTGTGAGGATTAAATGAAATAATACATGTAAAACACACAGCAAACCATCTAGCACAGAGTTTTTCAAACAGTAGGTTTTCCCCTATTTGTGAAATAAATCTAGTGGGTCTCACAGCCATCATTTCAAAAAAAAATCATAAATCCACTAATGTAGCAAAGAATGACTGGAGGACATTAAACATACATAAGATAAGTATTGTCTCACCAAACTTTCATTCTGGATACACATGTGCTTGCACACACATGTGCACTCATACATACAAATACACCAAATGATAGCCTATAGATTTATTTCTTACAGTGGGTCACAGTCAAACACAGGTAGGAAAAGCCAGACTCCCACCATATAATAAGTGCTCAATAACCTTCGGATTATTGATAATAATCATCATTATTATCTCATTTGGAAAGATAATATAACTTTCTTTATTAGCGTAAGAAAACAGGGTTGCTCACCCTCGTATCACCTCTGCCATTCATTTGCTGCCGTGCTGTTTAAGAGTCACCCCACCTCCCTAAACCCACTTGCCAACTCTCTCTCCTCAAAGGCTTGGTGGTCATTTAAATGTTTTCTGACTCACAGGGCTGGCCAAGGATTAGTGAGGCCCTGCCCAGCCCAGAACAGATGAAATGCGAGTGATCTGTTGAGAAAACCACTGGAGTTTGCAAGACGGCACAGGGTTTTGGTAAAATTAAAGCCAGGCTGGGGCGAAGCCGTCCCCTGCACCCCCCTGGGAGGTGTGTCATGGGAAGAGGTTACACAAGGGCAGCTGAGCCGTATCTTCGGAGACTGGAACTTCAGCTCCGTAACACGCTTCCTTGTTCTGGGCCTGGGTTGTATCACTGTGTTTTTCCCCTAACTTTCCATGTGCACAGGCATGCACCCACACCCCACACTAAAGAATGGAAGTAAAATCCCCATGAACAGCTTGATCTAACAGATTGGGTAAAGGGAACCTGCTAAACCACAGGAACTTGGGTTCTGAAGATCTCAAAATAATTTCCATTGCCTATCATGTTCTTCCCCTCCAGAAACAAACTAAAAATCTCCGTAAATTAATACTTTTTTAATTCCTTTTTTTTAACTGTGTTTTGTTTTGTTTTTGTTTTGTTTTGTTTTGTTTTGTTGTGTTGTGTTGTGTTGTGTTTTTGTTTTGTTCCCCTCTCTCACACACAGTAGCACCATTTTGTTTAAAATGGAGCCCCTCGCCCCAGCAGAGAGCACGCTGAGGTGGAGTGGGTTAGCATCTCCCAGTGTAGTTCCCTGAGCTGTTCCTTCAGTTTGGAAAAGCAGTTTGTTGGCACACACGTAGGCACTTCGCTTTTCACTTCTTCTTCTGTAAGAACACAATTGTGGACTTGTGCCAAAGCATGACATCTGGAATGCATAAGTGCAGGTAGAGGTGTAAACTAATCTTCTATTATGTGATAGTATTCCTTTCTTATTTTTATTCCATTCTTTAAACCATGATGCCAGTTTGGCGGGGAGGAGGCAAAAACTGCTTTAGCAGAACCCTTTCCTTAAATGAAATCCTGGCTCTGCTCAATAGATGAAACAAGTGAAAATGCAGCCTCACTCTGATACCCTCCAGCACTCCCTGGTGCCTCCAGGGCTGGGGGGCCGGGGTTGGGGGGGGGCGGGGAGTGCCAGTTCTCACCAGGATTCTGGTGAGGCAGGGAGTATGGGAAGATCTCTAGGGCTCACCATCACGCCCTCAGATAAATGGAAGCCAGGTCTGCCATTAGCTCAGTCTATGCTAGAGGCATTCCCATTTCACACGTTCAGGAGTTAAATGTTTTATCCGAGGTCTCCGGCTTAGATTAGACAGGACACTATACTTATCACTTTCTTCAACAAGGAAAAGAGATGCTGATGTCCCCGGGTTTTGTCTCTGCAATCAGAAGGGCCCTATTAAAATCTTTTTTTGCAGGGGTGCTTGGGTGGCTCAGTGGGTTAAAGCCTCTGCCTTCGGCTCAGGTCGTGATCCCAGGGTCCTGGGATCGAGCCCCACATCGAGTCCCACATCGAGCCCCACATCGGGCTCTCTGCTCAGCAGGAAACCTGCTTCCCTTCTCTCTCTGCCTGCCTCTCTGCCTACTTGTGATCTCTGTCTGTCAAATAAATAAATAAAATCTTTAAAAAAAAATCATTTTTGCAAAAACTTGACAAGCTGATCCTAAAATTCATATGGGGACCCAGAATAGCCAAAACAATCATGAAAAGGGACAAAGTTAGAAGACACACTTCTCGATTTCAAAAGTTACTGCAAAGCCTGGGTGACTCAGTTGATTAAGCATCTGTCTTCAGCTCAGGTCATGGTCCCAGGGTCCTGGGATCAAGTCCCACATGGGACTCTCTGCTCAGTGGGGAGCCTGCTTCTCCCTTTCCCTCTTCCCCTCCTCCTCTGCTTGCTCTCTCTCACACTCTAACTCAAATAAATAAATAAAATCTTTAAAAAACAATAATAAATAAAAATTTAAAAACAAATCAATAATAAAAAGGCAACCCAATTTTTTTTAAAGATTTTATTTATTTATCTGACAGAGAGAGAGATGGCACAAACAGGGGGACCAGGAGAAGCAGGTTCCCCACTGAGCGGGGACCCAATGCTCGATCCCAGGACCCCAGGGATCACAACCTGAGCCGAAGGTACATGCTTAACCGACTGAACCACCCAGGTGCCCCAACAACCCAATTTTTAAAAATTGGTGAAATATCTGAAAAGACACGTCTCCAAAGAAGATATGCAAATGGCCAATAAACACATGGAAAGATATTCAACCAACACAATATTAAAGAAGAACAAAGTTGGAGGACTGCCGCTACCAGACTTCAGGACTTATTACAAAGCTACAATAATCAAGACAGTGTGGTATTAGCAAAAAAACAGATAAAAAAATAGAGAGCCCAGAAATGGACCCACATATATACAGGCAACTGATTTCTGACAAAGGAGCAAGGTATTAGCAAAAAAACAGACAAACAGATCAAAAAACAGAGAGCCCAGAAATGGACCCACATATACAGGCAACTGATCTCTGACAAAGGAGCAAAGGCAAAACAATGGAGCAAAGATATTCTTTTCAACAAATGGTTGAAAACTGGACATCCACATGCAAAAAAAATGAATCTAAACACAGACTTCTCACTCTTCACAAAAATTAACTCAAGGGGCGCCTGGGTGGCTCAGTGGGTTAAGCCTCTGCCTTCGGCTCAGGTCATGATCTCAGGGTCCTGGGATCGAGCCCCACATCGGGCTCTCTGCTCAGCAGGGAGCCTGCTTCCTCCTCTCTCTCTGCCTGTCTCTCTGCCTACTTGTGATCTGTCAAATAAATAAATTAAAATCTTAAAAAAAATTAACTCAAAATGGATCTGAGACATAAATATGAAATGCGAAACTATAAAATCCTTAGAAGATAACATAGGGAAAAACCTAGAAAACCTTGCATATGGTGATGCCTTTTTAGATATAACACCAAAAACACAATGTCTGAAAGAAATAATTGATAAGCTGGATTTCACAAAAATTGAAAACTTCTGCTCTGCAATAGATAATTCCAAGAGAATTAGAAGACAAACCACAGACTACAAAAAATTATTTGCAGAAGATATATTTGATAAAGAACTGTTACCCAAAACATGCCAACAGCTCTTAAAACTCAACAATAAGAAAACAAACAACCTGAACTGGAAATAAGAAAGACCTTAACACACACCTCACCAGAGAAGATACATGGATGACAAGTAAACACGTGAAAAGAGTCTCCACATAGGTCATCAGGGAAATGCAAATTAAAGCAACAGGATACCACCCCAAGCCTATTAGAATGGCCTAAATCCACAACACTGACAATACCAAATGCTGGCAAAGGATGTAAAGTAACAGGAACTCTCTCATTTGTTGGTAGTGGGAATGCAAAATGGTACAGCCACTTTGGAAGGCAGTTTGGCAGGTTTCTTACTAAACCAAATATACTCTTTTTTTTTTTTTAAGATTTTTATTTATTCATTTGACAGAGAAAGAGATCACAAGTAGGCAGAGAGGCAGGCAGAGAGAGAGGAAGGGAAGCAGGCTCCCTGCTGAGCAGAGAGCCCAATGCGGGGCTCTATCCCAGGACCCCAGGACCATGACCTGAGCCAAAGGCAGAGGCTTAACCCACTGAGCCACCCAGGCGCCCCTAAACCAAATATACTCTTACCACACATACCAGCAGTCACACTCCTTGGTATTTACCCTAAGTAGCTGAAAACTTTTCCACACAAAAACCTGCACGTGGTTGTTTATAGCAGCTTTATTCACAAGCGCCAAAACTTACCAGCAACGAAAATGTTCTTTAGTAGGTGAACGGATAAACTGTGATACATCCAGACAATGAAATACTACTCAGAACCAAAAAGAAATGAGCTATCAAACTATGAAAAGACACTGAGGAACTTCAAATGCATGTTACTAAGTGAAAGAAACCAATTGCTACGTACCGTATGATCCTAACTATATGACATTTTGGAAAAGGCAAAACTATGGAGACAGTAAAAAGACCAGTGTTTGTGCAGGCAGGAAGGTGGAGATGAAAAGGTAGAGACAAAGGATTCTTAGGGCAGTGAAAATACTCTGTATGATATTATAGTTGTGTGTAGAATTATTATTATTCATTCATTCAAACCCACTAAAGGCACAACACCAAGAGTGAGCCCTCAGGTAAACTACAGGCCTTGGGGCACCTGGGTGGCTTAGTGGGTTGGGCCTCTGCCTTTGGCTCAGGTCGTGGTCCCAGGGTCCTGGGATCGAGCCCCGTGTCGGGCTCTCTGCTCGGCGGGGACCCTGCTTCCTCCTCTCTCTCTTCCTGCCTCTTTGCCTACTTGTGATCTCTGTCAAATAGATAAATAAAATCTTAAATAAAAAATACGGGCTTCATATGATCATGATGTGTCCATGTAGGTTCATCCCTGGTATCAAATACACCATTCTGGTGAGTGATATTGATAATGGGGGAGGCTGTGCATGTGTGGGAGCAGGAAATATAAAGGAAATCTCTGTACTTTCCTCTCAATTTCATTATTAAAAGAAAAACTAAAACTGCACGAAAAATTAAGTTAAAAAAAAAAAAAGATGTCCAACACCACTAGCCATAGGGAAGTGAAAATCAAAACCATGATGAGATACCACTTCACACGCCCTAGGATGGCAGTAATTAAAAAATGATGGGCGCTAACAAGCATTGGTGAGGATGTGGAGTCATTGAAACCCTCAAGCACTACTGATGGGATTGCAAAATGGCGCTGCCCCTTTGGAAAACAGTACGGCAGTTCTCCAAAATATCAAACAGCGAGTCACCATATAACCTGCAATCCCACTGCAGGTACATACCCGAGAGAACTGAAAATACACGTCCACACAAACTTGTACCTCCCTTGGGGGAGGTGAGGGTATAGAAAGAGGGGAGATGTGTATAGACAGAGAAAGCACTCTTGGACATACGGCTAAATGAGGAAAAATTCACAAAATGAGCCCAATAGAGGTACCTGGGTGGCTCAGTTGATTTGGTATCTGACTCTCAGTTTTGGCTCAGGTCATGATCCCAGGGTCGTGAGATCGAACCCTGTGTGAGACTCCACATTCAGTGCAGAGTCGGCTGGAGATGATCTCCCTCTCCCTCCGCCCTGGTCCTCCTCTCTCTCTCTCTCTCTCTTTAAAAATAAATAAAATCTTTAAAAAATTTTAAAAATGAGCCCATTCTGCTGGTTTTTTAAAGACATTCACAGGTACACACACCTGTACATCAAAACATAGGAGAAATACCCAATCAGCTGATCATAAATGTTCTCTCTGGAAGCAAGCCAGGGATGAGGGAGGTGGAACTTTACTTTTTACTCCACAATTTCCGATTTGTTTACATTTATGTACATGAAGAATACAAGTAGGAGCATTTCTTTTTCTAGGCAAAAGGGAAGGAAAGAGGGAAGAGGCCCCTGGAGTTGAGGAGTGTGGGAGGTTCTGCAAGGAGCGAAAGAGTATTCCAAGTAGTAGGAACAGCAGGGGCAGAGCTACGAAGGTGGAAAAATCCTCTGGGGCATTTGAGGGGCTGTTGGGTTCAACCGCATTGGAGGGTCCAGCAGGTGACCTGGGGTGGGATGTGGGGAAGATGATCTAGAACAGTCCACCGAAGCGGCCAGGTTCCGAGAGCCACAGGTACATGGAGGCCCCCCCTGTAGTGGGGGAGGCCTGGGAGAGACCATGGGGACAGGAGGGAGGACCATTTGGGCGTGACCAAAACTCACGCCATTTCACACCTGGCATCTGTCTCACAACAAACATGCCCTCGGCTCCATTATCCAGATTTAGCTCCGAATACAATCGTCTCCAAAAGCGTAGCACCCACCCCTGATGAAGTCTCCAAGTCCAAATGAAGAACTCCTGGTGTGTTTGAGCAAACTTTCGTGAGCACAGTGCCGTGACGGAGTGACATGTGTCTGCTTTAGGTCACCAGGGAATGACCACGGCCCTTCCTGCACAGGGGCTGTGACAGGATATGCGCTCTGTGCATTCATCTCCACGGCAAACCCATAAGGTCCAGTCAAGCACTGTCCCCATGCATAAATATGGAAACTGAGGCTTGGAGAGGTCAGGCACTTTGCCCAAGGTCACTCCACTAGTAACTCAATGCTGGAGCTGAGCCTGGAACGAGGACGCCTCCCACCTCCAGACATATCAATGTGCCTTAAAACCAGCCACCACGCTAGATCACCACCCCAGCTTCCAGGAAAATATTAAGCTCAGAATTAAAGATGGATTCAGGGCTCGGGGTTCTATCCACAGGAGCAGCAAATCCTGATCCATAAGTTATCATAAAGCGGAGGTGGGGTTTCGGGACGAATAACTAACTTGGGCTGTTAAATAACTATTTCAGTCTTGAGCTAGATGAGCGAGGCAAGGCACCACCGACCAGCCTGCTTTGTCCTTCAACTCTGGCCAAGGTCTCCAGCCTCTCTCCTTGGAGCATTCGGTTTTGACTTGGGCCCCATGTCCAACTCTGCCCTGAGTCATGGGTCTATCTTGGAAAAGTCAGGAGTCACCTGGGGAAAGAAAGCAATGGCCTCCTCCCGCCTTGCTGTTCTGTGGCCACCAGAGACCCTGGAGCATCCCTTAACCCCCCAGCAAATCCTCACCGTGCCAGGGACTGAGCAGTTGGTGGGAACCAGCCTCTGCCCTCCCAGAGCTGTCATTCCGCAGGGGCTGTACACCAAAGCAAGATCTGTAGGAGAGATTTAAATGCACCTGGCTCTCTTGACATCACTGAATCAGTCTTCTGGGAAGATCCCCCTCCCCTCCACCTCCTCTGATACAACTGAACAGAGCTCCAGAAAGACACAGTTGGCAAATTATTCACCACTTCCCCCCTCGCTTTTCTTAGTCAGGAAGATGGGGATACTGAGAAGATCTGTACCACAGGAAGGTTCTAGATGATAAATGAGGATGCCAGGCCGGAGCCCAGTAGCACAAGGCACAGCCATTCAGAAGAACTGGCATTTATTGACGGCTAAGACAGTTACTTTTCCACAGAATACACCAATACAAGGGTACACATGCACACATGCATGCACGTGCACACACACAGCCATGCGTGCGTGTGCACGCACACACACACACACACACACACACACACACTGCTATAACTGATGAGAACCTGAGCTCATTTGAGAGCTGGTAACTCTTCAACTGGACCTTTGCACATGCTATTCTCTCTCCCTTCCACCCCACCCCACCCTCTAATAGAAGGGACTTGTAGCCATCCCTTTCTTTTCTTAGATGTCATTTTTCCAAGAAGCCTCCCTGTCATACCTCCTTTATGCTTGGCTAAGTAATGTCCAATGATCAGCCAATCAACCACTCAGTGGAGAGAATGGGAAGCGGGCATCTCCTGGTCCATGATCCTACACATTTTCATCACTTCATTTTTTTTTCCATCAAAGCTTCACTAAGTAACTACTTTCCCTCTAGGTGGTTCCCTCTAGGTGATGACTTGCTTACGACCAAATGACACAAAAGAGGAGGGGGCCCATGGCTAGGGCAGGTGAGGGGAAGCAAGTCTTACTATGTGCAGGGTTATACTTCCAGCAGTACTTCCAGCAGAGGCTCATGCTCATTGCCCAGGTGGCAATTTCAGGAAACATCATCACTCCAGGTCCCTCTGGAAAGGAAGGCATAAGCCTTCTAGACAAACATGAGAGCCCACAGTGCCAAGAGCTTACTCCAGCCATGAGTTAGGATCTGGGGAGGAGGTGAGGAAGGTTCTGCCCACACTGCCTCATTTCCCCTCCCCCTTCCCCCATGAGAGAGACCATGTCCAGGGTTCAAGAGCCAACTGGTCAAACCAGGAATTCAACCACAACCTTGGGTCCACATGCGTGGAACTGTCCTCCCCTGGAAATCCACCTTGCTCATTCCTCTAGGTTTCTGCTGGAATGCTGCTTTCTCAGAGAAACCACCCCTGACCTAACCCAATGCTGCCTCCAGGGCAGTCTCTCTGGATCCCCTTCATCGCCATCATTCCACTGACCACACTCTGATATCATACTATAGCTCTACATGTCGATGGTCCGTCTCCGCCACTGGGACGTAAACCCCACAAGGGAGCGACACTGCCGGCCTTCTTGACTGCTCTGTGGCCACTGTCAGAGCCCTCCCTCCAGAAGTGATTCTTGACTAAATGGAGTAAATGAGCTAAGCTAAGAGGCTAAGGCACCCATGGAGCTAGGACTCCATATAACTAGTCTTCCTTTTTTTTTTTTTTTTAAGAAAAAGTATACCCATTTTCATAACTGAATGAACAGTATTCACTAAAGTGAAGAAGAAGGCAAAACTCCTCTTCAAACCTCTCCAGAGCAGACCCCACTCCACCCACCACACTGGCGATCTCCCACAGAGCAATGCAAACTGACTCAGTTCATCAGAATCATGTATAAAAGCATTTCATTTTCACTCGTTTCAACCTGTTCAGCCTGTGCAAAGTGATCTGAATCAGACAATATTTGTACAAACCATTAAGATAATGCATCCAAGGATGAATTTTTTTTTTTAATATATCCGGGGCCAGGGCACCTGGCTGGCTCAGTCAGCACAGCATGTGACTCTTCATCTCAGGGCTTTGAGTTTGAGCCCCATGGTGACCACAGAGCTTACTTAAGGAGAAAAGAAAGTTCTTCAGCTCACCCCCACTTCACTCAGAGGCTGCTCATTCATTCTGTCACTAAGGAACATTTATTGAGCATCTACTGTATGCAAGGGGCCAGAGTTCAGTGGTAAAGAGGGCAGCACCTCTACCCTCTTGAAGTCTACATTCTCCTGGGTGGAAGCAGACAATAAACCCAGAAATAGATACATGAGTATGACCACTTCAGGGAAGCTGCATGAATAAAATACAATAGGAGAATGGGAAAGGTACTGATAAGGGGGACAGACTGCTTTGGACAGAGTGGTCAGAAGAATCTTCTCCACAGAAGACACATCCAGGCTAAAGGCAAAGATCATGCCAGACTTGAGAAGGAGCGGCAGGAGAGTGTGCTCGGCAGAAGGAAGAGCATTTGCAAAGACTCTGAGGAGTCTCTTCAGACAATCTGAGTTCAAATTTTCATGAACCACATCCCTTCCTAATGGCCCCACCACAGGCCAACAGTCCCTACTCCCTCAGCTTGCCTTCTCCTTTCCCCAGCTGACTTCTTTATCAGATCTTCTCAAGTTAAGGCAGACCTGAATTTTCCAATGGAAGTTATACCCTGAGCAGGGTCACAAAACGTCATGTGTACACTTCCGCCTCTGGGAGACAGAGGTCATGGTGACAACCTGGGTCTGCTCCTGTACAGGCGGTAAGAATCTCCCCACCAGCAATGCAGAGTCCCCTTTTATGGGGCGCAGGCCCTTTGCAGAATATGATGAAAAGGGAACTCTCTGGAAAAATATACACCTGTGCTCCAAACAGATTTCATCCACATTTCTAATCTCATATACATTCTGGGAGATTCCTGGAGTCCCCTGAATCAGAACTCCTGCCTGTGGGCCTAACACGAAAAGAAAGAAGCTAAACTGGGGCAGGCTCCACTAATGGAGGGGAGGGGACAAGATCAGGTCTTCAGGCCCCTAACTACACTCCCACACTCACAGAGATCAGACAGGGTGTCAGCCTACCGGGGGGCCCAAAGCCTGAAGGAAATCAAGTGGAGCCTTATCCACTCCCCCTCAGTGAGGCAAATATCCAGTCACACCCTAGAATTTCCAGAGAAGGTTTGAGACCCCATTTCCCACCAGTGTCCTTGACAAAGGTCATCTCCAATCTCATATTCTGAGATACATTTTGCAAAAGGCTGCTTAACCATAGGAAACATTACCACAAAGCCTAAGTGTTTCAGCGCCGAAGGGGACACCACTGTGTGAATAATTCAGGTTCTTAGAAATGGAAGGAGCAAGAGTGCCTGCCCATACCCACCTCACTGGGGAGCTAGGCATGCGGATGCCCTGTTAGATGTCAGCCATAAAAATAACAAGAACAACTACATAAGTAGAATTTACCATGTATCGGGCACTTTAAGAACTTGAACCTTATGCGACCCTTTAAGATTTGTACTATTGTCACCCCCATCGTACAGATGAGAAAACTGAAGCATAGATGGGTGAAGTAACTTGCCTGAGACTATACAGCTAAGCCAAATTCATAGAAAAGCTCTCCTCTTCCACACCCCAACCAAGGAAGAAAGCAGTTATACCTTGTGCTGCGCATGAAATGCTTTAACATAAGTTTCTGCGGGTGCATCCAGGACAACTAGTGTTTGGCAGGTCTCACACCTCTGCCCAGTGCTGGAAGCAAGCCTGGTTCAGGCATTAAATGGAGAAAGAGTCCTCTAGGAACAAGTCGCTCTGTTTCAAAAACGCTCAAGTCCCTGAGGAGGCTGAGAGCGCAAGTGCCGCTCTCCTTCGTGGCAAAAGTCCAAAGGAACCCATTCCCCCCGCCCCCTCCACGCTCGGTCCACTTCCACACTCAGAAAATGCTCACCGGTCTCTGGCTAGGAGGCACCGAGATTCACCCTAACTCCCTGGTGTCCGCCTCCCTCGCCTCTACCTCAAGACCCTCTGGCTGCTCAATTTAAAAAGATGCAGCCGCCAGCACAAGGGCCCCGGGCGGGCCCGGAACCACGGCCGCCGCCCTGCGCGCTCAAAGCCCGGTTCCTGGCAGCGAAGTGACCGGCAGCCCCGCGAGCCACCACCAGCAGCGCCCGACGCGACGCTGACCTGTGGGCGCCCCACCAAGGCTGGGGAAGACTCGGAGGGAGAGGACAGGTGGCGCCTCCCTCCCCGGAAGTCGTTCCGGGAACTTTCGCTTAAAAGCTCCCAGGGACCAAAATCAGGGTTTCGGCGCCAGCGGCGGCCGGTCCGGGATGGCGGTGGCACTGCCCACCTGCGTCGCGCTCAGGCGCCCAAGCGCGCTCCGAGTGCCCCGGGCTGGAGAGCTCGCAGAGCCCGCTTTGGCACCGAGACCCGCAGGGGAGACCCGGCGGTGGGGGCAGGGGTCCAGCTCGGGGTAAGGAGTTCAAGACCGGGAGAATCCAGCCCTGGGAAGTGGCGGGCCCCGGGGCGTCTAGCGGGGGCGTCCAGCCAGGGAGGGTCTAGTCGGGGGGGCGGGGTTCCCGGCCGGCCTCCCGCACTCACCTCCGCGGCGCTCAGCGCTGGCTCGGCCCGGCGGGGCTGGAGAGCGCACCGCGGCGACTGCTGTGGTGGTGGCTGCTGCGGGGGCGGCTCCCCCGGGCAGGGCGGGGCCGGGGGCGGGGCGGGGGCGGCGGGGGCGGGGCGGACGCGCCGGCCACGTGGGCGTGAGGCGGGCGGAGGACCCCCGCCCGCGCGCGAGCGGGGTGGCGCGAGACCCAGACGCAGTTACGCCCGGCCGCAGCTCGGCACTCCCCCCTCCGCACGCCCCGCCGGGGTCCCTGGGAAGACTAGGAAGGCGGACGAAGGAGAGGAGCCCGGCCCCCGGGCCGCCCTTTTACCTAATCCAGAGTCTGGCGGGGGAGAATTTACCCCGTCGGGGAAGGGGTGCGCAGCCCGGCTCCCGCTCTCGCGGCGGCGAAGGAGTTGCGGACCCCCGGAGTAGGCTTGCGGGACAAGTATCGGAGCCGGAGGGGACTGGCGACCCAGGGGTGCCCTGGCGGGCGAAGGCCAGAGTCTGTGCATGGAGCTCCGCCCCGGCCCTAAGCTGACCTGCCCCGCGTCGGGTCGTGCCCGAGCCTCGCTTTCCTGGACGGTGGGGGTGAAAATGAGGACGATAGCGAGCTGCGCGAATCTCCGCGCGCCCAGAAATCCTCAGGAAGAGCCGCCAGTGGCCTGGGTCACCGTGCGGAAATAAACAGGCGAATCCAAATGAAACTATTTTCTGCATTCATTCATTCGACAGAAAACGCCTACCGTCCTCAGGACCCCCGAGGACCAGTAATAAAGAATGCGCTATTCATGAGGGTATATAGCTCTCATGAAAGTACAAACTGTGATGGTAAAAATAGAAAATTCATCAGTACTTGCTTTCATGGTGTCAGGTGTGCATTTTAATTTTTTTTTAAGATTTATTTATTTATTTATTTATTTAAGAGAGAGAGGGCGAAGCAGATTTTCCGCTGAGCAGGGAGCCCTACCCCGGGGCTCCATCCCAGGACTCTCAGATCCTGATTTAAGCCAAAGGCAGACACTAAACCGATTGAACCACCCAGGCGCCTCTGGGTGTGCCTTTTAAGTGTTTGATCTACTTCTAACACTGACAACAGCCCTGCGAGCTGTAGGAGTTGTGCGGGCCCACTTCCCAGATGAAGAAACTGAAGCTGGGAAAAGTGAGGCCAGCCCTCAAGTCAGAGGAAAGAGGATCAGCCCAAGAATTTCGGCTCCTGCCAGGCTGACTCCAGTAAGTGGCAAGAGCAGCCTGAGGGGACCTCCCTCGTTTCTAACCACCACCCCTGCATTCCCAGGAAGCCGGGGCTGTTGAGGACTCCTTGGAAAGGCACCTGTCCTGAGAGCAGCCTCTGGGAGGCAGACCTCCCAGCCCCACCCCCCACCCCCCAAGACCAGCCCGAGGTGATCAGAACTGATCTGAGAGCTGAGACTCTTCATTGCAACCCCTGGGTCTTGCTGCAGACACACGCCTCCTAGTTCTGGGTGGCCTCTTCCTGGCCTGCATCCTGCCTTTTGGGCCAGAAATGAAGCATCTTGAGCAAACCAGCTTTCATTTCAACAGCTGCAACTTCATTCCACTACAACTTGAAGGGGACTCCTTGACCCCAAATCCAGGGCCTCCTGACCCAATCATTTCTTGTTCAAGGAACACATACCCTATGCAGTACTCCATTTCCATTTCGGAGAGCAAAACCTATATCCAGGCCCCTAGTCCTCAGCCTTTTCCCCAAAACCTCTTTTGCGGGCCTCTCCCCTACCCACTCCACACTATTTCTACCAGGTATGTTTATTAAGTAATAATAAAGGACTTCCACTCCCCGCATGAACCCAGAGCTCAGCAAGGGCTTCAGACCCACAGGTCAACACCTGGTGTTCTACCCAGGCAGCCTTGTCAAAGATAAAAGTTTTATTTCCATTAGCTTCCATTTAACAACAGTTTGAGCATCTGCTACATGCCACACACTGTGCTAGGCTCTGGGGAACAGTCGTGAATCTCAGTACGACACACAGTCCCTGACCCCATGGAGCTCACAGCTGACAAAGGAACAGCCAGACCCCTTACTGGGCAGTTAGGGAGCAGGATGTGGAGAAGCACACCTGGGGAAGCACTGGCCCCCATTCAGGCAGAGAGAGACTTCCTGTGGGAAGTAGGCCTCAGCTGAGCCCTGACCAGGCAGTGGGTGGGGGAGAATAGGCGATGCGGAAGCCCAGAGGTGGGAGAGCACAGGGCACACTTCTGGGAGTTTATGGAGAGGAACGGGTGCGGAAGAACAAGGCTAGAGAGGCTTTGATGGTCATGGTGTGACACCAGACCTTGACCACTGAAAGGTTCAGCCAGAGGTGATGGGATCCCACTGCTGCTGAGTGAGGGATGAATATAGTAGGGGAAAGTCTCCTGTGCACAGCAAAGGCAATGTGCATTATTATTATTATTACTAAACTCTTTGACTTCCTGTTTTACAATTCAAGGTTTCCAGAAAGGAGAACAGATCTGCAAGTAGGATATGTTGACTAAAATCAATGTAATCCCACAAGGGTTTATACACCGCAGCCCTCCCCTCCCACCCACGCCATGCTTGGCCCTGTGGAGGGGAGGCAGCAGAAAGGATTTGGCTCCTGGATTCACTTTAAGAGTCTTTGGTTGGGGAGGGGGGGAACGCCTGGGTGGCTCAGTGGGTTAAGCCGCTGCCTTAGGCTCAGGTCATGATCCCAGGATCCGGGGATCAAGTCCCTCATCGGGCTCCTTGCTTGGCAGGGAACCTGCTTCTCTCGCTGCCTCTGCCTGCCTCTCTGCCTGCTTGTGTTACTCACTTGCTCTCTCTCACTCTCTGGCAAATAAATAAAATCTTAAAAAAAAAAAAAAGAGTCTTTGGGGGGTACAAAAAATACACCCAAAGGGAGTCCTTTGGTGTGGGGGTGGAGTGTAGAAGGAATGGCAAGAAACATGTGTTTCTGTCCACCAAGTCCTGAAACTGACAGAGAGGCCAAGACATTGATGACGAGCCGATCTTTCTCCTCCCGACAATTAGTTCAGGAGGGCCTGTTCTTGAATTCAGCCCCATCTCCTTCCAGCTCTGCAAGATGGGATGGAAAGGGGGCCAGGACAGTCACCTCACTAAATCATCAACTGGGAAAGGCGGGTGTTGGCAAGAGACCCTCATGGGGCCACAGCAAGGCAGGAAGATGTGGTGTGAGTGATGCCAGGCCATGGCAGGAAAGGAGGGGGCGCCAGTGAGGCGCAGGGTAGCACAGGTGGGTAAAGCGAGCAGGTGGGGAGGAGACGCTGAGACCCCACCACCCTGGCCCACCCAGTACCATGAGAATGAATGGTGACGCGTGACCGTACAGTGAAAACACTCTGATTATGCGATTGCACTGGTCCTAAAACAACGCAGAGAGGCACCAGGCTGGCTCAGTTAGGAGAGCATGCGACTCTTGGTCTCAGGGTGAATTCCAGCCCCACACTGGCGGTAGAGATTACTAAAAATAAATAAATAAATAAAACTTAAAAACTGTAGAAAATACCGAGGGGTTAAAAGAATAGCGTAACACCCACCCACAAGCACACCCACTTAGCGATAACCGCTTTGTGTCCTTCATTTGTTCCTCAACCTACCGTGAGTCTCTTCCCTTTGTCACGAAGTACTCTCCTACCACGTGATCGGTTAAGGGCCGCTTATATGAACGTGCCTTCTTCTTGTAATCAGCCTGACTGGTACTTGGTCTGCACCCCATTTCTCAGTATCCAGGATAAATGATGCTTGACCATGAAAACCAGTGTGCAATAAATTTTGGCACACGTTTCTGGTTATTTCCTAAAGATAGATCTGGAAGCGGAGTTACGGGGAAAGACGTCAACAATTCTCCCAGCAGCACCTTACATACACACAGATGTCCCCTCCCTTTGGGGGAGGGCGGGGAGGCTGAAAGGTGTGGAGCCATCGGTTATGAAGCAGCACTAACCTGCAACGGTCCTCACCCAAGGGATGGGGACGCCTGTGGGAGGATTAAGGTGTTGGTCTTAGTGTTCAGACCTAAGCAATGCTCTGCAAGTGGCTAATAAAGGGCTCCTTTGAAAACAGATCCTTTCTGTTCCCATAATCTGGGTTAGAGGAAAACCTGAGAAGCAAACCTGAGTAGGGGAGTGGAAAGACAGAGAGGGGCCAAGTTCAAATCTAACCTGGGCCCTGCCCGGATATAGGATGTCACCATATCCAAAGGGAGGATATGATACAGTCAGGCAATCGCACGGATCTTGGCAGAGTCGCAGGCCTCTAGCCCACAGGGGTAATTCTAATATGAGCCATATCGTATAGGAATCCAGTACCCACAGGGAATGAAACCCTGAGATAATGCAAGTCATTCAAGGGGCTCCCAGCCCTGGGGATCATGGTAAATGTCCAGATACCTTACCTCAATTTGCAAAGAAATAGACACAGTTTACTCCTCCAGGAAACCTTTTAAAATTTGCTAGTTGGGGGCGCCTGGGTGGCTCAGTCGTTCAGTGTCTACCCTTGGCTCAAGTCATGATCCCAGGGTCCTGGGATTGAGCCCCGCATCAGGTTCCCTGCTCAGCAAGAAGCCTGCTTCTCCCTCTCCAACTCCCCCTGCTTGTGTTCCCTTTCTCGCTGTGTCTCTATCAAATAAATAATAAAATCATTTTAAAGAGATTTTAAACTCTTTTTTTAAAAAAGGAAAAAAATTTACTAGTGGGAAGTGGGCTTACTTACTCTTGATGACATCAGAAACAAATATCAATGGTTTTGAGCACCTGCCATGTACCCACACCAGGCTATGCCCTCTACCTGATTTATCCTCATGACAATCCCATGAGGCAGATACATTTTACCCCCAGCCAACAGATGAGGGAATTGAGGACCAGAAAGGTGGGGTGTCTTGCACCAGTGACCGCTGAGTATTAGGGCTGGGGTCCTAAGCCGGTTCAAAAAGTAGAATCAAAGTCCAGCCCCAAAGGAAGGACTCTGTAAATGACAGAGCCCTCCCTCAAGGAGCAGCCGTTTTTGTGGACAAGAAAGTCCATCACAGAATCCTGCAAACTGAGCCAAGTGCCCCTGAAGGCAGGTGTCAGGACCTAGACCAGAGTGGACAGTGGGGTGGAGGCCAGTCAGGGAAGGTTGACAGCAAAGGAGGGGTGGAGACAGAGAGAGTGTTTCAGGCAGAAGAAATGATGTATGCAAAGGGCCCAAGGCAGGAACACATGAGTGGGGAATCTCAAGAAATTCTGGTATGGCCATAAAGAAAAAAGGAACACACAGAGAAGAGGTTGGCAAGGGGCCAGGTCAGAACATCAGGGTTTACTTCCAAGGCCACTGGAAGCTTCAAGCAGTTAGGGACATCCGATCAAGTAGGCATTTGTTATGGAGGCCATTGCCAGCTGCCCTTCGGAACTAAGATCTCCAAAAGTTAGGAATTCACATCAGTTACTTAGCCCATTGGCTCCCCCAGCCAGGGCTGAGGGAGACATTTAGGGGATCCTTTTTCACAGCCACAACCCCTTAACTTGCCCCAGGTGACCACATGCCCACAGGCAGAGGGGCTTACCACATGTCAGGGTCTGTACCCAAACTCCACCCGGACTCATATCAGCCCTGTGAGGTACTGACCAATGACCTGTCTTCCAGATGCGGGAACTAAGTCTTAACCAAGTCACCTGCCAGGGTCACACAGATCTAAGTTCAGGGTGCCTGAGACCCATTTTAATCACAATGATAAAAAAAATTAATACTCTTGCCAATAAGAATGCACAATTATACACACATGTGCAGGGTCATTAAGTATATCTAACTTCAGGTTCACAAACCAAAGGCAGGACCTGCCTGTTTGCATTCTGCGGCCAGGAGTGCTCGCCTTTCTTTGCCGCGAGACCTCCGTGGCCTGGCCTTGCCCAGACTGGTGGGAAGTGTCTGTGGTTTGTCTGAAGGCTGACACCTGCTCGCTACCTGGAATGTGTCTGACCCAGAGCGGGAATCCCCAGGCAAGACCAACCATCCTGGAGGACCACTTCTGTCTCCTCCCCCTTCAACTTCTAAAAAGCAGAGAATTCCCCTAACCTTTTACAGGTTACAGAAACAATCCCAGCTTTTGTTCACATCCAGGGTAAGGCGTGTTCATCTGCCTGGCACAGGGTCCTTGAAGAAGCAAGTCTAGAAAAATGTGTCTCTATTAGGGCCGACAGGTGACCAAGATAAAAGGAGCCTGGTGAATGGAACGTGAGCAGATCTCAGACTTCAGTCTGCCGACACAGGATACATATGTTCAACTACCAAGAACCCCAGCATTACTGTCTCAATTTAAGTTTGCCAGGAGCACCTCCCCCTCCCCAAACCCCATCCTTTCCATCCTGGACCAACACCAGAACAGCCAGGCACGGATCCATTCTCTTCTCTTAGGGGATAAGATGCTTAATCTCAGCACCTGACAAAGTCCCTGGGCTGCAGCTCCTCTGAGCAGGAAACTGTCTCCCACCCATTTCCATCTGACCTCCACAGAACCCAAGTCTTGTTCTTCCACAGAGTGATTAATAAGTCACTATTTCTCAAGTGCCAGGCACTTGCCAAGCTTGGCCACGGGTGTTTTATGGACCCCCATCTCATCTGAACCTCACAATAACCTCCATGCAGTGGGTCTTCAGTCCCGTCCCACAGATGAAAAAACAGGCTCAGAACAATCAGGTTTCTTGCCCACACTCCTATATATACAAAGAGACAGACTCAGGAGGGAAGGGATCATGTTTGCATCTTAGCCATTACTATATCCCCACTACATACTTCAGACTCTGAGATGCAAGAGGGTTGTGTCATCTATAAATTTGAAAACTGGTGCAACACCCCCCCCCCCCCAAAGAGGCCGGGGAGCCAAGCTCACTGATCTTGTATTACTTTCCCTTAATCCCAAAGACCGTATTTGAATTTTTATCTCATTGCAAAAGGCCTTACTGGGGTTTGTGTCCTTCCCTCCTTCACTGCATCCTCTACCTACCCTATTCTTGGACCATTTCTGATTTTGTTCCCATGGACAGTGAGGACAGGATATACTGGGGGTAGGGGTGGGAAACGGGCATCTGTTGAAGACCCACTGATGCCCAGGACAGCAAAGATGTATTTCTACGTCTCCCTCCTCCATCTGCTTAGCTTGTTGTCAGTAGTCTCTTATTCAACCAAAGCAAATGAAATTCTAATTAGAGCCTGCAAGGGAAGCTGGTCTTTGCGCCCTTTAAGTTTGCATTTCTAAAACAAAGTAAAACCAGTTGCCCCACAGATGTTGGCAATTGTAAGAACGCTGAACAGGAGGAGCACCTGGCTCCGTCGGGAGAGCATGCGACTCTGGATGGTGGGGCCATAAGTTTGAGCCCCGTGCTGGGTGTAGATAGTACTTAAAAAAAAAAAAAAAAGATAGGGTTGCCTCAGCTCAGTTGGTGGAGCGTCTGCCTTCAGCTCAGGTCATGATCCCAGGGTCCTGGGATCGAGCCCCACATCATGCTCCCTGCTCAAGCCCTTTCTCTCCCTCTGTGATCTCTCTCACTCTCTCAAATAAATTAAAAATAAATAAATAAAATGGAAAGAAAGGAAAAAAGATAGAAAAAAGAAGGAGCTGTAAAAGCAGACTGTTTTCTACCAGTGTGATAAAAAAATAGGGTTTCTCTGCTGTCCAAAACCAAATCCCCACCCCCCCCACTAAGAGGAAAGAAAGTACTTACTTCAGCATCTGCCTGATCGTCTTCCAGTTGAGTCCCTTTAGATCTGTTTGCTTAAGCAGTGTAACAAATTTACTCTCAATATTTGCACACAGGAGGTGAGGGAATGTCTACTGGAAGAATGAGAAGCCACTTTTATTGGATGACAGAACATTTGTGGCTCCCACATTTCAGTGGCTCAACTTTTTTTTTTTAAAGATTTATTTATTTGAGGGGCACCTGGGTGGCTCAGTCTGTTCAGCATCTGCCTTCGGCGCGGGTCATGATCCCAGGTCCTGGGATCGAACCCCGTGTTGGGCTCCCTGCTCAGCAGAGTCTGCTTCTCTCTCTCTCTCTGCCCCTGCTCCCGACTCAAGCTCTCTCTCTAATAAATAAAATATATTTTTAAAAGATTTATTTATTTGAGAGAGCAGGGGGAGGGGCAGAAGGAGAGAGAGAAAGAGGCTTGCGCAGGGATCCCAGGAATGCCATGATCACGACCTGAGCTGAAACCAAGAGTCAGATGCTCAAAGGACTGAGCCACTCAGGTGCCCTGCTTTTCAAATTTCTGAAAAGAAGTTCCATTTGTCCTGACAGTTGACCATGAATATCCCTGTTCTGGACTCCACACAGGCAATATGCAACTGCCTGCCAGAAGGCAAGGCAAATGCTCAAGGCAGCAGGTTTTCCATGCAAGACCTACTGGCTGCCTTCGCCTCCTCACCCTGGATAATCTCTCTCCTTCTCAGAGGCAGAGCCTTCAGAAAGCTGTGCTAGGCACCCAGCTCCTCAGGAAACAGGAAAGATGATGCAGAATAACGAACCATTGCAATCTTAAAACATTTTATTTGGTGCAGAAATGCTAAGGTACAAAAACAACATTTTGCAAATGTCAGCTGTGACCTACTGTCACCTATTTACAGTTATGTACAAATCAAATAAGACATTGTTTTCAATGTAAAAATAGAGCACACTGTTACAGTCTGTCAGTGCTCACTATTCCTCTAAACCCCAGCAAGGACAATCTTAAAGATGAAACCAAGACAAGGACAACAACCACCATGTTCATGTTCCACAGGCTTTCCCCCCTAGAACGTAGTAACAGAGAGCTTCTGTAGTTTAAAAAAAAAAAATTAGTGAAAATAGAAATTACCTACTCTCTAAATGAACACATGTGGTTTTTACAAAAGTTTTTGCTCTGTCTAAACTCACCATTCTTTTTCCTTGAGGAAAAAAACCCAAAACTTTTAAATAACAGTTACACGTTAGTGTGACCCGACAGTAATTTTTTTGTCTAACAGATGGAGCAGGCAACTTTGTCCGTATCGTGTACAAACAGAAGAATGCTTCTTTGAATCTTCTCGACTGGACTTTTATTTGGCATCAACATCAGATATGATCATCATCAGATTGCTTTTGTCAGACTTCTGATTGTGCAAAACACAGTGCTGAGTCATTTCAGAGTCATGGCTCCAGCCCTTCAGAACCCAGGAAAGCTCCTAAGGTTGTCTGCGGTCCCAGCAGAATTTCAGGGAGGAACCAAAGAATGGGAGGAGAGGCAGCCGGCCAAAATTCCCAAGAGGTCCTCCCTCACTCTCTTTGCAAATCAGCCCTTAGCCAACTGCTCTCCATCTCGCCAGTGGTTAAAGTGAAGTCCAAACCATCTAATAATATTGTGAGTCATCAATGAGAGGTGATGTCTAGAGAGGTGCGAAAATAGAATCTAAAACTGGCAGGGAGGGGGAGCTGCCACTCAGAAGGTGAGAGCTGGTCTTGAAGCAGCTCAGGAATGGTATTAAACACATCAGGAATAAGCACCAAGTGTCTGACCACAAGAAGGGTGGGGAGGACGTAATAGGCTCTTGCTGGGCAGGAGGGATGAGTGTGGCAACCAAGTAATCATCAAAATGAGTACAGGCAATATACCACTTTTTAAAAGTGCCATTACAGTTTTAAGTAGTAAGAGAACCTGGGTGCGTGAGGATTTCCCTGTAATCCCCATCCTGCCCTTGGCCTTCTCAAGGCACCAATGTGAGTAAGGCACCATGTTCTGTTTGCACGACGAAACTGAGCGTGAATCCGAGACACAGAACAGCAGTGAAAATGATCAAGCGCTTGCGAAACAAGAGCTATGAAGAATGGTTTAAGCAGGCGGGATTATTTACCACAGAAATAAAAACACCAAGGGGATGACTTCACTGGGGTTTTCAAATACATGGAAGGTAACCAGCTGTTCTTCTTCCACGACATGCGGAACAAAAGAAGGCTGGTTTGAATTTCTGTAATATGTACAAAGAACTATCTGATCAGTGGGGTAGGTTACTGAATTTCCCTCCCTGAAAATCCAGCATCCCATCCATAGCCATATGTCTGAAATAATTCAGGCTCAGACCCCGCTGACACCAGCAGGGGGAAGACATGCTAGATAATCCAAACTTTCTCCCAGGTCCAAAACTCTGAAATTGGAAGCCAAGCTATTGGCTTACAGTCAGATTTCCTTTTGTTTATTTCCACCCTGAGCCTGGAAAGGGAGGTGACACAGAAAGGATGACCCAACACCCCATAAGGACTCCTAACTGATCTCTCAGTATCAGGAAAAGCTTTTCTCCGTGTACTGTTTCACATCTCCAAAACAGAGTCGATTCACAGATCGTTTCAAACAGAAGACAATGCAAATGGCCTGACTCTGGTGGACACGTGGGGATTCCTTGCCCCACCCCCTACAATGTCTGCTTTTCTCTTTAACTCTTGGCCAAAGCTCAGAATTGCACACCGTTTAAAAATTAAGCCAAGAACTAAAACTATAAATATGTCCTTTAGGTTGTGGAATTCAAATGAAAGTTGCTCCAAGTGTTAGGTTTTTTAAATTGGAGAACATAAATCTGATTTTTTGTTTTGTTTTTTTAAGATTTTATTTTTTAAGTAACCCTCTACACCCAACGTGGGGCTTGAACTTACAACCCGAGATCAAGAGTTGTCCGCTGTACCAACTGAGCCAGCCAGGCACCCCTTTATAAATCTGATTTTGAAATTAGTAACTGGTTTGCCTTTCTCTTAAGGCACCACAAAACATAAAGAAATAATCAAAACATCGCAAATACATTCACAATCATATCAAACTTCTTTGGGGGAGCAAGATGGGGGAAAATGATCTAGCCATCAGCTGCATTTAGCAAGAGCATTTTCTGGTAATACCAGACATCTGTAATTACCACGAATGCTTTTCATTTCAAATCTTATGAGGCAAAGGGGCAAACTGGCAGCTAGTAGGCCAAATCAGGCCCACTCATGTGTTCTGTTGAGCTTGAATTGGAAAAAAAAAAAAAAAGATTTATTTAGTTGCCAATACCATTAAAAAAATCATAATTTTTCATATAAAACCCAGACTGTCAGGGTGGCTGGGTGGCTCCGTTGGGTTGAGCATCCGACTCTTGATATCAGCTCAGGTCTTGATCTCAGGATCATGAGTTCAAGCCCCTGGCTGGGCTCCACATTGGGCAAGGAGCCTACTTTTAAAAAAAAAAAAAAATTTCATATTCTCAGCCTCTCTTGAAAAATGGAAAAATCAGTAAACACTACATGGCCACAACTGCCTGGAAGAGCTGCCTTCCTGCAGGTGGGAAGTGCCTCCTGCAGGAAGCACTTGTTTGGCACAGTCCCCACCATGCCCTATGGTCTCTCTGACACTGAGGAGGCAGCTCATTGTCATTTATCACCACACCTTGTTTATCATTACTCCTGGCCTGCTGCATGGGCACCCCCTGAAGACATCCACTACATAAGAGCAACAGTCTTCACAAACAACAGAAAAGGCTAATAACCCTCACATGGGTATTGTCCACCTACATCTCTCCAATAAGGACACAAAGAATAATTCTCCCCTGAAAGAGTCAACCTAGTGCTGAGGCTATTGGGGATCGTGGGGTTTTCTTTAAGAGGAGTGTATATCATTTCTTCTCCAGGAATAAAATAGTTTTCGTTTCTTTAAAGGATGCTCAATTCTGGAAAAAGGAAAAGTTCTGAAAATCATCTAACTCCACATTTTTGGAGGGACTGTCTTCCTGTTTATTTGTGCTTAAGTCAGGGAATCTGAGATGAGGCGTTGGTTTAAAAAAAAAAAAAAGACATTTGCAGCTATGAAGTAGCAAGACTGAACTCTGATGTGTCAACATACATGAACTTAAATTACTACACATGGATTCCAATGTCATGGCTGTTAAAGACACTTTTCGAACTGTGCTCTGGGACTGTCTTCAGTTTTTACTAATGTGTCAACCAAAACCTGTCTCATGACTTTAAGGTCCCATCTCATTTTTGGCTCAAAATGCTATTACCTGGCTGGTCACCCAACATGAACACCTAGGCCTGGACCTGAGTGACTTCTGATTCTTTCTGGAGACCAGTGTGCCCCAAAGGCCCAGGATTTGGCCGTCTGGAGGACACTGCCCCTCCTGTGTGTCTGGCCTGGGTCTGTCTAGGTGGTTCTTGTTGCTTGGAGCCAACCTCTGGGAGAAAAGCTCACCTTTACCTGGGCTTCCAGCTCCCTAATCCCTCCCACTCTGCAAAGCTGACTATATCCGATGCGAAGTCCTTTCTGCAGGGCACTGGTGAGTTAAGATCAACAACTAGCTCCCTACCTTCAACTACCTTCAAGACTTGCTTACCTGGTTCCTTGCACCTACCCCTGCTCTCCTGCCCAGAGGACACCAGCTAACTTAGCCACACAAGCCTCTTAGTCTCCAGATCATGGCTTCTCATGGAGTCCATCCCTATAGTCTAAGTCTTATAGCCCCAATTTCTGAAAGGCTGTGGTTCAGCAGAACTTTTATCTGAATTCTATCTTACCATTTCCATTATCCGGAACAATGTCAAAGAATGCAGCCCTGCTTAAAACAGATGTTTTGCCTTAATCTGCAAAGCAACTGTTCTCATTCCCAGCAAGAGATGGAAAGGGTACAGAAGAAGAAGAAGAAGAAGAAGAGGAGGAGGAGAAACAAATAAGGCAAAACCACAAAGTTGGGACATCTCAACTTAGTCTGACTTAGGCATTCATACTATGGTTTTGCTACTTGGTATGTTAGAATTTAATTGTGTTGAAACATAAGAAACATTAGTTCTTAAAAATAGGTATCCAAACCCTAAATCCAAACTAAAACTTTACCTGATTTTTGGTCTAGCACAGTTTTTCCTCTTGCATCTTCAAAAGAAGTAAGTTCATTTAGCCATCTCTCTGCCCATGCTCATGGAGCTCCATTGATGTTCCCCCCACCCCCAGTCCTCCGTGCTGCTCTGGGGATCGCTTTCTCAGAGATGCCTCATTTTATGTGCAAAGCTGAATATCCCAAAAGTAGCTCCTCATGGCTCCTTTGGAGCATGCACCATTTCTTGGCCTCAGTCTCTCTGATAATGTTCCAAAGTGAATTTTCATGTTCGCAAGTTCCCTTGCAGAACTTATCCCAACGGCAGAATGGCAGGACAGTCACGTGTGGGCATGAGCTCTGCACATGTCCCAGATTCCACAGTGACATGGAACATCTCTTCTCCAACAAGATGCCTGGTTTTATGGGGGAGACAGTTCTGCAGCTCCCTTGTCTCCCCTTCAGAGCAGCTGCAGGAAACTTGATGCCGGAGACAGACAAGCACGTTCTTCTCCAAGAAGCCGTCAGCTGCCTTTCCAGAACATGCAGTGTGGCATTTGCATCAAAAATACACACAAACCTCTTCTTTCCAGCAAGGCTGCAAACCTTCCCTTCCCCATCTGCCAAGCATGTGCTTGGATGGAAAAGTCATGCCCCGTGTCACCTCCTACCCCTCCTTGAGCTGTTCCTCAGTATCTCCCGTAATATTGATCCTGTCTGCTAAAGGAGTGAAACCCAGGATCCCCTGTGTGAGTGCTGAGTAAAAGCAGGGTGCTCAAATCCAACAGCACCCACGAAAAAGGTGGAGAAATATGCTTACAAGCCCTCAAGGGGACAGGGGTTTCTACAGGGAAGACCAAGTCATCATGACCCACATACCTAATACACAAACAGGATTTGAACACCTGTTTTCTCTTTTGGAAACAGAAATTCTGGAGAAACATCATTCATAGAAACAGAACATTTACTTTCCCTTTTTAAAGCAAATTCTTTCCCCCTAAGCTCTAAATAGCTCTTTTGGTAGAAGAGAGCACAAGAGACAAATCTTTTGTCTGGTACGTAGAACAGAAACACGCAGTGAAACATGATTCACAGGCTGGGTTATTGAGGGGAGTGGGGAGATGGGGAGTACTTTAAGATTCAAGAATTCAATGATTTCAGGTCTCCTGTCTTCTTCAGATGCTATTAGAAGAGCACACTCATCTTCGTGACCGTTCCCTTCTTCGCACCCCCTTAAAATGAGACTTCTCATTAGTCAAAACTGGCTCGGCAAGGTAAGTGGCTGCCATCTGTATGCACAGCCATATTTCAGTCGATCCTGATCCCTAATATTCCAGACACAGCTTTAGAAGAGAAGTCCACTGAAGCATGAACTCCAGCTTCCAGTAAGACAGCCCAGTTGGGTATTTGTCTTTTAAAAATAAACTTCCAGGCAGCAACGTCTGAGATACTGCACAGCGAACAGAACCCAGGGAAACCTGGCAGGCAGATCTGGCCCCCCCATGATGCCTCCTCACACCAACAGGTGTTCCTGTGCCCTAAGTTTTGATGCTTTCTGCACAATGACCAACCCAGGTCAGGAAATACTGATGGCATGTTCAGCCTAACCCCACAGCCCCCACCTCAGCCAGCCATGCCCCCACTAATACATAAAGACTCATTTTAGGAAAGGGGATAGTAGACTCAGTTACCTTTTTGACCTTTGACTCGGAGCTCTTTTGGACACCCACAGCACTGCAAATTCTACACTAAAACCATCATCTGTAGCAACATGGATCCCAGAAAGACTGGCACTTGATTTCTGTGGCTAGAATGGTACTAAGAGTGCTTCTCCCACACAACTTTCAGTTCAAAGTAGCCAACGGCAAACAGGCAAAGTTTGCAGAGAGAAACAAAATCTGAGTGATCAGTGCAGGTATGTTCCTGCATCTCTGTGCCTGTTTCCTCCCTACCTCCCAGAACCGACTCTAATCCAAGGTCTGACCTAACGGGACAAGCTGCTCTCGGGCCTTATGGATATGCCTTTCAGAGATACCCATATGGTTTGAGAAAATTGGAGACTTGGCCAAGATACCAGGTAGAGGGATGGGGCACGGAGAGCAAGTATTGGCCCGAATTTCACTCCAAATATCCTTGTCGGAGACCTCAGCTCCAAGTGGACTGCGCAACCAGAGAGAAGAGCTGGGGGACCAGAGAGAGGCGGCAGCTAAAGTGGCAATGCTTAGACTCTACTTCCGTTTCGTTACAAAGGGGCGACCGCGTGGAGTTCACCAGTGTAGCCGTAGCAACCAGGGTCTGCTTTGCACGCCCCGGAGGCCAGGAGCTTGGAAGGGAAGGTAGGAGGGTCCTCCTCACCTAAGGAAAGAAGACATGGGGGAGCCACACGTCATTGTACTTTACCGGACCGGGGGCTCAGGCCAGGCTGTGGCTGAACCTCGGTTTGCACTACGGGCTTTACGAGTGAGGCAGGCCCCCCCAACCAAGTCAAGACTGAGCAGTCCCATCCTATTGGCAGGTTCCCTTACTTGAGAGTCAAGGGCCTGCATGTACGACTCCATGCACTGTAAGGTACAACTCCAGAGGGCATCCTGCTGGCATTCCCTGGGGAGGCCGGGCTCTCCCACAGGGCCCCCCCACCGGGCCCTTTGCTGAGTCAGCTGTGGTGGACAGAACACCGTGCCCACCAACCCCAGGATCGTTAAAAGACATGGCTTTGAAAGCACTGGCACTGGTGAGGGGTGGCGAACACTGCAAAGCCCAACAAACACAAAGTCCACAGACCCTCATCTGGTACACTTGGGGCAAGCTCTGTCTCGGTAGCCAGAGGCCTGTGGAGGTCAGGAAGGTGATACGATGTACACACTGTATGTGGCATAACACTCCTGGCAGGGGCCAGGTAGCTCACCCTCACTTAGCCTCAGTATTCACTCACTGCTCACATAAGTGAACATCTCCATCGCCTAGAAGAAATCGACACTGTCAGTGGAGTCGTGCTTCTGCCCATAAGCTTCATTGCCAATGAGTCTGCACCCAACTTAAAAAAACACTTGCATGGATTTGGGAATTAGGGACAAAGGCTATGGACTGCATCAGGAACCCAACCCCAAAGCACCCTCAGCTCCCCCGTGCCTCACCCAGGCCGGAGGAGGACGACACGCTCTCTGTCAGTGAAGATGTTTCTGTCTGATCTGCCGAGAGTCCTTCCATTAGGGGCAGGGACAGCTCCGAGGAGGGCACTGACGAGTCGTAGATGCCCGAGTCCCGAGGCATGTCCAAGGGGCTGGAGGCTTTCCTGGCGTGCAGCAGGGGCCGCAGGACCGAGCCGCCCCCTGGCCCGGGCCCAGCCTCTGCGTCTTGGTCCAGGCCCAACTGCAGGCCCTCCGAGGGCGAGTTGGCCAGTGCCCCGGGGACCGCAGCCTCCGCCTTGAGGCAGAAATCACCATCGGGCTCTGGTTTGCACATGACCTCATTTAACACCAAGCCCGAGTCAAACTTCTCCAGCACTGGCTCTCGGGAGTGGAGTGGGGGAGGCCGGAGGGGGACGAACTGCTTCTCAAACCAGTCAGGCTCCTCGTCGATAAACTGGTGCATGTTGCAAATGGCGACGTAAAGGGACCGGCCTGACTTGCTGCGAAAGTAGTTCCTTCTGCTCACCTGTCCCAGGTACTGCCCAGGCTCCAGGAAGCCATGGTCTCTGGAGTGCAGGTGGGAACAGAGCTGGGGAAGGTTGTCCATGAGCTTGTACTTGGTGCTCAGGTCTAGGACGCCAGGAACATCGCCCTCGCAGGAATAATCGAAGTACACGGCGATGAACTTGCTGAGCTGGGCAGAGGAGCTCTGCTTGGCCTGGCGGAGCTTCTCCGCGATGGCCGCCACCGCCACCAGGAAGAGCTCCCCTTTTCCAGAGCCGCGGCCGCTGCCTTTGTGCTTGTAATTCTTCTTGTCCACGAAGTACTTCATGCCTTTGGAACACACCACGATGATGAACTGGGACTCATGGATCTTCTGGATGACCCATTCTCTCTGCCCTTCTCGGCAGAGGCTGAAGTCCTCCCACAGGTCCAGAGCCACCTGGAATGAGAACAGGGACCTCACTCACCTACACAGCCTGGGGCGTCGGGCAACAAAAACAAGAGGGTTAGGAGAAGGTCCCCTCGTATGTCCTTCACGCGTCATCAGCACTGCTGCATGCGGGCTCAGGGATGCAGGATCTGGGAATAGCTAGCGTTCTGTGGGTGACAGCGACATGCCAGGCCCCCCGCATGTGTGCTTGTTTCTGCCTGAAGTGGGGGCCTTTACCACTCACCCCCTACGAGGGAAAAAACGGAGGGAACAGAGCTTCTGGCAACCTGCCAAAGTCACATATCCCACGTGAGGCCCTCAAGGGGGCTCTGAGTGTGCTAGTGAGCCCCTTGAATGGGAGGCCTGGGGCCGGTCTCTGTGATGAGTGCAGCAGACACTTTGTCCCAAAGGCAAAGCTGGAAGGTGATGGTGGATAGGTCTGAGTGAGGGACCCCAAAGCAGGCAGGAAATTCAGCTCAGGTCTGGATGTCAGAGTGGCCCACAATGCTAGCTGACTCATATCCACAGAATGTGATGGACAGAGAAGACCTCCTTGGCCCGTCTCACAGCCCCAGGGTCAGCCATGCTGTTTACCAGTCCATCAACGACCAGAGTGGGGGGGGGGGGGGCTGGACTGCAGTAACATAGCCACTGCAGGTAGCTCACTTGTGAGTGACTGGCACTGCCCACCGTGATGTCACAGCAGTCTGGGGGTGGGGGGGTCATATCCATATAAGGCCTTTAATCCCAAGGAGGATCTGGGAGGGAGCTGGGGGTGGGGGCACCCACAAAGCAAAGAAAATGGGGCATGCATGTGCCCCTCAGAGGGCTTCACCTTCTCAGACCATTTTCATCTGATTCTGCTGAAAATGTCTATTGGCAGTTTTAGCGCCTCTTTCCTTCTGTAGTCCAGAAACGAATTCTCAGTGGCTATGCCTGAACAGGAGCCACAGTCTCTTATGGGGAAGGGGGTTCTGAAATGACTTTGTCTTCCTCTTTGGCTCTAAGGAAGGCAGTCCCCAAGATCCACCCACTCGGCTGAAAATAATCCTGAATTGACTTAATTAATTAATTAATTGCCTTAACTCTCACTAGCATTATACATTCTAAAAGCTAACTGGGAGTATATACCAAGCATTTTTAAAATGTTACCATCTTTGACCCAGCCATTCCACTTCCAGGCTTCCAGTTCTGGAAAGTCATCAAAAATGAGGTAAAATTGAACTAGTGACCTCTTTAGCAATATGAAATAACTCAATTATAGTGAAATGATATTATGGATCACTATTTAAAATTGGCTCTTGGGGCTCCTGGGTGGCTCAGTGAGTTAAAGACTCTGCCTTCGGCTCAGGTCATGATCCCAGGGTCCTGGGATCAAGCCCCGCATCAGGCTCTCTGCTCAGCAGGGAGCCTGCTTCCCTTCCTCTGTCTCTCTGCCGGCCTCTGCCTACTTGTGATCTCTGTCTGTCAAATAAATAAATAAAAATCTTTAAAATAAAATAAAATAAAATAAAATTGGCTCTTTAAAAGTGAATGGTGAAGCCACTCTGGAAAGCAGTATGGAGCTTCCTCAGAAAGTTAAAAACAGAACTACCCTACAATCCAGTAATTGCACTACTAGGTTATTTACCCAAAGAATACAAAAATACACATCGGAAGGGATATACACACCCTGGTGTCTATAACAGCATTATCAACAATAGCCAGATTATGGGAAGAGCCCAGATGTCCACTGACTGATGAAGGGATAAAGATGTGGTGTGTATATAGCTACAACGGAATATTATTCAGCTCTAAAGAATGAAATCTTGCCATTTGCAATGACATGGATAGAGCTAAAGAGTATTGTGCTAGGCAAAATAAGTCAGTCAGAAAAAGACAAATACCATACGGCTTCACTCATGTGTGGAATTTAAGAAACAAAAACCATCCTAGGGGGATAAAAGGGAGAGGCAAACCAAGAAACTGACTCTTAACTCCAGAGAACCAACTGATGGTTACCAGACGGGAGGTGGATGGGGGAGGAGTGAAATAGGGGTGGGGATTAAGGAGGGCACTGGTCAAGATGAGCCCTGGGTGTTGTATAGAAGGGCTGAATCACTATACTGTACACCTGAACTACTATTACGCTGTATGTTAACTGACGGGTTTTAAATAAAAACTTTAAAAAATAATAAAATAAAATTGCAGTTTACATAGAACTTCCAATAGTGTAAAGAATTATTAAATGAAAAGACAGAAAAATCATTCTAATACCCCCTATATGCAAAACCATATGCATGAGTTCATCTATGTAGAAAAAACTGGGAAGGAAACACACCAAATATTAACTGTGGATCCTCTTCCTCCAGGGTGAGATTACAGGTCATTTTTTCTGGTCATTTTTTCCAGTTTCCAAAATTTCTACAGTAAGTACTACACTCACAATTGGAAGACGTGTTCCCCATCCCCGAAGCTAGTTAATTACAAAGCAGAGCACATGGGTCGTCTGAAGACCGTGTGGCACCAACCAGAGGTTCCAGTTGGTTTTTCAGTACCGGCTGGGGTCTGCCCATCTCCCCAGATTCACGCGTCAGTCTTGTAAATAGGCGTTATAGACACTAGGGGGCAGCCTTGGCACATGGAGAGACTGAGAAACCCACCAGCAGGCAGTATCAAAGCACCAGTAACTTTCATTACACAGCCATTGTACAGTTCTTGCATTGGTAAGAAATAGAGTGTGCCTTCCATGAGAGCTTCAAACTTCACTCTAAAATTAGCCCTATGACATAGAAAAGCTACATATTTATAGTTCAACTCAAGAACAGGCAAGAAACCGAGGCAGACCATTTGAGTCCTTGATACATTATTGTTTTCCTTTCTTAGCAAAACTCCTCCAAAGTATTGTCTAAACCCCCTGCTTGATCTTCCATCCTCTCTCTGACCCGTCAAGGCTCACCAAGATGTCTTGAGTGACCACCTCCCCCCAGTCCTTTTGCGTGTTCCCAGGGCATGGGCCATACCCCTCCAGGCAACTGCACGGTCTTCTTGATGTTTATCAAACTTCCCGCCAGGTAGGTGCCACAAGAGGCTTCTGAGAAGGGTTAGGACTAAAGGTTCGGGAACATTTAGTGCTGGTGATGGGCAGGACAGACTGATGGAGGAGTGTGAGGCTGACCCCAATTTGAAGGGGGCTAGGCACTGGGGGAGGGCAAATGTTGCCCAAGGAAGCCTGGAGGGAGGGAGAGAGCGTGGAGAGCACAGGGAGCACATGTCCTTCCCCAGGGGGAAGAGAAGAGACTTCTGATTCCTCACCTCACAGCCACAGAAGTCCTGGAGGAAGTAGGCAAAACACCGGACAACATTCATGTGGTTCTGGCCATCTTTGCTGGAATAGCAGAGGAAGACCTTGGGCCGTGGCCGGAGCCTCTCCCTGGGGAGCACCGTGGTGTACGAGGACGACTCAGAACTCTCTTCATCTAAATGTGAATATATATTTTCTAAATTGGAAAAGAAGATAGGGTTGATGCCTACAAGCAATGCTTTGTCCTGTGCCCTAAGACTCAGGGACTTAATGCCATCTTCAAGAAACAATAGTTGATACACCTAGTCCCCAGTCCCTGGGGTCCCCACTGGAAACAGGACAGCTGATCTCTCCAGTGGAGCAACAAATGGCCAAAATGGGTTGTTCACCTGAAAATGACCTTGGGTAAGCCGAGAAAACTGTCAGGACCACTCTGGTGAGCAGAGAGCACCCAGAAGCAGGTCTTACAATCAAGTGTACCTACCAGCCCAATTAAGCACTAACAGAGCTGACCTTCTTTAAAAAAAAAAAAAAAAAAAAGCAAAACCAAAAGAAAACCCTTTTATTGAGGTATAACCTACAAAGGTAAAGTGCATAAATCTTAAGAGTAGTCTCGGTAAGATTTAATCTAAGTAGATACCTGTGCAATCATCACTCAGATCAAGATAGAAAACATTTCCAAGCTCCCTAAAAAGTTCGCTCCCGACACCTGCCTCTCCCCTCGCTCATACTTTCAGGCTTCATTTATGTTCTTGAATTTACTACCCTGAGTTTGGGAACAGAATTATGGCCTCATGTTCATAGCTCCTGCGGTTAAAAGTCAAGTATCTTAATGCTAGGAACTACAGAACCCACATGGCCTCCCAGATACCCATTTGGTTGGGGGGCACAGTGGGGTACAGTAGTACCAAGGGCCCGAGGACTCCCAGGGTCCCCCGTTAGCTGATGTCCTGCCTACCTGGGGGGAACACACCACGCAAAAAGATACCTTGTTGTTTCTTGCGGCACATCACGGTGAAGAGGGTCGCAAATGCCGAGATGACAACCAGCGGCACAGTGATGGCAACAGCCCTGATGGGCCCAGCCCATGGGGAATGTGCTGGGAAATGTCAAAGACAAGGCTTGAAACTTAAGCAGCACAAGTTCAAAGAGAATTCTTTTTTTTTTTCCCTTTTTTTGTTTTTAAAGAGTTTATTTGTAAGGAATCTCTACATCCAATGTGGGGCTTGAATTCACAACGCCAAGGTCAAGTGTCCCACACTCTACCGACTGAGACAGCCAGGCACCCCTCTTTTCCTCTTTTTAAACATAAGCAGTGTAACAGGTTCTGGGAGCCCTGACCACTTTCTCTAGTTATTATGATTATGATTCTTATGTTATGATTATTATGTTAGTTATGATTATTATGTTAGTTATGATTATTATGAGTATGAAAGGATTCCTTTTAAAGAATATGTAAAATATTATTCAACAGTTAGAGTCACTGGGACAGTAAATATTTGTGAGAATTTTGCCCTGGGAAACCTCACCTCCCACCACTTTTCTTCCAAGGGCAAGTGACTGTTTGGTCCCAGCTACACATAGACACACATACCCACACATACACACCAACCACACTGGCCTCCATCTTCCAGGCATCAACATTAGGATGAAAGGAAAGTTGCTTTGATGGAACATTTTTATTTATTAATTTATTTTTGGAAGAGTGAGGTGGGTAGGGGGAGAGGGAGAGAGTGAATGTTAAGTAGAATCCCTGGGCTCAGCACAGACCCTGACACAGGGCTTGATCTCACGACCCTGAGATCGTGACTGGAGCCAAAGTCAAGACTCAGTCACTCAACCAACCAAGCCACCCAGGTGCCCCTGAGGGGACATCTTTTAAAAGAGAGGAACTCGGGTGCCTGGGTGGCTCAGTGGGTTAAGCCTCTGCCTTCAGCTCAGGTCATGATCTCGGGGTCCAGGGATCGAGCGCCGCTTCGGGCTCCCTGCAGGGAGCCTGCTTCCCCCTCTCTCTCTGCCTGCTTCTCTGCCTACTTGTGATCTCTCTCTCTCTGTCAAATAAATAAATAAAATCTTTAAAAAAAAAAAAAAAAAGAGAGAGAGAGGAACCCAAATGCTGTGTTTTGATTTTCTAAACCATGAAGTACAGAAAGTATCAAATAGCATGGTCTACTGCATTCCAGAGCCAACATTTCACGCAGAAAAAAAAAAAAAATCATACCTGGCTTTAAGGCATAATGCATCACTTTCCTTGTTGTATTAGTGTCATCCACCAGCTGCAAAACAGAGGATGTTGTATCATTATTTTTTTGAAGTGATAACATCTCAACAGATTTCATTCATTTTTCCATCCGTGGACAGTGTGGGGGCAGGAGGACGGTGAGCTGATGCCGTGGATCGTTTACGAGCTGAGACTAGACATTAAATCAGATAAATCTCTGCTTTACCAACTCAAAACTCTCAACTTCATCACCTTCCATGAATCAAACATTGTTCATTCATTGGTGAGCTCAGCTAGTGAGTTCCATGTTCTAACAATCCTCCATTATAATGGCATCCTATCGCTCATTTTACGGGGCCACCATTAATGCTTTCAGCAGGTGTGTCTGTTCAAAACCACAAACTACTACCGAGTCATACAACACGTGTGTCTCCCAAAACGTTAAGACATGGTGACTGTCTCTAAATAGCAGGGCTGTGAACAAATTTTTCATTTCCTTTTCTATTTTTCTTTTATTCCTATTTTTGTGGTATGTTTGATACTGGAAAAGGAATCTAAAATAAAAGAGGAAAAATACTATCATTTGCTTGCTTTTTTCAGTGGTATTTTAGAATTTCATGTATATGGATATTGAAAATGTCAGCAGAAAGAAGTATAGGCAGATATAATGGGCAGAACTTTTCCTTTCTGTTTAACTAGCAGTTTTTAGGGACACCTGGGTGGCTCAGTCGGTGAAACGCCTGCCTTTGGCTCAGGCCATGATCCCAGGGTCCTGGGGTCAAGTCCCAAGTCAGGCTCTTTGCTCAATGGGGAGCCTGCATTGCCCTATGACTGCCTCTCTCTCTTGCTGACATATAAATAAGTAAAATCTTTAAAAAATAAATAAATAAAAGTTTTTAAATTTAAATTTTAAAAAAGAGATTTTTGTAGTAGGGGCCCAGAGCAGGTTGCCACAGTAGGTAACACAATGGCCTACTAATAAATATTTTGTAATGTAACTACTGGTGAAAGAAGTAGTACAAGGACCCTCAGACCATACCTCTGTCCCCCTGGAAAGCAGAAAATAGATCTCCCATATGACAAATACCCTCACTTCCCTATAAAGTAAAAATGACATCCTTAATTTTCTAAGATAGGGACTTTAAAGTCAAGAGAACTGTAAAAACAAACCTTGTTACTTTTTTTGTCTAATTTATTAACTCAGCCTAAATTCCACTTAGAACCCTTTCCTAATTAAAGCTCCCAAACACCTATTTTCTTTATCCTGTCAATTCTTCACAAATTTATCATCTCTTTGTCCAAAAAGCATAACAACTGTGCCTGCCTTTGTCATTTCCTTGGGTTTCAATTTCACTTTGGGGCCTCTGTGCGCACTGAGTAAGACTCTGGTTTTTTTCTCCCCTTAATCTGTCTCACGTCAATTTAATTCCTAAACCAGCTGGAAGAACCCAGGGAGGAAAGAAGGAATTTCTTCCTCCCCTACAAAGGAATACTGTATAGAAATTCTAAATCATGGTTATGTGGACTATATGGTTTCATAAAAATATTTATATGAACTATTTTAAATGCTGAATGAGAAACATCAAAGACTGATTACATACAAACTTTCTAAAAAGCATGTTAAGGACTATATAAAAATACAACTATGCATTACCTTCAATGGCTTGAAATTTTGGTGTTGTAAACAGTCGGAATTCTTCATGAACTAGATTCACTCTGTAGCATTAATAGTAGGGCTTTCTTGAGTTATACATACCTCAATTATATAATCCCCAGGAGAAACGTTTTGAAGGAGGCAGCTGGTTGTCTCTGTATTTTGCTCCTGCAAAGAAACCACACCAACCCTTTAAAAACTCTCTTCTTAGATGAGGGTCATCTGGACCTCTCTTTTCCCCCAGAGCTGAGGGACACTTGCCACCTGTCTTTACCATGTTCAGAATACAATTAGATCAGTAAGCAACCCTGTTTATCTGCTACACAGGATTTGACCTTCACTCTGATAGGAAAGCCCAGGAGAGCGCAGGACCCCCATCATAGTCTATACTTAGTGGGGCCCTCAGTAGGACGATTTCATTTGCAGACAAGGAACCTAGTTAGCATACCCTTTACTTATTGAAAGGGTGAAGAAAGAAATTACCTGCCCATGTTTGTGCATATTTTATACGCTGTAATTTCGACGGGAGGTCAAGGACAGAGGTGAGAGCCCGCAGGAAAGCAAAACTCAACAGAACAGAAGCACATCTAGGAAGGTGCTAGGTTCTGCTACCATGACCAAAAACCTCTCTTGGTGCTTACTAGAGGCTGGTCCTGTGGTCTTCCACGAGACATTTACCCCTCTTGCTGACAGCCCTCAGTTTAAGAACTTGGTTGTTGAATTTCTACTTAACTTTGGTCTATGTGTACAATCACAGTAAGCCCCTGAAATCTTAGTGCCTTGGCTCCAAGATGTGATTTTCTACTGACTAGCAGTGTGACTTTGAGCGAGCCAGGTGACCTCACTGAGCCTTGGGTCGCCCATCTGTAGAGTGGGGTGACAGCAGCCTCTGTTGCATAGAGTTGTAAGGATTCAATCAGCATAAAACATGGCGACTGGCACACAGTGAGCACCCAATTAATGTTTAAAAGAGCAGAATGGGGACGCCTGGGTGGCTCAGTTGGTTGGGCGACTGCCTTTGGCTCAGGTCACAATCCCGAGATCGAGCTCCCAGCTCCATGGGGAGTCTGCTTCTCCCTCTGATCTTCTCCCCTCTCATGCTCTCTCTCACTCTCTCTCAAATAAATAAGTAAAATCTTTTAAAAATAAAATAAAGGGGCGCCTGGGTGGCTCAGTGGGTTAAAGCCTCTGCCTTTGGCTCAGGTCATGATCCCAGGGTCCTGGGATCGAGCCCCACATCAGGCTCTCTGCTTGGCGGGGAGCCTGCTTCCCCCTCTCTCTCTGCCTGCCTCTCTGCCTACTTGTGATCTCTGTCAGGTGGATCAATAAAATCTTAAAAAAATAAAATAAAATAAAATAAAATAGAGCAGAATGAACTAGAAATACTTAATTCTTCTGGTTCCTTGGTAATACCTTTCCCAGGCTTCATCCCCCGTGGGATAGCAGGTGTGTAGATAACTGGAGAGTGAGTGTTGTCCCTGAGACCTAACATTCTGGATTATCTACCAATTGCTGAAATAAAGCCTCATGTTCATGTTGAACCATCCAAATTCCAGGGGCACAGGGGTCACTTTAAAACATGTATTAGGGGCACCTGGGTGGCTCAGTTGGTTAAGCGTTTACCTTTGGCTCTGGTCAAGCGTCTGCCTTTGGCTCTGGTCATGATCTAGGGGTCCTGGGATTGAGTCCCTGCATCAGTCTCTCTGCTCAGCAGGGAGTCTGCTTCTCTCTCTCCCTCTGTGCTCTCTCTCTCAAATAAATAAATAAAATCTTTTTAAAAAATAAAGAGAATAAAAATAAAAACAATGAGAGAGAGAGAGAGAGAGCATGGGAGGGGGGAGCCCGATGAAGGACTTGATCATGGGACTCCAAGGTCATGGCCTGAGCTGAAGGCAGAGGCTTAACCAACTGAGCAGCCAGGCACCCGCCCCCCCACCAAAAAAAAAAAAATCTTTTAAAAATAAATAAATAAATGCAGTGTTCCTGAATGTACGCACAGCAGCAGCTCACCTGTTTACAGGTCTTTCTCCTGAAAGGCCCTTCATGCTTGAGCTTATAGTGAAGATAGAAGAAACGGAAGCCAAAGGTGTGTGGTGCGGGATCAAAGGACACCTGCATGTCCAAACCGTGCTGAGTGATGTTCAGGTTCCGGGGCTTCCAGACTGGGAGGAGGAAGGACCAGAGTGAGCACCCAGGGGCCCCCCCGATGCCGCCGTGTGGGCAGGACCTGACGGACGGGACCAGCTACTTACACGGCTTACAGGCCAGGTTGTCCGGCTGCAGCAACAGGTCGCAGGCTATGAAGAAAGACGCAAAGTTTTAGTTTCCACAGTTTGACATTTTCCTCATCCTTCTGGATGAGGAAATAAAATACATAAGATAAAATAAAAATGTTGGATGTTCAATAAAATACAAATACACGGTGCAGGGTAGTGTGGGGAAAAGTATAAGATATGCCAATTCAGCAAGGATTTTCAGTATAGTGTAGTTATAGCTCATGAAAATTTAAATTAGACAACATAAAAATATGAACGCACTTCATTTTATGCCAAATAAATGGAAACAGTGTCAAGTCACCCAGACTCTTGAAGCTAGTCGAGCATGACAGAGTTTCAAGGTCAGCAGCCAAGGGCAGGAGGACTGTGTTCAGGCTGCTGCCACAGACTCTGGTTTAGCTGCGAACAGAAATAAAGCCAGCCCCTGCTCCTCTGTCTGGGGGTTTAGGCACAACAGAACTCTGGAGTGATGCTGGTAACTGTCCTGGGATGGCTGTGACCTTCACTAGCAAATGCTCTGATGGAGTCTAAAAATGGCATCGAGACATCTACCAGGTAGTAGCACCAAACCAATAGGGCTTGGAAGCAGGGCTTAAATGTGACGCTAATACAGTAAGAGAGGCCCAAGAGCTGGTCCAGGTTGCCATGCTGCTCACCCAGGGAGAACCCTCCAGCGAATGCCCACACAACGCCAAGAAAAGCAAGGCAGCCTCCAGATCCCAGGGCACTGAAACGGTGAAAAAATTCCTTCTTCTGCCTCTGCCTCACCTCCAAATAGACATGTTGATTCCGACGGGAAAAATTAACCTTAAACTATGTTAATTCTGATCAAAGCGAGCTTTTCATAAATGCGTCCGAATCCTCTAATTGGTTATATATGCCAGGCATTGAGATGTAACATGCACATAGTCTTTGCCCTATGGAATCCTATTTTAATTAAGAAAATGAGACCAACTGTTATAAAATAACTTTGCTGCACAGAAATTACAGTTAAAAAAGAAGGAAGGAAGGAAGAAAAGGAAGGCAAAAAGAAAACAACCAGAGTATGAGTTCCGGAGTTGAGAACAAAAACATCCTAGAGTGGGAGGACGGCAATAAGGATGCAGGAAGGGCTGTCACACTGGACTGCCAGCGGACCGTCGGGGGGCCTGGAACGCCAGACAAGAAAGGCCAACCAGCAGGGCAAGAGGGCACAGCTGCAGGTTTTGGGATGCCTGGGCACCGAATCCGAAAGCGGAGATTCAGGCTGAGGAAAGACACACCACACCGTGTGCAGAACAGATGGCAAAGGGAAGGCGGCACAGTTGGCTGTAGAGCGTGGACTTGAGAGTCAGACTTCTGGGTTTGAATCCCAGCTCCGGCCAGAGGCTCTTTAACGTCTGGGTGTGTAATTCCACATCTAATAAGTGGAGATGGGAGGATTAAATTCTCTGAAGGGTCGGGATGGGGGTAAACTGAGTCAGCGTTTAGAAAGGATTTAGAGGGGCGCCTGGGTGGCTCAGTGGGTTAGAGCCTCTGCCTTCGGCTCGGGTCATGATCTCAGGGTCCTGGGATGGAGCCCCGCATTGGGCTCTCTGCTCAGCAGGGAGCCTGCCTCCTCCTCTCTCTCTCTGCCTGCCTCTCTGCCTACTTGTGATCTCTTTCTGTCAAATAAATAAATAAAAACCTTAAAAAAAAAAAAAAAAGAAAGCATTTAGAACTGGGCCTGATACATAGATGTTAAACAAACTTTCTAGAAAGAGGCAATCTCAGGGTTACTGATTTGACTGTCTTAATGTAATCCTGAAAACAGACAATGACAGAAGCCATTTTCCTGATAACAGGTAAAAAAAAGATGGAATTATTTCATGCTCTACTCTTCATCCCCAAAATCAACCGCTACTTTTTTGTCCTTTCCCCCCTAATTTATGGTTGTCTTATAGCAGCTGCGCACCCCCACACACTCCAAAAAAAAAAAAAATCAAGCATCATGTCTATTCTTGAACCAGCTGGCAATGGGCATCTCAGGTCAGGTGAACTTCTAAGAATTGCTTTTCTGGATACTTTTTCTGGATGCTTTTGTCCTCACCATGCTGGTTTCACACTAGTATTTGGTGGGCTCTTCAATATATCGGCCCAAAAAGTCATTGGGGTCAGAAGCAGTCTCATGATGGGAACCCAGCAGGCAGGCCATACTTACCACGGGTTCTAAAGAAGAAAGGGTGGTAATTGCTTTCATTTTTAATGGAAGGAAAAGGGACGATCTTCACAAAGTAATCCGTTTCAAATTTCATATTCAGGAAAGGTTGAGATTCCATTCCCTAAAAGGGAATAAAAACAGACACGATATCATGAAGAAATCACCCAACCCTCCATCTACACACCAGACCTTCAGGCCTCCCTGACGGTCACCCACACACTCTTCCAGACCCGGGGGGTCTGTTTTCAGGACCACATTTAATAGGAATAAAAGATCGGCAGTGCTGCCTGTTCTCTGGCAGGGAAGCCACGGCTGGTTAACGTGGAACCTCAGAGCTGGTGGGGAAGAGCTCACACCCTCTCGGGAGCACAAACCCACCTTCCAGGACGTGTAACCTGAGAGGTGTGTGCTGGAGGGATTCTCTGGGCGTGGAGCAGGCTTGAAGTGTTGCCGAGCTATTTCTCTCCCACCTTGGCAGGAGGGGTGGACCCCAGAGCCCCTCCTTCTCCAGTTTCACAGACGTTCAAGCAGACCATGGCGTGACCCCCAGAACAATGGCGTGTCTTCAGGAGCACATTCTGTGCGTGTGACTTACGGTTCTTTTGAAGCTACTGTTGAGCTGCTTTGGGTCCTTTAGAATCAGTTGTTGGCACCGTCTTCCCTCCGACTTCAGCTCCTCCAGTATTACTCGAAATCCTTTTAGGAATTCGATGCCTAAGCAAAGCAGAATTCTTTTATGAAAAGCGGACCTAATTACCTTTGAACACACTTTTCCTGCCTCCCAGATTGCCTTCCTTTCCGCCTACACAACAGAGTTAAAGGAATTCTAACTTCGGCCCGAATATCCGGGCTTTAAGGGAGGAAAACCACGTGCCCTGCATTCCTCTGGGACAGGCCAGGTGATTTCAGAGAAAATTAATTAGCTCTACTGCAGCCAGCCATTTCACAAATGCCCATTGCCTCTGTGACATCAGGGTTCGAACACTTAGGCTCAAGTCACAATTCAACCTAAAAGCCTACCGTGGAATACATAATTTCTAGGTCATCAGATGGGGTGTATTCGGCTGATGATAATTCCCAGTGCTGACTAGGACCCGACTCCCCCCAAACCATGTTTCTGCTTTAAGTTTTTGTCCTGTATTTGCTGGCATGGTTCACTGAGTCACGCACAAAATTCCCAACAAAGTGTGTGTCTGCACCCAAGGGGTTCCTAGGCTTGAGATTAAATAGTTTAGAATGCCTATGTGATTTACAAAGCAGTTCTTGCTCTAATCAGGCCTGAAAGGCAGACACCCAAGGGCTGCCCAGTGTGTGCTCTTCATACAGCCCTCAGAGGCCTGAGACGCCCACTGTGCTGCTGAAAGGCGTCGGACCAGCCTCCTGCCACCTGAGGATTAGCTCTGCTGATCACAAGAGCCAGCCCCAGCACTCTGCATCCCATGGAAACTGCAGCGGTCCAACCGCAGCTGGAGATCCCCGAAGCCGGCCTCAGTTGGCGCGGTATCGATTTCGCATTCTTTCTGAACACTCCACAAGGAGACAATTTCAACCCTTCCCCCTCACAAGGCAAAAGTAATGACATAGGATGCAATTAACCAGGTGGGACAATTACTGATGGCAAGGGACAGGGAAATCTTTTTTGAACAGGTTCTCCCCTCCTATAATTATTTGATGAAGAACATATATTTTCCGGTGAGTAGGGCAAAGGGGGCACAATGAGAGCTTCACATTTTCAGGGGTCACAGTGTAAAATATGCTGGTATGGACTGCCACGTTGCATTTCAAGTACAAAGCTTCCTGGGAGGATAAAAGCCTGCCAACCCACAGCCCAAGATTATTTGCTCCTCTCCATCATTTAAAACCCACAAATCCTCCTAACATCCATGGAAGGAAGGTGTTATCCCCATTTGACAGATGAGGAAACAGCTATTGAGACCCTGAAGGACTTGCCCAGGATCACACAGGAATTAAATAGCAGATGTGGGACTCGAACCCTGCCAGTGTCTGGCTCTAAGCTGGTGCTCTTACCCCGAATGCTTCTCCGTCTCCCAGCAAGTTTCCTTGATAGGACTTCAAAGAACCTCAGAGAAGCAGAACCTGTCCACCCACAAATCACTGTGCTTGAAAAGCACCACATTCTGCCCTCACCAATCCACCTGTTAGTTTTCCAACCACATGCTTGAGTCCCTTCCTTTCATTCTAAAGGAGCCTGCAATTTGTCAGGCCAGCCCCTCTGCTGTACAGCCCTACATGGAGTGACCACTTCCCGTTTATCCACAGAGAATGTTTTTATCTTTAAATGTTAAGATAATGTTATTTTTGGAGAACCCGCTGCGTTCAGACCCAGCGGTATTTACATGGATAAGTGAGTCAGGCCCGTGGGTCTGATCTATCATCCCTCGCTCTGCACTCACCTCTCCTACAGTCGGATTTTTCTGAGATTTATCCTGCTCAGATGAAGAAATCCAGGCTTTTATTGTACTTTTCCCTTAGCCAGTTTTTGTTGTTGTTGTTGTTTTAATTCTAAGATTCAGTGGCAATGTCAAAGGAATAGGATTGAGGACCAGGTACTTTTTTCTTTTTTTGGATTTGACTTATTTATTTGACAGAGAGAGACACAGCGAGAGAGGGAACACAAGCAGGGGAAGTGGGAGAGGGAGAGGGAGAGGCAGGCTCCCCACCAAGCAGGGAGCCCAATGCAGGGCTCGATCCCAGGACCCCGGAATCATGACCTGAGCCAAAGACAGATGCCTAACAACTAAGCCACCCAGGCGCCCCAAGGACCAGGTTCTGATGATGATAACAGTAGCCACTCCCCCCCCCCATTTTGTTTTTTTCTTAAAGATTTTCTTTTAAAGTAATCTCTATGCTCGATGTGGGGCTTGAACCTACAACCCCAAGATCAAGAGTCACATGTTCCACAGACTAGGTGATGCAGGTGCCCCAACAGCTACTATTTTTTTAAGACCTCTTTCTAGGGGCAGCCAGCTGGCCCAGTCAGTGGAGCATGCAAGCCCTGATCTCAGGGTTGTGAGTTCAAGCTGCACACTGGGTGTAGAGATTACTTAAATAAAAACTTTTAAAAAAAGAAAAAAGCTCTTTCTAGAAATACACTGCATGTGTGTGTGTCTGGAAATCTTACAACAAACCAAGAGGCAATCATCTGCACATTACAAATGGCAAAGCAGGGCTCAGCAAGGGTTAGAGGCCTCTTGTAAGAAGTAGAATCTGGGTTCGCACCCAGGCCCATCTGAACAAATAAGCCCTGCCCATGTCCTACGCCCAGTTAGCGCATCCTCTCTGGTGTATCATCAGCTTGTTAAAGGGGATAAGCAGACTCTGCCCTAACCGGAATCTGGCCAGACAATGTGGGTTTGCTTTTCTCTGTTTCTTCATTTTGGTTTTTTTTCAGCCTACATGGTTTAAACAAATAAAGTGATTTTATGGGGGCGCCTGGGTAGCTCACTCAGTTAAACATCTCCCTTCTGCTCGGGTCATGATCCCAGAGTCCTGGGATCGAGTCCCACATCAGGCTCCCTGCTCTGCGGAGAGTCTGTGTCTCCCTCTGCCCCTCTCCCTGCACATGCTCTCTCTCTCTCTCTCTCTCTCTCAAATAAATAAATAAAAATCTTTAAGAAAATGATATCAGGGGGTTTTATGAAAACTGGATATTTCTGAAAACTCACAACATGTGCCATTGCCTGGATATCCATGTGGGCACAGAGATGGCTGATGCTGGATGCTGAGGCCATTACATTCTTGGACAGGTCACCTGTCCCCCGACTACTGCTGAGACCCAGAGGCCAAGGGGTCAATGTGATTCATCACCACACACTATCATTTTGCAAACCTACATCTCTCTCAGTAACAGCCAAGTGAATAAAAGATGAGCCGCGAGGCCCAGCATCGAGCCCCGTGCATGTCTAGCAAGTATTGGCAACAAAGCAGGTAGTGTATCTGGGCCCAAGCACACCTAAGCTACACTTAGTTCAAGACCTGCCCGGCTCCTGGAGGCTGTCACACTGGGACCCCTGCACTGGTGACCACCCACACCGGCCACGTGGCGGACTCCATCTGACCACTTACCGAGAGCCCCCGGGGACCAAAGAATGGTGACTGCCACTTGGTCGTGGCAAGCGTACTGACTGATGGTGATGTTCTGGGCATCAGCAATTACGTGCTTCCCCACCGGATTCAAGTAAGTGGTGCAATCTGGAGCATTGGGAGATCAAAGAACAGTTAGATTAAAACATTTATTTTTTGAGGTCCATGGTCATCTCAAATTACACAGAGCCATCTGGAGGTGGCCAAATCCATTCTGTCTAAAGACGAGCGCTGCAAAAGCCCAGAGAGGACATCAAAGTTTGACTATTCGGAGAACTGTAATATGCTATTGTGGGTTTAGTACCAACCCCGTTAACCACCCTTTGAGTGAAATTCTAGGACAGCATGGGGAGGATCACATACAGTGTGACTGTATCTGTTCACACATATACAATTTGACTATGTATCTGGCATTGACTTTTTTTTTTTTTAAAGATTTTATTTATTTATATGACAGAGATCACAAGTAGGCAGAGGCAGGCAGAGACAGAGGGAGAAGCAGGCTCCCTGCTGAGCACAGAGCCCAATGCGGGGCTCAATCCCAGGACCCTGAGATCATGACCTGAGCCGAAGGCAGAGGCTTTAACCCACTGAGCTACCCAGGCGCCCCTGGCATTGACTTTTTTACTATTATGACACTTTACCTAAACCAATCCTTATGTACATTGATTCAATCTGTTTGCCGCATGAGAGAGTGATCTGAAACAAAACAAATGACTAAACAGTCTGGGGACTGCTTTTAGAAGAAACCTGGAGGCAAGGTGAGCAGGAAAAAGAAGCAGGACGAGGATGAGATTCACGGGGACGTGGCTCACAGCAAGACAGTTAAACAATCCAATTAGTACCTACAAAAGGGACCAACTGACTTCCTGACGAGCAAAGGTACCGTCAAAGGTACCTTCAACGTTAATAGCATCTCAAAGGTAAAACTTCTGTTCCCGGACACCATGTGTTAGCAAAGATACCCACAATGCCCACCAAATTCAAAGAGCTCCACGTTGCTCAAACAATGAAGACCAACTCTCTGGTACTGTGTGAGGACATTAGCTACTGCCAGCAGTCAACGCAGCCACGACCATGGGGGCAGCTGTGATACCTGGTATTGCTAAAGAAACCTTCAAAGTCTACAGGATCCTAAAAAGGTCCCAGAAGCTTCCAACCAGACTCAGAATGAGACTCTAGTGAATGGCCGAGGGCTGTTGTGGCCACTCATGCAGGGAGAACCACCAGCCATCCCTGCCAAATACCAACTCGTGATTCTTACACTGCTTCATCTCCATTTCCTTCTCAATGATTAAAATGGAAAACTCTCGTTGGTACCTGCTCCAAAAGTCCTCAGTTCCATCAAATGTCCAAACCGACTCATGATGCCTCTAAAGTCAGGGTGTTTTACTTTGAGGTGAAGCTGTCAGGGGTATTTTCTAGGCTCAGTGAATCTGCTCCGCTCCCTCTGCCCCTGCTGTACACCACACCATACACTTCCCTTTTTTTTTTTTTTTTTAAGATTTTATTTATTTATTTGACAGAGAAATACAAGTAGGCAGAGAGGCAGGCAGAGAGAGAGAGAGCGGGAAGCAGGCTCCCTGCTGAGCAGAGAGCTCCATGCAGGGCTCGATCCCAGGACCCTGAGACCATGACCTGAGTCTAAGGCAATGGCTTAACCCACTGAGCCACTCAGGCACCCTTACACTTCCCATTTTTTTTTTTTTTACACTTCCCATTTTAAAAAAAAGATTTTATTTGTTTATTTGAGAGAGAGAGTGTGAGAGAGAGAGAGTATGAGGGGTGGAGGGGGGAGGCAAAGGGAGAGGGAGAAGCAGACTCCCCGCTGAGCAGAGAGCCCTCATGACCTGAGCTGAAGGCAGATGCTCAACTGACTGAGCCACCCAGGCGCCCCCGCATTTCCCACTTTTATGACTAAAAACATTCCCTGGCTATTTGAAAATAATATAAGAACGTAAGAAAAATGTAGAAGTCAGCCATGCCCTCCCACCATACAGAGGTAACTACTACCAGCTTCTAAAAAATATCCTTCCAAGCCTTCCAATGTGCACATAATATTCCTCCTTTTTAAATTTCTTACTGCAGTTCACCACACATGCACTACAATGCACCCCCTCCCACTCTGGCAACTCCCAGCTCCCACACTGCCTGGGGCCCCGCCATCTTGCCTACCTGCTCTAGGTGGACCTGTTCCATAAACTCCATCTGCTTAAAAAGCAGCCACCTCTACACTTCAGTATTACTTCTTCTGAAGAGATGTTAATAATTAATAAAACCAAATTCTACTTCTAATGAAAATTGACTCCCAAAGCATTTAACATGTGTTCTCTGGGTGCAGAAGAGAATTTTAGGAGAGAAAAAAATTTTTCTTTAAACATCTAGTTTAACACCCACAGTGTACAAATGAGGAAACATTTTGCAGCTAAGAGACCAGCTGGGTGGTTTTGGATTCCACTGCTGACCAGCCTTGGGTCAGCACAGAAAGCAGCCTCGGATGACTCATGCATGGCTCTTGCCATTCTAGCCTCAACACAGAGGTGATTACTATAGTAAGTTCTGAATCTGAGGTAGTCATCCTGCAAAAAATCCTGGCTGAAACTAGATTCCCAACATTAAAAAAAAAAAAAAAAAAAAAAAGACAAGATCCCATCATACTTGTCAAATTCAAACTTTTTTTTGGTAAGATTTTATTTATTTATTTGAGAGAGAGAGAACATGAACAGGGGAGGGGCAGAGGGAGAGAAGGACAAGCATGTTCCCCACCAAGCAGGGAGGCTGACCTGAAACTCAATCCCAGGACCCTGAAATCACGACCTGAGTAGAAGTCAGACCCTTAACAAACTGAGCCACCCAGGTGCCCCAAATTCAAACATTTCCACTTATTGAAACCTCTGACTTAAATAGTTTTTAGAAAAAGAGGCACAAATAAGAGCAAATCAGTTTTTTTCTTCCTTTGTTCATTCTTAATGCCAAAATTAGCACTCACCAGGTTTCTGTAAATATAATTATGCAAATATGAAGTCTAAGAATGGAGAAAATGTATTACAACCTACTCAGGCCATTACCCCCTCAGAGCCTGAAGGAGAAACGAGAAAAGCAACATGAAAGGAGACATGGAGACCTATGAAATTCACTTTTGACTTAAAGGTAAGACATTCTCTTTCTTTGTAACATTGAATGGCAAAGGAGTAGAAAAATAAGATTTTGTAGTTTCGTGCTTTTGGTGAAAAACTTGGTAATTTGTTTTTAGCTATTTCAAACAGAACTGGTAACCAGTCAACGGAGCAGTAACAGAAACTTCCTCGCAGAAGGGAGAAAGAAATATCTTTTCAGCGGAAAACAATGAATAAATTTTTTACACAAACCTGGATCCAATTATTAGGAACTCTTACATTTTGGATTCTGGTTACCAAAAAATTATGCCCAAATGATATTCTGCCAAAATGCAACTGAGCTTCAGATGTCTTGGGAGTCAATCTGAGTTGCCAATTAAATTCTAATTAAATGCTGAAGAATAAGAAAGAAAATAATGACGAAGAGACAGGCATCACGCACATGGGCCAAATATTTAGTCTCATGAAGAAAATAATAAGATACTTTTAAGTTTTACAGGTACAGATCCTCTTTCACAAAACCCCATATTAAATTAGAGCTGCAAATACTTGTTTGCAGCTGACCAGAAAATTCTGAACTCTTGAATGTAATACAAGATCAGCCAAGACCAAGAGCATATATTAGAAATTAACTCTGTAGCTCAAAGAGAGATCTCTAACACATGCCTTTACTTAGCTGAATTAAGTATCACAGACTTGCAAATCTTTCATTAGCATTGTAACATTTACCCAGAGAGCATGCACACACCACTGACATGAAATCTGTTTCAAATGTAAGTCCTCATTGGTTAACTTGAAGTACTCAAGTCAGCAACTGTGGGCATTAATTTGACACACATATTTGTATCTCAAAATTGTTAGATTGTATACACAACCTCAAAAATCTTGCTTTCGCAGTGATCATTTCAGAGGCCTCACTGTGACCCACACCCATCACTTACACGGATTCATAATCCTCTGCCAGAGCTGAATCGAATGTCAGGAGTTACTGAACAGGAGTCAAGCTTCCTCTTGTTAACATTTTTACGTATAAATTATGGCTCATAAGGCTAAAATGCTCACAATTCTATATAATTACCTTCTTAGCATGAAAGCACTGCTGAGGGGGAATTCTATATGCTTAATCAGAAAAAAAAAAAAAAAAAGCACCCCACCCTGCCCTGAGGAAATGATTCAGCCAGATAAAGCCACACTTCCTTGAGAGAAAGGGCCAAAAAGATGCTGTATTCCCATTCCGGTTGGAATGACTTCTAATATTGGCAGGTATCCATTACTGAGTGCACATCACAGGCCAACTAAATTGAGCAGTTAAAAGCATTACCTCATTAAAGCCTCAATACGATGCTCAGGAAGAAACTAATCTTTATTTTACAGCACGTGAGAACTAAGGCTTAAAGAAGTCCAGTGGCCTGCCATGGCTCACCAGTGACAGGTAGGGCACTGGAGGTGGAAGCCAGGCCTGTGGAGATGGCCAACAGGAGACCCGTGGGCCAATCTGGGACACACGTTCACTTGGCCCACTCTGGGCTTGTGAACATATTTAAATAGATACCAATATTAAAAAATGTTCAAACAAACAAAAAAATGCCAATTTCTCTTTCTTCTTGCAAATCACAGCTGGCTACACTCAGAAGCAAGGCCCCACAGAGCTGGAATGGAGAAGCCAGTGCTCCCTTCGGACCAGACCTGGGCTGCCAGTTTGCCACAGTCCCTACCATTCCCTAGCATGCCCCCACTTGAGCAGTGTCATCCACTTGTCCCCTACTGGGCCCCTCCAAGCATCTGCTTTTGTTCTTAAGGACATGGTTATGTCTTGGAGACATAGGGTAGGTCTCCATACAGAGTTTCTCCCAAAACAGCAGACACTTGACCTATTTAAGCTCCCAAATACTTGAGTGGCTTCATTGAGACTAGCCCCCTTAGCTCTATCGATTAACCTGCACAGGTTCAGAAACTTCCTCCACCCCAGGAGCCGCGGGGTCCTTGATGAAGCACGGCTCTGTAAGCTTCAGATCACTGAAACGCCTCCATTCTCCAGTGGTGAAGCCAGTTACTTACTGTCATATCGGAAGGTGATGTTGTGCAGCCCGCTGTTTCTGCTGGCCGGCCCCACTCCCTGTGGGAAAACAAGAGAACGTGATGAGGAGAGAAGCCAATTTGTTTTTCCAGCACCCATCCCCATAGAGTCAAAATGTACACAAGATTGCAAAGACCCAGGGTCATACCAGTCGCTGAGCAATGTCTACTACTCCTCCCACCCACCCTGGGCCTCTTCTCCCCCACTGGCTGCCAACCTCCCTCCAGTGCAAGGAGATTCTTAACTTCCAGGCCAAGAGCATCACGAGCACTCACTTCCCCTAAGACAATAGGAGCACGCTGTTCTGTGTTTGGGGGTTAAATAATAATTCATTAACAGTAAAATTGGGAGAGAGACCATGAGCTGCCAGCTGGAGCCCTTCCAGTTGGATCCACTTTGAGCAGTGATTGGTTATAAAATTTGCCTACCAGACACTCTCGTCCAAAAGCTCTATTAAGCTACGACAGATAGGCAATTCCTCAAGTCTAAGGAAACTGGTTTCTCATTCCAAGACCGGGAATGAGTGTGGGAATAAGCCATTACTTTTAATGAGAAAATTCTTCACTGCATCCATACCTATGCTTGGAATATAGAGGGTGGGTCATAAAAGAAAAAGAAAAAAGACTTTAAAAGGGCTAACTCTAACTCTTGGTGATGTGGCTGTTAGCCATCTGCACTCTTAATAGCAGGGATAACAACTCCGCCAGACTCCCCACTTTAATTACAACATCCACAGAGGGAGCACCAGAATCCTCCCATCGCCCCACCTTTTCCTAACCCACCACTTATCCATCATGGGAAAGAGCAGCTGCAGATCCGCCGACTCTGGCTGGTTTGACTGTTTCTGTAATAATCGGCAAATGTGCCATTCAGGGTTAATTGCAGAATTCGCCAAAAACAGTTAATTCTGAAAGCTAAATGATGGGAAAATATTCTAACCACACAGCTAAAGTTTCCACTCAACAAAGGGGATGCTGGGGAAAACCATATGCCAGCAGCCTGGTATTTAATGGGCAATTGTCACACTGAGACACAATGTGCAGAACCTGTCTGATGGAGCCCAGGGTCTTGGGCCACAACCCCATCACATCCATATGCTGGAGGCATGTTCACGCTGCTTATCCTGAAGCCAGCCATGCCCACTGAAACTCTATCCCTGAGCTCAGATAAACATGCAGCTCCAGGAAGGCACAGCTGCGCAGAATGGGAGGCACGCATGCGCGAACGTGCACACACCGAGATTCTAATTCAAGCAAGAAATAAGCGCTAACATGAAATCTACAACAACGGAGAGCACTAGCCCATGATCTACTGGGGCTCCGCTTCTTCCTGATGCACCTTCCTTCTCCAGCTTTCCTGTTTCGATCCTCCCTTTCCCACGTACACAAGATTCTGGAGTTCCTCCCCTGAGCTGAAACACTTTGGAAAGGGTGGTTTTCTTATGAAAATCCTAAATGCCTCCACAATTCCTTAGGGACAAGGCCTCTGGGGTGCCACTAGAGGATGCCCAACTTCCAGATGGCCAAGACCGGAGTAGCACAACCAAGCAAGAGACAAAGCCATCCCCCCCCCCCCAAAACCCCTAGGAAATGCCCAAGACACCCAAACCACAGCCTTCTCCTCCCTTACAAAGCCCCAGGATACAAAATCACTCACCATCTATTATGAGCTAGACATTGCGCTAGGCACAGTGGAGAACAAAACAGCCACTGTCCCTGTCCTCAAGAGCAAAGTGACTCATTCCTTCAAAGGAGACTAATGGGGGTATGTGGATCACACACAAAGTACATAGATGAATTTCAAATCACACCCTGACCCTCCCAGAACTCTCAGTGTGAAACACAAGGCATACGTAGCTCGGGTGAAGAGCCAGCCAAAAGAAAGCACACAGCCGGGGCGCCTGGGTGGCTCAGTGGGTTAAGCCGCTGCCTTCGGCTCAGGTCATGATCTCAGGGTCCTGGGATTGAGCCCCGCATCGGGCTCTCTGCTCAGCAGGGCCTGCTTCCTCCTCTCTCTCTGCCTGCCTCTCTGCCTGCTTGTGATTTCTCTCTGTCAAATAAATAAATAAAATCTTTAAAAAAAAAAAAAAAAAAAGAAAGCACACAGCCTATGAAACACCACAGGCACCACAGCACAAAGGATGATTTGAGGGGGGAGGACAGCACACCCCAGAAGCTTGAAAGAAGTAAGGATAACTGGACTAGAAGGGAGGGAAAGGGAGCTTCATGGGAGGGAAACAAAAATGCAAGGGGCCAAGATACATACCTTAATCCTTCCATCCTCCTGTTGGTGACCATGGGCAAACCACTTCACTCCACATGGTCCCAGCCTCCTCAACTATCTTCCTAAAAAGATAATTTGCATGACTTTCCCCTGGGAAAGGGGTTTGAGGAGGCCCACATGAAACCCTGTAGAGGAAGGGCTTTTCAAAAAAGGAAATGCATTTCATTTAATAGCACATAGGACTCTTATGACCAGTGAGTGAGACCAGTCACCTTACTTGTAGGACTGTCAGCTTTCACTTTGTTCTTCTTCTCCCCATATTTCTACTGCAGCATATTTTTCTTTTAAAGATTTTTATTTTTAAGTAATCTCTACACCTAACGTGGGGCTCGAACACATGACCCCAAGATCAAGAGTCACAGATCTGCAGACTGAGCCAGCCAGGCACCCCTATAGCAGAATGTTTTTAACAGGTATTTACTGGGCACTTGTAATGAGCGATGTATTGTGGAAAGAAGCCCACCACCATGAGATGTGCTATATCCTGCAGATAAGAACCTAAATCCCTCCAAATAAGGTCTGTGCTGCCTGCAGAGCTCCTCAGAAGGGCGCCCAGTGAGCTGGCCTCAAAGGACAGTGAGGCTTGCATGCAACAACTATTCACTACCCACAGAGCACTCCACCTGCACCCAGGCCCTGCTGGGCTGGGCACTTGGCCCTGAATCAGACCTGGGTCCTGATCTTAAGGGGCGATGGCCACCAAGGTGATCTAATGTGCAAATCTGCCATTATTCCTCTGTTCCAAGCTCCCTGTCCCCTGTAGAACTTTCCTGATGTGGCTTCTGCCTCTCTTCTCAGCGACTTCCCTCCCTACCTGCCAGACTCCTCCAGGCACTGCATTACTGCTCAGTCCATGTTTTGGAGCACTTCCAATATTCCAGAACGCCCTTCCCATCAGCCAGGTCCTGTTCCCGCCATAGGCTTCCCACCTTGGTAGAGCTCCATCACACTGGGTCTCTGACACAGAAATCTGCCTGCATACTCACTTGACCGAGGTATGATAATCCATCCCACAACTTGACCAGCATGGCACTTCTGCCAGGGCACATGAAAAACAGAACTTCTAATTCCACAAAAAATCAGAGACTAAAAGTCCCTGTCACGACGCCGGGTCCTTGAGCTCCAAGGCAACAGAGCACAGTGCTCTCAGTTCCATGGCAAGGACCCACTCCGTGTACGCTGCAAGACCTTTCACTCTTGTAAGTCATCCACCGCATGGTTTCCCGGCACTGTATCAGACAGGTGCTCTACCAGCCTTTGCCCAGTTCACACTCAAGTAATGCACCTGCTGCTCCTGGGCCCTCAGAAACCCCATCAGGGGTGCCGGGGTGGCTCAGTGGGTTGGGCCTCTGCCTTCAGCTCCGGTCATGATCTCAGAGTCCTGCTCGGCGGGGAGCCTGCTTCTCCCTCTCTCTGCCTGCCTCTCTGCCTACTTGTGATCTCTGTCTGTCGAATAAATAAATAAAATCTTAAAAAAAAAAAAAAAAAAAAAAGAAACCCCATCAGAAATGGTGTGCCCAGGCTAGCCCACAGAGCACAACTGTTTTCTTTCTACTGTGTGGTTGACAGACTAATACCCCCCACAAAAAATAAAAAATAAAATGTCTACATCATAATCCCCAGAACCTGTGTTATTTTACACAGACAGCAAAAAAGGACTACATAGACGTGATTAAGTTTAAAGATCCTGAGATGGGGAAATTATTCTGGATTATCCTGATGAGCCCAATGTAATCACAAGGGTCCTTCTAAGTGGGATTCAGGAGGGTCAGAGGAGGAAAAATGACCACAGAAATAGAAGGCAGAGAGACCAACATTGATTTCAAGATGCTGCACTACTGGATTTGAAGATGGAGACAGAAAGGGCTGATAAGCCAAGAAATGTAGGCAGTCTGTAGATGCTGGAAAAGGTGGAACATTGGTTCTCTACCAGAGCTCTCCCAGAGCCTCCAGGAGCCAGTCCTGCCAACACCTTGCTTTTAACACCAAGGAAGACTCATTTTGAAATTCTGACTTCAACAACTGTAAGATAATGCACGTGTGTTGTTTTAAGTCACTAAATTGTGATAATTTGTTACAGCAACAATTGAAAGCTAATACTTTTGGTGGCAGTATGGTTGAAATGGATCTGAATGTCACAATCCTTCATGTGCTGTCATTTTCCCCTTCCTACCCCAGGGCAGACTGATCGCTTCTCACTGCAAGTCTATCCCACCCTGTCCTCACTGCAAGTCTATCCCACCTTGGCTGCAGGCAGACATGGGACACAGACCCAGTAGGGCTGTTTCAGATTCTGCCATATACACTTCTGTGGGCTAGCCTCGGACATATCTGGAGTAGAAGAGTGGTTAACACAATGGGCTTTGGAGCTGTACAGATATGTGTTCAAATCTCACCCTCTCAAGCTGGGTGACCTTAGACAAGCTCCTTAATTTTCCTGAGCCTCATTTTCCTAAGCTCTATAAAGCATCTGAATAAAACTTCCTGGAAAATCTCGCTGTGGGACTATGGGAGATGACACCAATAGGGCTCTCTACACAGCATGTGACGCATTGAAGGAGTGATGGCACCATTCCTGGGAAGATTCTTGCCCTAAATAAGCAAGGAGAGAGCTGTGCAGTGTGGGGGTAGGTGAAGTAGAAAGGGGAATGGTCACAGGAAGGGGCATCTCCAGACATGACCGGTCTTATCATCCAGACCCAGAGGGTCTGGCAGATGGATGGACAGGTCAGGGCAAGGTGACAAAGGCACTAACCATCAGACCACAACAGTCTTGGTGGGAACTGGGCAACCCAGTGACCCCTATCTCTGGAGAGTGTTCAGGTTGGAACAGATAGGGAGAGACTGAAGGCAAAATGACTAGGGCAGCCCCCCTACAGACTCATCCTCCCCGCAACTTGCACCACAATCCTGGGCCTGGCCCATAGTCAGCCTTCGATCAATATTAGTTTTTTCCCCCGAAAACGAATCCATGACAAAGCCAGGTAATGCACACTGAGAACCCAAGAGGACCTAGCTTCATGTGACAGGGAGATTTATGGCTTGGAATCAGGACTCACACTAAGGGAACAAGGGTAAGCAAATTACAAAGCTGGTCAATGGCTTTGGAAGCTGTTTTTCAGTAAACAAGTCAAAGCTTTTAGCTACTATACCCATTTTGATATTTAATGAGCTTACAATTAAGAATATTTGTTTGTCGCCTGTTACTTAAAATCTATAAACCGCCAATGCTGTGGCCTCAGGGTGTCACATTCTTAGTTAATTAGCCACCCCCATTTGCTGCACTTAGGGCAGCATTTAATTTGTTCCAATGCTAGCTGGGAGAAGCAAGCCCCAGGTGCCTGGGGCTCTGCTCTGAACACAATGGTGAGCAGGGACGGAAGCAGCAAATGGGAACATAATGGAGAAAACATCTTTTACTCAGGAAAGGGGGAGGGGACGATAACCCAAAAGTGCTCTAAAGGAATAAAATTCAAAATCCATACCATGCTCCACCCATATGGCAAAAAAGCAAAGGCCTGGACACAAAGCCACAGGGCAGGGATCCTACACAGAGCAGCCACGAGGGGCCATCTGAGGGCCCATTTCCTGAGGGGTCCTTGGGGGTTCTAAGCCCATTGAGGACACCAACTTGCCAGAGCAGCATTTCCAATCCAGCTCCAAAAGAACTGAGCTGCCATTTTGGAAAAAATGCATTTTGAAAAGGACTGTGCTAATTACAGTATCCCCCTTTCCAGGGGAAGGCAGGCCAAATAGTAAGGCCTAAGCAAGACTGCTTTCAGATCAGTTAAGGAAGGACTTCTTAGAATGCTGGTAACATTTTAGTGAACTGAGTTTGGGTGAAAATTAAACGAGAACATCCATCAGAAAGAACTGAGATAATGGGATTATAAAGGCACATTGAGCAACTACTTTTAAAAAACTAAGGCCAACTTATAACTTTCTATTTCCCCTAACATTTCCTCCACCTTGGGTTTCCAGTGAGTCATTGAGATATGAAAGATAGCAGATGGCTCTGTGAGGCTTAAAATGCACAACAGGACTGAAATTTTTGTCTCTGACCAGTAGACATGGCGAAGGCAAGAGGCAGAACGTGGGGTCAATTTATTCTGCACAGGTTCAGTTCAGACGGCCTCATAAATGAAGTCAGATCCCACTTCAGTTCAAACCTTTAACTAAAAAAAAAAAAAAAAGAGTTGGGGGGAAGGAGGGTGGAAGAAGTCAGCAAAAAGCAGAGAAGCCCCAGGTGATGTAAGCTGAGGAGAATGCCGGCAAACCCAAAACACAAGGCAAATAAATCACAAAGCCATCTTGGGTCTGGATCTATTCAAGATATTCTTCTCCACATTCCCGGGAGCTGTTCTCTCTCACTTTCCAACTCCATGCAACCAACTTCAGAAACGAAGGGTGCCAGCTGTCTGATTTGGGGAGGTGAGCTCTCGGATGCCTGGTGGGGAACACACAACTCTGGGGGAGTACCGATGTGTTCCCACCAGCAATTACTGCGTCGGCCCAAAAAGACCCTGAGATCTTAAGCTAATTAGAGAGATTTGCTCGAGGAGGGAGGAAATCACTACTCCAAAGCATCGCCTGTGTACCAGACCAAAGCCGTAATCATGATTCATCTCTGACATGTTGCTAATCAGCACACACATGTTCCTAATTTCACGCTCCCCAAAGGAAAGCTGAAGGGACAATTGTTTCTGAGTTCTAACATGGAGCCAACCGATGCCAAGTTACCATGTGTTCTGCTTATCAAACTGAGAGCTCTAGTTTCCTTCTAGGCGGATTCTTATCCCTCCTTCCCTGCCCCCACCCTCATGCCCAAGGAAATCCATTCACTAAAGATAAAGATGTGTTAGGGCATTTACAGAAGTGTTTCTCAGATAGCAAATTTTTTCTTTTTTTTTTTTTTAATTGAGATAGAATTGACATGTAACATTGTGTGAGTTTAAGGTATACAATGTAAAGATCTGATATATTTATACATTGTAAAAGCAACTTTCCTAAACTGGCCTAAACAGAATTTAATGTATTTTTAAATGTCTTTCCCTGCTCCAGACTTTAATTTTCTTCTTGCTTTGCCTCTGGAATATACATATGCAGTGAAAGCCCAGAGATATCAACACACACACACACAAACACACACACACACACACACACACACACACACACACCACTGACTCTTCTGTGTTTAAAAACAAAACAAAACAAAACTCTGCAGCCTTCTTAGTTTTCACAAAGCAAAAAGCCCAAGTACTTTTTCCAATTAAGTCTGTTAAGGATCTGGGCTGTGTGTTCTCCCATGGCTGATACTGACAGACAGGGCTGTTCCATTTTTCCAATTCTCAAAATGTTAAAAGCAAGCTATAAAACATGCCTCTGGCTAGCGAGCCAGACCTTTTCCCTCAGCGGCGCACACCACTCCCATCCACTCAAATGAGAACTGCATGGTAAAGAGCTGGCATCTTTAAGGTAACCGTCAAGCCATCTGCAGTTTCAAAATCACACAGAGACAACTTCGCAGACACAGATTAGCCGGGTTTCTGTAAATACTGCGTACGAAGAGGAAGCAAGCAACCAACCACCCAAACACCCACCCAGAAAATCGGCTACCAGCTTGCCCCCACTTAGCTGTGAAAGGTAGTTATAAAAACTTCACTCCAGAAGCTCAAGAAAGTATCTTTCAGCAAGGGCAAAACAGTGATTAGACAATAGGGGAAAACTGAACGCTGTACACATGATTGTTATGCCTAAGCTCAGAGGAAATGTTCAGATCAAAACAAACTACTAATAAAAAGCCTTAGGACCACACAGAGAGCGTGCGCTGAATTGAACAGCTTCAAATACTGTTTCTGAGGCCCTGGGACAGAGTCTCCAAATACTGCATCACATCTGGAATTCTGCTTTTACAGCACAAATGCCTGCAGAAATGGGGGATTGTGATGTTGCCATGGGGACCCAGCCTCCTCCAGCCAGGCAGGTCCCCAGTGTGCCCCACACATGTGCTTCCTTCAAGGTAGATTTCGCATATTTGGAAATTATGGAAGGCCGCCCTTTTAGGTTTTAGTGCTAATCGAAATATCACAGGCTACACTCGAAAGCAAGGCGACCCCTTCTGTCAGCCTATTATTTGTCCACATGGTGGTCTCAGAGAGAAATACCTCCTTAAAATAACAGTGGGAAGCAGCAAGTCAACATTAGACCCCTTTTCAAAAGTTATTTGTGGCTTTTCCCCCCTTCCTCTAGGAAGGAGACAGGCTTCAAGCGTCCCTTTTAAACTCTTTCCTTCTCTGGCTGCAAAAATCCAAGTGAGTCAACCTGTGCACACAGCTGCCACCCGTCGCTGGCCTATGGGAGGGACCCCAGGCTCCGGCTTGGAGCTCGGTCGCTTGCCATCGCAGGAAGTGAGCCACTAACCCAATCCCAGCAGGGCTACTGGCCAACGCAGGGGGTCTTCACTTTTAATTGCAGTTAAGGGAAAAAGGTTTCTAGAAGCCATAAGAGAATCCTGTGGGAAATATTCCTTACCCAATTTCCACCCCCCCACCAAGAAACATTCTTACATAATTTGGGGGCATTCCCAGAACTCCCTGAGGAAACCGAGGGCTTCACAGGTCCCAGGTCCAAAGCCATGTGTAGACACAAAGAATCTAGAGACCCCACTTGGAAATGAAGAGGTACATCTGGGTTTCCCCATTTTCCTGGGATGCAGCTCCTCAATCCGACCCCTCCAGATGTGGATTCATATAGATACATGAATGCAACAAACCCGGTTGGGTGGGGGCAAGTGTCCCAACCACTCCTCATCCTCCCACCGTCCTACCTCCCCAAGACCCCAGGTGGCTCAAAGCAATGGTCAAGACCCTCATCTCTCTTTCTGCCCGGAGCATTCTCCCAGCAGTTGTAACTAGAATGTCTCATGCAGCAGCAGTGCCTCTTCCAATATATATCTGCCTCTCTGCAAGGTCTGGCCTTCCCCCGATCTTCCGGGGGGAAAGGAGGGAATCGGCCAGCACAGAGGTGAAAGTGAAGCCAAGTCACCAAGCTCCGTGGGCAGATCAAGGGGGCTCATGGGAAAGTGGTTATCCAGGGGGCTCATGGGAAAATGGTTCTCAGCCCTGCCCTGGTTCAGTGGGACCTCCAGCCTGAACCATTTCCATCTAGTCTCTTCGATACCACATCCCAAAATGTCCTCGTGAGATGCAGCCAGGCTTTGTGAATGTGTGTGTGCGCGCGCGCGTGCACCCAGCCACACAGAAGGAAAAAAAAAAAAAAAAAACACCAGGAAGTCAGCAGCTCGGCCCAGGTGTTAACACTTAGCGCATCCTGCCCAGCCCCCTCCAGCTTGAGGCTGGCCGCTTGGGGGCAGGACACAGCAATTAGGCCCTTCCCGGGCTGGGCGCCTTTGTCCCCTCGCTAACAGCATTAGTGTCTGACTTCCTGTGCACAACAGGGCCTCCCGGGGGGCAATCCCAGGCTGACCGGGGCAGGGCATTAGACTTCCTTTGTCAAAGACCCTCAAATGTTAACAAGCATGTGAACAAGCCTCTCCTCCCCCCCAACCCCCCCCCCCACATTTCTCCCCCCCATCCCTTCCCCACCTCAGCCACTCCTCCCGTCCCCCAAACACTTAAATCTCAACAGCCTTGGTTCTGGCAGACTGGTGGGAATCCGAGTTACTTGAGAGCAGTACCAAGCCTCTGTGGAAGCAAACAGCTAACTTTCTGCCGAAAAGGTGACAAATGTGATTTCCTAGAGCCGATCCCCTATAAACATGCCATTCTCATTTACAGAGTGTTTGCCGCTTACCAGGTCTGGGTCACTTGTCTGGCATGAACTAGGTAAACAGGAACAAAGATGGAGGTGCTCAGGCATGAGTCCCAGGCTGGGCAACACCCCCAGTCTGACATCCCTGTGAGCCCACGGGTCCCCTTCACGCATGCTCATGGGCTGATGCTCAAAATGGTCTCAAGATGCAGGGATATTTTGAAGCTTTGAGCGATATTCCCAGACTTTCACACACCGATCACATCTGAAACCGGGGAAACAGGTACACCACCACCGTCACCATCCCTCTCTCAGCAATACTACCATCACCGGAACCAACATCACTAAAACCCTATCATTTACTCCACCATCCATCTCGACAAAGGGTCACAGCTTCATAGGTGGGGATGGAAAGGTCTGAGTATTTGGTGAGAGATGCGGCCCACGTGTGAACACACAATCGTGCACACAGTATTTCAGGAAGCTTCTGGACCCATGCAATCCTCTCAGGGCCCCCAACAGCCTGCCTTATCCATAGCTCAACAGCTTAATTCCAGGTCTGTAGGACACCCTGAGTGGTTCAGTGATCCAAGAGAAACTTTGGTGATTAAAAGCAAAATTCAAATGGCAGAGGGAGGTAGTTGGGAGCAAGACCTCAATTTTAAATAGAACTCTGGATTGATGCCTCAAACCTCATCCTTCATAGGCAGTATTAATCCTTCATAAGTCTATAATTGTCCACTTTGCTCAGGACGTTAGGACTCATGAACTTTACAAAGTAGCAATGTAAAAGACAACTATTTCTGCTGTTATGCGCAGGAGCCCATTAAGTGGGACACACCTTTCAGGCCATAGGTGACAATAGTCATATCTGCAGTCAAGTCAGTTTCACTGAATCAAGTTAAAAAATAAACAATGTGGCTATTTCTTATTTCTTTCTTTCTTTTTCTTTTCTTTTTTTTTTTAACGGTACTCACAGTATCCAGAAGACCCAGAGAACAGCTGATTTCCCCTGCTCCTGCTCAGTTGCCTTGAAGGTCTACGGTGTTTGTGGTCAACACAAAAAATTGGGTTAGGTTTTGGATATGTTTTTAAATATTTGCCCAAGAGCTGCAATGGAGGATAATCTAAAAGTCCTTTTTTTTTTTTTTTTCAATGAAGACTAATCTTTGGCTTTCACTTCTACTCCAGACATATCTTCAAAAAAATGTTGGTAGACAGAGAAAGGACACGAGCACTTCTGTGATGCCAAGCCCCCCACAAGTTTATTTTGATGAACTTTACAAGTTTCAAACGAGTGAAGTATTTCACTACTGGTTCTGACTTTTACCTTTTGCCAAGCTAACTTCAAAATAGCCGGCAATCGGAAGAATATACTCAGACACTAATGGTCTTTGCAACTTTTACGTCTCCCTCCTTCTTGGATGGAAGCCAGCAGCCTGCCCTTAAACTATAAGCAATAAATCTAGAAGACTCTCCTAATTTCCCAATGATACCACCTGGAATTCCCATTAAAGCACACACATACACAATGACATACCAATTAAATCACTGGGTGATTTAGGCCAGGAAATAATTGTGTTTGCCAAGAAATGTTCAGCTTTGTTTTAAATTCCTTGAACAGCTAAAATGTCATCCTGAGAAGGAGGGCAAAGAATGAGGTGAAAATGAAGAATCACTGTCTTGGTTGATTTCAGACTTAGATCAACTTTCCCGTGGGTGAACAGAGGCAATACAGACATCCCAGGAATGAAGGCCTCCCCATACTACCTCTCCAAGGACTCCTGGCACGGGTTGGTATAGAGGGGGAAATTAGAAAGCAGATTCGTGTGAGACAGACAAGACAGTGGAGCAGCAGTTAGGAGCTCACTTCTTCCCTGATGAAGTGGTCCTGGGGTGGGTTCCAGCTCATCTCCAACGAGACTGACACGAGCAAAATGGCACACAGCACTTCCTTGGTCAGACAGTAGACAGAAATCAACACATTTTGTCCCCTCACTAGGTTTTCCCTTGGAGAGATGTTTACAAAATCAAAGCAACATGGGGGAAAAAAATTAGAAGCTGTAACATTTTGTCATGAGGTTATGGTGAAACAAAGACTTAACCAGGAAAAAAAAAAAAAAATCAAAGCAGTGACTAAACATTTCAAAAATAAAATAAAAAAGGGAGGTCAGAGTTTCTGGCGAAAATGAATTCCTCAGAAGGATGTGATCTTCCCTGGTTCTCAAAGAGAGAACCCGAAGAATGGGTTTTTCAAGTTTCTAGGGAAAAGTGTATGCTTTTCTTTTGACCAGGGCTTTATTACTTTTGAAAATAAAACAAATTCAAAGCAAAGGAAATTTAAGTACAGACAATATGAAAATCCTCCCCAGTCAACTTCAACAATACTATTCTATATACTTCAAAATTGCTAAGGGACTAGTGCTTAAATGTTCTCACCACCAAAAAAAAAAAAAAAAAAAATTATTATGTGACTTGGTAGAGGTGTTGGCTAGAGGTTCAGCTGTAATCATACTGAAACATTTAATGGATCAAATCAACATATCGTATACCCTGAATGTATACAATGTATACACTGTTACATGTTAATTATATCTCCATTAAAAACAATGGATATAAAACTCTCCCTCAACGTCCTTCCTTTTCCATCACTTGAAGAGTCTTCTGGACTGTCCCTATTATATGCATCACATGGCTTGACAAAAGCTCTGTGGCTATGGCTTGACATAAGTTAGATCCTAATAGAGAGAACACCTGTTCTGATAAATCTCCAACAGCTAAAAATGAATGCAGCGCCTTTTGGGAGAAGTCCGTGGGGCCAATGGAAGAAGTAACAAAAAATACTAATGAGGTAAGAATTAGGACAACCAGGGGCGCCTGGGTAGCTCAGTGGGTTAAAGCCTCTGCCTTCGGCTCAGGTCATGATCCCTGCTTGGCAGGGAGCCTGCTTCCTCCTCTCTCTCTGCCTGCCTCTCTGCCTACTTGTGATCTCTGTCTGTCAAATAAATAAATAAAATCTTAAAAAAAAAAAAAGAATTAGGACAACTAGGCCAAATTCTTTCTAAAGGTCCTGCCAGTTTTAATTATCCATCATTCTCTACCAAGAGAAAGCACCTATTAAAAAGTAGTAAGACAGGCCCTTTCACCTGTTCTACAACTGGTTGCACACATGGAAAGGTAACAGGGACAGAGCATTGAGACGGCTTCCCGGTGTAGTGCAGACCTGTTGATATTTCAGTAGGCTTCCTGCTGACGTGGGTATCCTGAATGTCTTCATGCTATTCTGTTGAATAACCAAATTACTCTAGCTTATCCTGAAGGTTCTTAAAAATTACATGAATTTAGGGGATTTTTTGATAACTTGGCTAGTCTAATGTAAATAACAGAATTGTGTAAAATGAAAAAAGGAAACTCACAAACCCAAGAAGAGGGCTGACAACATCCTCGGACTACGCAGTCATCACATTACAGCCACATAAAAACCGAAGAGCCAGGGGCGCCTGGGTGGCTCAGTGGGGTAAGCCTCTGCCTTTGGCTCGGGTAATGAGCTCAGAGTCCTGGGATCAAGCCCCACATGGGGCTCTCTGCTCAGCAGGGAGCCTGCTTCCCCCTCTCTCTCTGCCTGCCTCTCTGCCTACTTGTGATCTCTCTCTGTCAAATAAATAAATAAAATCTTTTGAAAACAAAAACAAACCCAAGAGCTCAACTCTTCAGAGAAGGGCAGCTGAAGAACACCAGCCTGGGGAGAGTCTATACAGCAAGCTGAGGAGATGAAACCATTTATTTACTAAAACTGTAAAGTCTATTTTGTGATTAAAATCATAACACATGTGTAGCCTGGACATCGAAGAAGAATGACCTCTGCCCTTTGCCCGATCTAAAAGCAACACTTAACCCCAAGGTTCTCTCTTCCTCATTTACTCATGAATAACCTCCTAGAATTTATCAACAGATGTTTTAAAGGCTAGAAACATACTGTACACTGGGAAGGCCATTATGATTGACTGAGAATAAGGCTCCTCCAAAAGTTTTCAGTTCCCTTTGGAAAGCAACGCTAAAGGGCATGAGATTAGAGACGATAATGTTATAACCTTAAGAATGAATGTGCTAAGTTATGTGATTGAGCTCCAAGTGTAAGAGAATTTCAGAAGGCGGTGTTGAACAGAAGAAGGCTCCCTAGATAAGTGTCTTCACAGAGGAGATAGGTCCCTAGCTGGACCCTAGGGCACTGGGAGCTTTGAGGTAGTGAAAGGGGGAGACTATTTCAAGCAAACGCATGCACAAATGCACAGGTAACCAACTACACCGCTCCCATGGCAAGCTTTCGGTGAATGGCCACTACACCTCAAGGTAGCTGTGGAACCTTCCTCATTAGCCAGAACAAGGGCTCTAGCGGTCCTGGAGTAGATGACCAATACCCTCAGGCTTCTATGTGAAACATGCCAACGGGCCTGAAAGAATGGGCACCAGAGGGGCCAGGGCCCAGTTCTGCATGTGGTGCATCTTGCAGTCAGGCGAGAAAAGAACAATGTGGTCCTCACAGAGGTGAGCCCCAGCCTGATTTAGCAGGCAGGAGTCCAGGGGAAGGGCCTCTGATCCAAGCCAAGGTGGCAATGGGCTAAGCTCCAGGTAGAGAAGAAAGAGGCAATAAAACAGCAGCTTGAAAGGATAAACCAAAAGGAACAGAGAGTTGAATCAAAGGGATGAGGCAGACCCCAGGGCCTGCAGACCAGAGGTGCCAGTGACAAAACAGCGAAGACCAAAGTGGGGTCTCCTTACACGTGTCATTTATTTTCAGTATGGGCCTGATTCCCTGCCCCTAATATGGATTTGGGAAGCAGCAAGGGGAGGCCTGGTCACCATCCACTTCCAATTTTCACCCCATTTTCCCTCCATGACAAAATCAGTAACTTTTGGTGAGTGGAGGTCCAAGCCGGGAGTCTCCGTCAGCACCCCTCTCATCTTCCCCAGTCCCTCGCACACATCTCGACCCTGACTCTGTCTGCACCTGGGGTAAACCAGTTCCAGGCTCCCAGGTAAGAGTTCACTACATGCGAGAGAATAAGACTGAAACAAAGGCCTTTTGTTGGCTCTTATTAGCTCTTCAAGGAAATTTCTAAAGACCAGAATCACTAAATACAATCTTAAAAAATCTGACATTGGCACCAAAGGACAGAAGCTGTAGTGTTCCCCTGACTGAGGTTCCGAGAGTGGTCAAATTCACAAAGACAGAAAACAGAATCCGCAGGCTGCAGGGTGGGTGGGGGTGGGGAGAATGCGGAGTTACTCTTCAATGGGCACAAAGTTGTAGGTTAGGAAGATCAAAGTTCTGGAGTTGGAAGGAAGGGATGGTTGCCCCACCATGTGGATATACTTAATATCACCGAAATAACACTTAATGATGTTTAAAATGGTATATTTTATCTTGTGTCTCTTTTACAGTACTTTTGAGCAGGATTTCGAGGAGGAAGTTAACAGTAATAAAATAGTGCCATGACACATTTGCAGGAAGAACTAGGAAGGTGGCGGGGCGCCGGGGTGGCTCAGTGGGTTAAAGCCTCAGCCTTGGGCTCAGGTCATGATCTCAGGGTCCTGGGATCAAGCCCCACATCGGGCTCTCTGCTCAGCAGGGAGTCTGCTTCTCCTTCTCTCTCTGCCTGCCTCTCTACTTGTGATCTCTCTCTCTCTCTCTTTGTCAAATAAATAAATAAAATCTTAAAAAAAAAAAAAAAAGAAGAAGAAGAAGAAGAAGACTAGGAAGGTGGCAAGCTGGAGCTGAGCCGGGTAGGCCTGCGAGGCGGCCACCGCAGGCGTCCAGATGTGAGGTGGCACAGCAGCAATGGCGGGGGAGATGATAGAGGTCAGGTCTGCGGGGCATTTTTAAGAACAAATGGCAGGTGGGACTTCGGGGCCAATGTGTTCCAGAGGTGATGATGGACTATTCCAAGATACCTTGAGGGCTCCTAGTTTGGGAATTTGGGAGACGTGGTTTGGGGAGCAATAAAGAGAACACTGTAAAGGAAGAGTCTTTCTTTTTTAAGGGGGATGTAGAAAAAAACAGTGAAGGTGAGGTGACTAGAAAGTCTCTTCTAATATTTTTTTTTTTTTTTGAAATGTAGGATTAGAATACAGTCATCTGTGAAGTCATGTCACAGAACCTTAGGGGCAGATGAGCTAATAGAAGGAATAAAGAAAAGCAAAAGGTCGGGAACTGGGCTTTGTGGGACTACCCACAGTTAGGGCACATGAGGAGGAAAAAAGAAGCTTGGCTGAGTAGAGGGGCCCGGAAAAGCCATGAGGCAGTGAAGAATGAAACAGAATAAAAGAATATCAAATAGATTGCATGTAAAAAAAAAAAAAAATGTCAAAATGGATCTCTTCCACACAAAAACGACCTTGCTGATGATACAAATCCCTGAGGAAATCATATTGATGGATCATTTAGAATCACTCCTCCGTATCAATTCCCAAGTCTTTCACTGCTATTCAGACGCATTCCCTAGTTTCCTATAAAAGTAGAAAGCGTATGAAAAGGGCCATCTAAGTAAAATCTTTTTGTATGTTTGAAAACTTAAGAAAACAAATGATGATAGCACTGGAAAAAGGTACTGAAAGACAGTTGGTCACCGCCAGGCTTTTGTGTGCAGGTCAAAGCTACGACAGAGGCAAAGCTACCCTCGGAGTCAAGATCCTCCCAGGACAAGCCCCCCATGTCTCAGGTGAGGGAGAAGAACATAGGACCCCAAGTCACTGTGCCTCCCAAGATCTGCTCAGTGCTTTATAGTTTGAGCCACGGGTAAATGTACAGAACCTTTTTGCAATATTTGAAACAATGCTATCTGGAAAATATGGAGGCAACCAACACTGAATTAACCACTAGTGCTAAATCAGGTCATTTTTTTTTTTTAACCAAATACTCCAACCAACTCATTTAATAGCCAGCATTCCAAATCACCAACAATCTCCTAGAACTCAAAGACAAAAAGTTGAAAAGGTAAGCTAGAACATTGTTGGTGTGACTCAAAGCTATCAAGTTAAATTTCAGTTCAAGCAAACCCTATTTGTCCAAAGCTCATGAAAAACGGTGAATTATTACACAAAGTCACAAATACAAATACTAATTTTCAGACTATTCTGTTTTGGACATCATCCAACAATTGTCACCATTCGACAGATGTATGTCCTATAGCACTGACAGGCTTTGTAGAACAATTTTGGCTTCCGGGGCTAACAGCCTTCTTCCGTGAAAGTAAAGGGAAAAAGCCCAAGTGTGGTCAAAATTTGCTTCAACTCTGAGAAGAGGATTTCACCTCTACAGTTTATTTCCAGACACTCAGAACAGGTCTAGAGAATATCATATTCTAAGAAGCAATAAATACCACACTGGTTAAATGCTTATCACTAATGAACATTTGCTGGGTAGTAACAGAGCCGTAACTCTTATAATGTAACCACACTACATTCGTATGTTTCTGAAGGTACAACTTCATTTCATAAACGTAATTTTTAAAGGCATACGAGAAAACTCCTGCAATCACCAGTTTGAAATGAGCCATGCCATCTTGTAAGTTCCCCAATGTGGTAAATGCCTCTTTATCTTGTGTTTAGAAGTCTGCCACTCAGGGCACCTGGGTGGCTCAGTCGTTAAGCGTCTGCCTTCAGCTCAGGCCATGATCCCAGGGTTCTGGGATCGAGCCCTGCATCGGGTTTCCTGCTCAGCCAGAAGCCTGCTTCTCCCTCTCCCACTCCCTCTGCTTCTGTTCCCTCTCTCGTTGTGTCTCTCTCTGACAAATAAATAAATAAAAATCTTTAAAAAAAAAAAAAGTCTGACACCCATTTAAGCTTTTAAAATTCTACCCATCCTAGAAGAACCCCATGCCAACATCTAATAGACTAATATTAATGAAAGATTAGCCTCATTTTCTCAGCAACAACAAGGTTCTAGAAGATTTCCTTCTTTTAGAAGAAAGCAAACACTATGTGATAAAGGGAAGATGTATTCCATTGCAGACCTTTGGGCTCTCAGATCTGGAACATTATAATCTGATTGTATCTATATGGTATTCACCATGAGGGCAATGTATGGGTAGAGCAGAACAGAGCGGGGCTATGAACATCCCTGCCCCATACCCACAGCAGAGCCACAGAAAGAAGAAAAAGTAATTCCAAAAGGGACACATGGATTCCCCTATGCATCCCTTCCCCACCCCCACCAAAAATAACCAACCATAAACTTTTAGCACTTCTCAAAGACTTCAAGAGGAGCATAAAGGAGAATGTGTTGCCCTAGCTAAGGACCCTTAAATCAGAGCAATTTCTTTCTTTATAGTTTTATTAAAATATGCAAGCACAGTACTTATAAACAAAGGAGGCATTTCAGTTTTTGCTTAGAAAAATGGGAGCCAATACATTCCTTCTGGGAATTCGGGGTAAAAGCTTTACAAAAAGTGTCCAGATGTGCTTAAAAAGTCAGTCTGTTCTTTCTTTCAGGGAAGAGTGAAGGGAAAAAAACAAAGGGTGGGAGAGACATTTTATTAAAAATTGAAAAGGTTATTAGTTTTTCTTGGCTCCCACTCAAACCTGCCCTCCACTGACAAACCACACAGGAGCACGTGAGACAGGACCTCTGTGGCCTCCCGCAAAGTAGCAGGGAGGCAGGGACAGCTGGTGGCAGCGAGAGCCTCTGGACCTTCTCTAACCTCCAGAACATCCTGCGTGGTAAATGGGTCTACCGGGTGGTGATGAAATGGGGGAGAGACGGTGACAGCCTAAGATCCTCAAGTGAGAATCAAGCACTTTTCTATTAAAGCATAAAATAATCACCCTTGGGGAAAATCCTCACCTCCACCCCACCCCTGCAAAGAAAGAAAAAAAAAATTCTTTCTTAAACTGAAATGTTTTGTCAACATCACATCCCAGTTTTAACCTGGAAGCTTTGCGGAGATTTGAAGCTTCCTCCACCCAGTGATTCACTCCCAGAGTCCTTTTCAACCACAGAGAGATTTAAGGAGGGAGTCTGCTCTGAGGTGTTCCTTTGCTTTTACAGCCATTGATGCTGGCTCTGGGTACAGAAGGTAAAGGAGCATTTCAAAAAGAGCATAAATAAGGGAGACAGAGAGGCAGGCATATATTGTGAATAAAAAGATAATCCTAATAATAGTTTACATTTTCACGAACCAAAGTTTATATGAGCAGCTAAGCCCCCTTTCAAAGTAGAGGGCAGCTGCTGGTACGGTGGAGGAAAGTGGTATGTCAGAAATGTGACCTACCTTCAAGTTTGTTTAACTCAGCTGTCAGCCACTGCTTCCTTCCGCCACCTTTCACCAGGATGGGGGTGGAGGCGGCACCCTTTTTTGAAGTGTTTTGTTTGCAAAGGCATGGAACTGTCTCAGGACTGGAAGTACCTCATCTCCACAGTTTCTGGGCAATCCTGATGAAGGCCAAGTCACCCTCATCAGGCCTCGTGAGGGTGAAAATGGTGACCCCCCCCCCCATCAGAGAGGCAGCCCTGGGGACGTCCTCCTCCTGCCCCCAGGACTCCCAAGAACACATTCCAGATGAAAAGTCTTAGTCCATGGAGGTTGTCAGGAACCTTACAGGAAGGAGGCCGGGAGGCTCAAGGCTGTGCTAACATGAGGAACTGCCACGTCATGAAGACCCTCCAGGCATCACACATTCCCCAAAATGCCCCTGCCCCCACATAAACCCCTTTTGCCAAAAGCCTTTATGGGTATAAGTTGAATATCCGCCCTCAGCAGAGTAATCTAGTCCTTACTCATAGAACACCTAGAAAGTGCGGAGGGCAGGGCTAGGCTGTGGGGAAGGGCCCAGCAGTGACTGAGATGGGGGCTGAGGGCTCCGGGAAGTGACATTCAGGCAGAAGTGACACACCTGCGTGACTTGTGTGAAGACTGGGCAAAAGGGCACCTTTCGGACGTAGCCAGGGTCACGTTTCCAAATTAGAACAGTGTTATATCTCCAGCCACTTATTTGGAGTTAAATGTATCTGTACCAACAGAAGCAGGAGGTAGGTGGGAACAGGAGAGAGGGTCCCTGCCATTTACCTCCTTTTCAATTTGGATACGAAGCCCATTTCAAGATGCGTTCACCCAGCCAAGAGCTTTCTGCAAAGGCTGAAGCTTCCGCCAGCGCCAGGCAGAACAAGGGGTAGAACCCGAGCAAAGAGTAAACTGCAAGGAGGCCACCGCCTCCCTCACCCCCTCTCAGCCTCACCTCAGCAGTGTGGCTCACGTGAGTACACTCAGTGAATGGCCAGCTGGTGGGCCGGGGAGACCCTCAAATGATCTTGCAAACATACAAGAATGCCCATCGTTCTTCTGGCAGAGCACCACAAACCACAGGCCACAGAAAAGGGACCACCATTTATGGGGTGTTGGCAAAGGTTCAGAGAAGGTGTTCACACCAGGCTTTCTCAGGGGGAGGGTCCTTCGTGGTACAAGCTGCATGTACCACGCACATCTCAGACCTTCCCACGGGGGATGAAGACACTGTTTGCTCTGCCCCTGTTGTAGCTGGAATTTCTGATTTAAAACCACCCAGTCCCGAGGCGCCTGGGTGGCTCAGTCAGTTAAGCATCTGCCTTTGGCTCAGGTCATGATCTTAGGATCCTGGGATCAAGCCCCACATCAGGCTCCCTGCTCAGCATTGAGTCTGTTTCTCCCTCTTCCTCTGCCCCTCTGCCTGCTCATGCCCTCTTGCTCATTCTTTCAAATAAATATCTTAAAAAAACACACACACAAACAAACCACCCCATCCCTTCCCAGAGCAACCTGTCATCACTCTTATCTAAGCTCTGGTCTTCCGGGGGTATGACCGCTGAGAGAAGACTCTTCCTCCCTTCAGCCTTCTCAGCATGCACAAGCTGCAGGCCCTGCTGGTCTCTGAACGGGTGACCTCTTCCCCAGCCTCTCACGGTCCCTTGCTCATCTGGCCTGTGTCACAGGCCCCTCCACAGGAGCCAGTCCTCCTGACAGCCAGTCTGGCATTCCTGTCTCCGCTCCTTCTGCACATCAGAAGACACCAATGTGAGCCTTCACCTTATCTTCTGAAAGCACGTCTCTGCTTTGATCTTCTCTCTCTACCCACCCATGTACGCTAAGTCCAGGTCCTCCGCTCTGTCCACTCTTATGGACATGAAGGGGTTGCTTTTAAGGAGCTCTTCCAAAAATGTTCTTAGGGACCCTCACCGGGGACCCACCTCACCTGGGCAGGTGGCAATCACTCAGGATGACAGCTCCTGGACTCTGAGGGAAACCCGGGGGACAGCAACCCCTGAGTGAAGGGCTAGGGTGTCTGAGTGTCACAAATTCCTTAGTGTTCTTAATAAGACAGCCTGGTGCAAAAGGGGGTGCAAGGGAAACAACCAAAAAAGTGAATCTCTCAGCTCTGCAATTACTCACATGCAGATAATCTGCCAAACTACTTCTTATCTCTGATCATCTGATCATCTGCGGCTGCCTTTCTCCTATCCCCGCTACCACCTAGCACATATCCCGAATCCTCTCCTTCCGACAGTCGCTGACAAGAGTGGTCCAGGCCTCTAGGACTGTCAACACCCTGATGTAATTCATGAGCTCATGGGGAGTCTGAGGCAGTGCCCTTGTTTATGGATTCAGTGATTGATTAGGCCCTAAGAGCTCCTGGCCCAGAAGACTATCTGGGCTGCGGTGTGATGTTAAAAAACAAGTGATGCAAAGGGGCCTCTGGCCACGTGAACAAGGTGGACGAGCACACAGGAAATGCCGAGGATGAAAGCAGATGGATGCCCCTGGGCAGCTCAGATAAACCCCAAAGGCAAATCAACCACAACCAGCAAGTGGACGGGGCACGTTGTGTAAAAAATAAAGTCATCTGTGTGTGAATTTTTTTTTTCTTTTGGTTTGCCTCTCTCTCTCTCTTTTTCTTTTTTTTCAAGTTTTTATTTAAATTCCAGCAAGTTAACGTACAGCGTCCCACTAGTTTCAGACGTACGACAGAGTGATTTCACTTTGTACAACGCCTGGTGCTCATCCCAAGTGCACTCTTAGGTCGGAATTTTTTTTTTTAAATTCAGAACCTAGGTGAAAGACAATTAGTTCATGTTATTAGAGAAAGATCTGCACCATAGCCACAGGCTGGTATCTTTTCTCTAGAGAGATCAAACACAGACACCCGGGTGTGCACGAGGTAAGAGTCCTGGTGGAAACCAATGTGACCACACTCAGTGAGGAGATGGAATGGGTAGGAGAGAAAAACCGCTCCCTCTGAATGAAAGGCTCAAGTTATCTCAATAGAAATAACTGTCTGAATCTTACAAATTCTAGTCTGACTGCCCCATTTGACAGGTAAATAAACTGAGAGTCAGCGGGATCTTGTGCCCTGTCCAAATCACAGACAGCTAGCCTGGGATGCCCTCATCTTGCAGGTCACGCTGATGTAAATGAGACAGTTTAACAGTGGCTTCTAACCACGATCAGAATTTGTGAGAACTCCAATAAAACAGGTTGATTTATATATTTTTTAAGGAGGAAATATGTGATCGATTCAAAAGTGACCTTGGAAAATATATAAATGAAGAAAAGGTTTACTAGCCAAATTACTGATACAAATAGAATTCCCACCATAATGCTTAAATTCAACTATTTTCATAATATGTTATTAAGTCCAGAAAGAATCAATATTCTTATTTTAAAACCCTCATTTTTTCACTTAAACATCTTCCCTGATACTCTCTACTAAGCAACATCTCATTCATACCTCACTTTAAAACTATCAGACTTAGAGATACCTGGGTGGCTCAGTTGTTAAGTGTCTGCCTTCACCTCAGGTCATTATCCCAGAGTCCTGGGTTGGAGTCCCACATCAGGCTCTCCACTTGGCAGGGAGTCTGCTTCTCCTTCTCCCCCTGCCTGTCACTCACCCTGCTTATGTTCTTTCACTCTCTCTCTGACAAATTAAATAAATAAAAATTAAAAAAAAAAAAAGCAGTTCTAATTATATGGTAGAGAAAAAATTTAAAACAAAAACAAAAAAAACTATCAGACTTAAAAGCAATAAAACTTACTCAGAAGGTGAATTAAGTGGAAAGATTCAGTCCTTCTCTAATAAATGCAGAATAAGACAGGTATAAGGTACATCCAAAATAACAAAAGAATAAATAAGAATTATAAATGTCAATATTTTCTAGGATGTGGAAAAATGGGCTCACTTATTCCTCTGATAACAGATTGCCACCAAGGACTAAGCACTTTTTATGTGGTCAGGTGCAAAGCAAAATGCTATAAAGGCAGTATCTTACTTAAGACTCAAAACAATCCTGGGGAATAAACTCTTATTAACCCATTGTACATATGAAGAAATTTGTCCAACGTCATAGTAAATGAGGGCAAAACAGCGGAGCTGGAATTTGAAAACCAAATTTGCCCTCTTCCCAAAACACAATTCTTCATCATTATACAGGACAAACTGGCAAACAAACATGCAGTAAGACCTCAAAACTTTTGCCACAGTAATTTCATTTGGGAAATATATGCTAAGTCTACCAAACCAAAATGGCAAAGCAGGCATGCAGGAAACCAATGTGTATGATGTTCAAGCAGCGTTAAAATAGCAATTTGTTGGAAACAGCACAAATTCTTCATCAACAGGGCTTATGGGCCAAGAAAGGAGTACATACAACATGAAAATATTATATGGCCAGTAAAAGTGCCATGTCTGTGAACTCTGTCAATACATGGAAATATCTCTAGAAAACAAATTTTTTTTAACTAATTTGAAGGGATACATATTTATAGCAGCATTATCAACAATAGTCAAATTATGGAAACAGCCCAAATGTCCATCAACTAATCAATGGATAAAGAAGATGTGGTAGGGACGCCTGAGTGGCTCAGTTGGTTAAGCAGCTGCCCTCGGCTCAGGTCATGATCCTAGCGTCCTGGAATCAAGTCCCGCATCGGGCTCCTTGCTCAGCGGGGAGCCTGCTTCTCCCTCTGACTCTGCCTGCCACTCTGTCTGCCTGTGCTCGCTCTCGCGCTCTCTCTCTCTGACAAATAAATAAATAAAATCTTTAAAAAAAAAGAAAAAAGAAGATGTGGTATATCTATACAGCAGAATATTAGCCATCAAAAAGAATGAAATCTTGCCATTTGCAAAGACATGAATGGAGCTAGAGAGTATTATGCTAAGCGAAGTAAGTTAGTCAGAGAAAGACAAAATTCCATATGATTTCACTCATATGGAATTTAGGAAAAAAAACAAACATGCGGACGGGGGGCGGGGCGAAGAGGCAAACCAAGAAACAGACTCTTAATGACAGAGAACAAACTGATAGTTACCAGCGAAGGGGGGGCTGGGTAAAATAGGTGGGGATTAAGAAGGACACTTGTCATATGAGCGCCCGGTGATCACTAAATTTTACACCTGAACTAGAAACAAAAAAAGAGGGGTGCCTAGATGGCTCAGGGGGTTAAAGCCTCTGCCTTCGGCTCAGGTCATGATCCCAGGGTCCTGGGATCGAGCCCCACATCGGATTCTCTGCTCAGTGGGGAGCCTGCTTCCCTCCCCGCTCTCTCTGCCTGCCTCTCTGCCTGCTTGTGATCTCTGTCTGTCAAATAAATAAATAAAATCTTTAAAAAAATAAAAAGAAAAATAAAAAAAGAAAACAAATTTAAGCAAAAATAACCATAAAAAGTAAATTCAGTGAGGGGCACCTGGGTGGGCCAGTGGGTTAAGCCTCTGCCTTGGGCTCAGGTCATGATCTCATGGTCCTGGGATCGAGCCCCACATCGGGCTCTCTGCTCAGCGGGGAGCCTGCTTCCTCCTTTCTCTCTGCCTGCCTACTTGTGATCTCTCTTTCTCTCGGTCAAATAAATAAAATCTTTAAAAAAAAAATGAATGAATAAATAAGTAAATAAATTCAGTGATCCAAACCCTGTAACAAGATGCATTTGTGTGTTCAAGAGTGGAAGAACCACATTTAATGTCCATTAAGCACCCTCACCCCTTTCTTTCACATTAGCTTGAAGTCACCGATTTGTAAAGACAGTACAAGGACACCCTGCTTTAAGATGTTCTGATTCAGAATGGCCTTCTCTTGTGGACCCGAAGAAGTGAAGTTTTCATATAAAAATAAAGGAATAGCTCCACTAATTTTTAAGCCCCACCCCCCATGGTTTAGGCACTTTTCTTTTTTTTTTTTAAGATTTTAAAATCTTTAAAAAAGTGGGTGGGGGGGAAGCAGCTCTCCACTGAGCAGAGAACCCAATGTGGGGCTGAATCCCAGGACCCTAGGACCATGACCAGAGCCGAAGGCAGAGGCTTTAACCCACTGAGCCACCCAGGTGCCCCTATTTTCTTATTAAAGTATAGTTGACACACTAGGCATTCCTATTTTTAAATCAGATTAACAAAACCTCCTGAGTTATAAGCCTATACTTCGTGAAGTTTGTTAGCCGTTCAGTAAATTTATTTAAGACATAATATGTCTACAAACTGGAACCTAATTTCTTTCACCATTTGGTTTGTGCTAATAAGGGGCCACTCTTTGGATCTTACTCTTTAGAACATATTTATATGTGTTATATGTAACACTATTTAAGATAACATAAATCCAAGGGCCACAGAGGAGGGAAGTTTAAGAGTGTCTGAATGTAATATGCAGGTTTATGCCCCAAATGCATTTTTTTATAGGATCTCATTCCCTGAAAAGGAGCAGGATATGCCCACAATGGTTCTTCATCACTCTCTCTCAGGGTTGGCAGGGGGGCCCAGCATACCCCCAGCCAGGTCACAGATACTCCCTGACACATTGTTCCCTCATGCCCTCCAATGGCTTCCTATATAACCTATCATCTCAGAGGAACGAGGCACAATTAGAGAGTTTCCAAAATAACTGCTGCATCTTTTAAGAAGAACAAGGTTGGGAAGTCCTAGGAAGAACTGGGCCAAAGTCAGTGCTATCTGATCCACACTAGAGAAAGTAAAGTAGATTCCTCCGTTCAGCAAGCGTGTCCTCTGGGCAGATCCCACATCAGTCTTCATTCCAAGGTTCCTTTTCTCTGTCCTTACCAACCTACACATCCTGTCCATGTTCCTGTATTGCCCTACACTCAGAACGACTTACTGTTGTCCCTCAAACATAAAGACCCACTGGGCTCCGTGTGTACCTAGCATAGAGCCAAAGCCCACCAGTATGGCAAGGTTGGTCTCTAATGGCAAGCTGTCCAACATGGTAGCCTCCAGCCATGTGTAGTTATTTAAATGTAAAGTAATTTTAATAAAATTTAAAATTCAGTTACTCAGTTACACCAGTCACACTTCAAGCGTTCAACAGCCACAAGTGGTCAATAGTTACTGAACAGCACAGTGCAGAGAACACGTCCATCATCACAGAAAGGTCTACTAGACAGCGCTGAGCTCAGAGGTTTCATCGCCCACCCACCTGCCTCTGCGATTCCAGGTGACATTCTCCCACATACTCCCTGGGTAACATTTCTTATTAAAACATAGTAAAATGAACATTCCCATGAGTTTATACATACATCGATGTCTCCATTTACGTATCCACCACCACTATCAGCATACAGAACAGTTCCACCATCCCCCAGAAATTCCCTTGTAAAGCCCCTTGGTAGTCAAACCCTGCATCTACCCCAAAAACCTTGGCAACCACTGATCTGGCAGCTTTCTAAAAAATACTCAAGAGTCTTGGTCTTCCCCTGGAAATCTCACTTGGGCAGGTCTGGGAGGAGGCCTGAAATCTGTACCGCTCCCCATACCATGTTCCTCAGGTGATTCTGATACTCAGCTAGGTTTAGGAACTTCCAGGGTAAATGCCAAATCCTAGGTTAATTATCTGCAAAGTGCTCTCTGGTATCTAGGCTTGCTCTCTTCCCACCCCCTTTAGCTGCTCTGTTGCACGCGGCAGACGTCCATTGCGGGCTGGGTGATCGGAAGGCAGGGCAGGCTTGGCTGCTGGGGGCACAGGCAGGGTAAGCACCCTGTGACTCTGGTTTCTGGCAGAGAGAGTCCTCTCTGAATCACGTGCCCTGCCATCCTAATCCCTTCCTGGCTCTTTGTGCCATGGAATCCTCATCTGGCAAAAAAGGAACCACATCAGAAATAATTGCCTACCGCCGAGACTCGCTGGGAAGTAATGATTTAGATAATATGTTCAAAGGCACTGAGCAGCCAGGACGAAAAGTTGCCCCTGTCCTGGATACATCATCACCACACAGGGCTGCCTTTGGATAGAACTCTCCTCATCCTGTTTACCTGATGGATGTGGGGAGATCAGGACACAAAATATAATAAAATGACAGCCATTAAATAAATAAATAAATAAATAAGTGTTTTCCTCCTAAATGCATGATCCCAAGGGCAAGATACCAAATTCCATATTTTTTTATTTTTTAAAAGATTTTATTTATTTACTTGACAGAGAGAGATCACAAGTAGGCAGAGAGGCAGACAGAGAGAGAGAGGGAAGCAGGCTCCCTGCTGAGCAGAGAGCCCGATTCGGGGCTCAATCCCAGGAACCTGAGATCGTGACCTGAGCTGAAAGCAGAAGCTTAACTGACTGAGCCACCTAGGCGCCCCCCAAATTCCATTTTTAAAGGGGAATTCAGAGGAGTCAACATCATCTCAGAAACCACCTCTGCTCAGAAAGTAAACGATTACAAAGAGGGTCAACAATTTTGAGTTTAGCCATTCTCTCCAACTTCTTCAGCTCTGCTGAGGATTCCTGGAAAACACTTTGAAAAGTTCAAGATGATCAAAGGAAAAGTATGGCCAACACAAGAAATGCTATCATGTAACATCACGTGTTTATTTAGCTCCACCAAGCCAAAGAGAGAAGACTGTTTGAAAGGGAGAGAATGCCTGCTTAATCAACTAAAAATGCATTCATTACTATGCTATTCACCGTGGCTTTCCTGAAATCAGACACTTTTGCCCCTAGACCATAAGATTGAAGCGATTTGAAATGAAAATATTTCCTGTCCACTGCTTGCCAGTTTCTAGCCCCAGAGTGATAGAACAGATGACATCCAGTACAATAAAAGCTTTTATTAACCATAAATTTGAGACTGCTTTAGGGATTTGAAGTATTGGGTTTCATGCTGAAAAAATGTAATGTTATCCACAGACCATCAGTGAGTAACAAAAACAGAGGCACAGGTTATGCTACTTTGATCAAATTATGGCAAAAAAAAAAAAAATCGTCTTTTGCATTTAAAATAGTAGTTGCATTCAGGGTCTATCTTCAAGGAGCACCACAATAGTTTAATCCTAGGTCTTGGAGAGTTTAATGGAAATTCATCCTGAATGCAGATTTCTAGAACCAACTGCTTTCTGTTAAACTGAAAGGAAGTTGAAAAGTGTTATGAGGCTAAGTGAGCTGAGAAATTCAAATGCTAAAATGGGACCCCTAAATCTGGGTCTGTCAACCTCAGCACTATAGCCACTAAGTCTTTATCATCGAGGGCCGGCTTACCCATTTCAGGGTATTTAGCAGCATCCCTGACCCCTACCCACAAAAAGCCAGTAGCAAACCCCTCCCCAGCTGTGACAACCAAAAAGGTCTCCAGGGATTCCCCAGATCACCCCCAGTTGAGAACTATTGACTGAATCAAATTCTAGGCCTACTCAGCAAATGCTGCCTGATTTCTCTTTCTCCAAAGACCACCTCAGAGCCCGAGGGTCTCAAGGCCTCAGCTCTCTGCCCCAGGCCCCCCCTCTGCACAGTAATGGGGAACCCCAAGTGATTTCTGAAAATCAAAAGCACTCTGCACCCTCTTTCCCACCAAAACCGACACAGCCATGGAAACGAGAACTCTCTCCCCTGGGACCAGAGCAGACTTGCACCAGCCAAGGCAACCCGCCACCCCCGCCCCCAGGCACACCCAGCCGGGCCTTTGTGTCCGGCACATTCCAGCAGGGGAGCAGGCTGCTGGGCTGGGCTGTACCGCATCCCAGCCAGCCTCCAGACTGCTGCTTTCTGGCCTTTCACTGTCAGACCAAGGAGGGGACCAGGGACCCGGTGCCAGAAAAGAACATGAAAAGCAAAGGTGAACCTCTGTGGCCCATTCTCTGCGTGCTGAATGTCCCACTATTAGGTCTCGGCATGACATTTCACGGCCAGCAGGGGAGGGGGCCCCGTGGGGAGAGCTGAACAAATGCCCAGGGGCACAGGCCCGCCTGCGCCCTCCCTGTCTCCCCGCACTTATGAATAAAAGATGGAGGGTTTGTCTCGGCAGTGTCCTGGTACCCTGTAAGAATAACAACGGGCCGCTTTTTGACGATTTAACTTACTCTGAACAAGATTCGATATGTACTTTCCAGGTCTTTAACTATACACGCCCTTACATCAGGGGCAAGGACAAAGAAGAGAAAAGCCACGGAATTAGGTAGAAGATAGGAATTCGGGTTAAACTAATGAAACGGTCTGCCTGGAGGGGATTCTAATAAAGTAATTTAGGCAACAGGCGATCACAGAACCAAAAGGCTGGAAACTGACTTCGAGGACATGTTTTTGAGTGAAGTGGCCTTTCCTGGAAATAAAGTTCAATGTTTTCTTCCCACAAAGGAGAGTAATGACTGAATTTTGGTGTGAGGATGCGTTCAACCGGAAACTTTCCCCAGCCAAATAGAGGTTTTAATAGGAACTCGTTCCAAGTTGCGGAGGGCAACACCTACTAGGGCTTGTAACAAGCCCGTGTGAATAGCAAAAGCCTTAAACATTCTTGAGACGCTACAGTCCTAATGTTGAGAGCCCAGCTGATTTCAAATAGTTTAAGGGAAGAGGTTATATTTCTGCCTAATACACATGACACCCTTCGTTTTGGATTCTCAGTAAAGTAAAAGGGAAACCTTCATAAAGCATCTCCCTTTTTTTTTTTTAAAGATTTTATTTATTTATTTGACAGAGAGAGAGAGATCACAAGTAGCCAGAGAGGCAGGCAGAGAGAAAGGGGGAAGCAGGCTCCCTGCCAAGCAGAGAGCCCGATGCAGGGCTCGATCCCAGACCCTGAGATCATGACCTGAGCCTAAGGCAGAGGCTCAACCTGCTGAGCACGCAGGAGCCCTGCATCTCCTTTTTTAAAAAGACAACACAGGGGTGCCTGGGTGGCTCAGTGGGTTAAAGCCTTTGCCTTCGGCTCAGGTCATGATCCTGGGGTCCTGGGATCAAGCCCCACATCGGGCTCTCTGTTTGGTGGGGAGCCTGCTTCCCCCTCTCCCTCTGCCTGCCTCTCTGCCTACTTGTGCTCTCTGTCAAATAAATAAATAAAATCTTTAAAAAAAAGACAACACAGACTGAACTGGATGAAACCATTGGAAAGGTCTCCACGTACAATAGTTTCAAGCAGAAAAACCAAATTTTGCTCAGTGTTGAAACTATCCATATTTGTTACCTACTGATGATACCTAACACACAATGTCATAATATCACCTTTGGAGGGATCTAGCCAAATATCGGCCCTCATTATGAGGAAATGAGCAGAAATCTAAATTGTGGGACCGTCTACACCACAAGTGACCTTGACTCTTCAGAATGTGTATGCTATGAAGGACCAAAGAAATGGGTAGAAGAACTGTCCTCCGTTAAGGGAGACTGAAGAGACAGGGTGACTCTGTAAAAGTGATCTATTTAGAAGGCACCTGGGTGGCTCAGTTAAGTGCCTGCCTTCGGCTCAGGTCAGGATCTTGGGGTCCTGGGATGGCGTCCTGTCAGGCTCCCTGCTCAGCGGGGAGTCTGCTTCTCCCTCTCCCTCTGCAGCTTCCTTTGTTGTTCCCCTGTTTGTGCTCGCTCTCTCTCTCTATCCAATAAATACAGTCTTTAAAAAAAAAAAAAGTGATCTATTTAAGAGTGATCCTTAAATAGGATCCTCTGAATCCTGGAATGTGATTCAGAAAGAAATCACGAAGATCTGCCCCGTAACTGCAGTAGGTGGGGCAAGCAACGGGGGACTCCAGGCGAAGAGGAAATAGGTGCTCATTTTACCGTGCTTTCAACTTTTCTATAGGATTGAAACATTTCAGAATCCAAAATATGGGAGAGAAATACAGTAAAGAGGAGTCCAAGTACCAGTGACCGGCCACCTACGGCGGGCGGGGGGCTACGCAGCAATAATTTCACTTTGTTGTTTGGTTTCAGAAAATATATGCCCAAAATACGACTAATATTTTTTTTAAACAAAACTACATAAACTCTTAATACAGCATAGGTCTAGGATAAAAATAAAATGTAAAAAACTTAATAATATAACATTGGCCACTTAACTGGGCAAACGGGGGTGGGGATGTGCATACAACAGACGTTTAAGGCATTCATGTTTCTGCTTTTAAAAAAAGTCATAGGCCCTTTAAAAGCTGCTTTATGCCTTTCCGTAAAACTCTTCTCCTGCAATTTATCATTCTCTTTCTCCTCATGTCAGAAAGCCTACTAATTTAAAAACTTTTTAGAACAGCTCTTTAAAACCCCCCTGCCTTCCGCCCAAAGTCTCCCCCTATTCTCCACCCTCATCTTTCTTTAATGAGATAAAAGCAATAATTACACTAGTCTTGACCAACTCGAAAACTATGCACTTTAAAAAAAAAGTGTGACCCTTTAAGTAAAAGGAAGAAAGCTCAGTAAATGGGGAATGTGCTCAAGTGTAAAGATGTGGGGGTAGAATTTCTGTCTCTTGAGGACTTCAAAACCCAGGGAGGAGAACAATGAAAAAGAGGCAGCGTGTCCAGAGCAGCCTTACGAGGGACCTGGGGGACTGTCACCTTGGGCGAGTCAGACACTGGGAACCCACGGCTCCCACCGCCCCGAAGCAGCCTTTGGGCAGCACAACCAGATGTTACATTTTCTCTGCTTGATTTTGGTAAAACTCCATGACCTCTTTCTCAAATTAAAAAGGCAATGCCTTTTTTTTTTTTAAACCACAGGAGCTATCTTTAGTGAAGCCTTCTAAGGATTTCATTAATTCATAGCCAGCCAACCAGGACCTTTCCCACAGTCTCCCACAAAAAAGCCCGGGAAGTCACTGACTGCTTGGCTGGATCTGAATATGAGCAGAGGTAAGATCAGAAATATCTAGTTCCTCCCACAGAGAGGCAAGCCATGAAAATCAAAGCTGGGCAAAAACTCATTACCACAGCTGGCCAGCAAACCCACCGCCCTGGAAAGAAGGCTGAGAGCACCTTTGATTCTGGATGGACCGTCTCGTGACTTCAGACAATGAAACGTGTTCACCACCAGAGGGGATGAAACAAAACGAGACCCATACCTCTGTTAAAAAGACAAAGATTTCCTACCTGCTGGCAGCTGCTCCCAGGGAATGGGAATCATTTCATAAAGTCCGAAACCAGGATGCATGGTTAGCACTGGACAGGAACTTTTTACATTTTTTTTTTTTTCTTTATCCACAGTGCAGTGTAAACTACATAATGCAGACATCTCCTCTTGACACAACCAACACTTTACAAGGTGGGATCCCCAACCAATCCTGGCCCCATCGCCACCTCAGGCATCCCCTGGACCACCCTGCAGCCCAGCAGTTGGCATTGGCCAGGAGGGGCACATGGTGCCAATAATCTATGATGTCACTAGGGAGAGCATATTTTATGCTGACTCTGAGTACCGAATGCCACGTGATGCACTAATGTCGAGAAACACAAGAAACCCCAGAACCTCTGAGGACATCTGTATGACGATGGCTCACCTTCCAGGTGACCTCAGCAGAGAGACCCCCTGAGGTCGTCCACAGGTGCCACCATCATTCTCACCATCAACTATAATTTCCTGCAGGGCACTTGGTCAATTCAAGGATCGTGGAAGGAGAACCTACTCTATGCCCACCCCCCAATCTCTTGATAAGGCCTGGCCTCATGCCGCAGACACTGCCCTGGGGGAGACAGACAGACAAGAAAACACCATAGATGTCTCACGGTGAAAAGTTCTGTGCAGAAAAACAAAGTGAGGCAAAGGCGGCAAGTTGCTATTTCAAACAGGGTGGTCACATCGCTGTTCCACTGTCCTGGTTGTTTCCATGTTGCAATCAAAGCTCCAGAAATCTGGCCCAGCACATAGAAAGCCCCAAAGACACACTGAATGAAGAAATGGCCACTGAGGGTCACTCTTATCAAACGATTCATCTGTTGGAGAAACCTGTCAAGCCTCATGGGGTTTCCTGACAGGGGCACACAGACAAAATTCAAGGCACTCTATATTCCAGTCCCAACCTACACATCCTCAGCCTTCCTGCCCCGAGCCTGGGCCAGGAACCACCCTCCCCCAGCTTTGCCAGTTCTTTCTTTCTGCCACACTTTTCTTTCAAAGGATTTCTCCACCTCCTGGTTCTGCTTACAGGGCCACCCAACCCCTTCTTCTAAGCCTCCTCTGAACCATCCAAGTTAAGATTCTTCTTCATAAACTAATCAAGTTTTGTCGTCTTCTTCAATGCATCACTGCAAAAGGCTGAATGCATTCTCACTAAATCTGGAGCCATGATGGGGTGGGTCTGATTTTACTACAGACAGGCTTTCTGGCACAGGGGAAATTCCCATGGGGGACAGCGGAGGGGGAGCACGACATGGAGAAGCCTTCCAGAGAAAGGTAAGCCTCCTCCACAGCAGGGGAAACTAAGGCAGACCAGGAAGCCAGAATGACTGGAAACCAATGGGGACAACGGCTAAAATGCCAGATTTCCAACAGTGTCAAGCAGCGCCCGGGCACTGGCACATACCCACAGGCAACAACATAGGCACAATGTTCTAGTTTGAGGAGCAGCAGGAACTGTGGTTCGTGTTTCTCTGGGAGGAGTGGGGAGGTGCAGAGGACAGAGAGTTCCCTGTACCTTGGAATCCCTCCTGCACCTCCCTGTCTCTGGGCCCCTGTGCCTTTTCCTTGCAGCCCCAGCTGGGTGGGAAGCCAGTGCAGACAGGGGAGAGAGCCTGGGCCTACTGTCCTTGTCTTTTCCCTGGAAAACATAAGTAAACTCCAAAACCACACCAAGACCTGACATGGCTCAAAATACCGTGTCTTCCCTCCTCACTCCAGACGAGTCTTCTTGAACTTCAGATCCTGAGCAGTTACAGTAAATCCTGTCCATGTGAGTGCCAGTGCCCCACCCAGAGCCATGGTGCCCACTCCAGAGGAAGGCAGCGATAAAACTTTCACTTAGCAGGGCCCACACTTGCTAGGGCCGACTGCTAGTGCATCGGTCTGGATTACATTGCATTTTCCTCTGGTAAAAGAGAGGCCATTTCAGGAGAGGAGAAACCAGAAATCACCTGGAGAGAATAAAATCACAAGGAAAGGGTTTTTAAACCATATGGCCTGTCTCAGGAAAATGCACTTCTTCGTTCCAAGGAAACCCTCCCTCTATCCCCATCTCAGAACAGAAGTCTGGGGCCATAGCCAGCATTTTTTAAAGAGTTACCATTCAGTTTGGGGGGGGGGAACGGTTGGGGGGGGTGTCGTTCTACAAAAGTGACAAAACAGAACACTTGGAAAAACTAGTTTTTAAGGAAATAAAGTTTTTACATCTAAAAAGGTTATATTTAAAGCCTAATCCCTTATGATTTCAAAAGGATTCATTTGAAATATTCATTTAATGTGTGAAATGTAAATATCCCTTCGAACATTTAATGAATGCTATCAATTTCTATTCCCTTCCAAAGTTGCCGCTTCAATTTTATAGGACATTTCTTAAGTTCAAGCAACCTTCCCTACAATGTAGTAATTTTAATGTAAAAGCCTCATGATTAATGTCATGATTAATGCCCAGGTTTGGAATGAAGGAACATACAATAAAATTAGAATAAATTTCCAACAATACTCGCCATCTACTGCCCTTTCAACTCCTAAGGTACCAGCCTTATGCAAATAAGACACTTTACCATTAGGTTTACTATAAAACCAATGCTTCTTGAAAGTGCACAGATTTTTTTAATGGAGGTAGTTTCCAGTCACGCTATCAAATCAGACAATTTATAGGCCAACTTCCGTTTTAGAAGAGAATTACATGTGTGTTCACATCACATCTTTATTTTGTCATCCACCCAGTGATTTGTCGAGGACAGCTGGTACCTATTAAGTCTCCCCTTTAAATGGTGTAGCCTTAATTAGCTACATCCACCTTCCCCCAACATTTCCAAACAAGGAACCAAAGCAAAGGGAAGCCGTTTTTATCACAAATGCTTTGAACAATGGAGTTGTAAATGTTAAAATAATAGTTTCCATTAGAAACCAGCTAGTTATTCCTTTTTTAGGCCCCATCACAAAAAAAAAAAAAAAAACCAGGGTACACACAGGGTTTAAATGTTTGGTTTTTGTTACTTAGATAATTTTTGGTTTCACGCCTGCTGTTACTAATTAAACTTTCCCAAGATACTGCTTAGGAAAGGGTGAGGGACAGTCTCCCAGAGATATTCTTGATTTTAGGCTACACACTTCTTACTTGGGACTTCTGAGCCCATAAAAATCAGCAGACAGAAACTGCACAAAGAGAACAAGCCTGGTATGGTTTTCTATGGACAGATACCATGTTCTTCCCAGAAAATAAAGACTTTCCAACTCACACAAGGAGAAATCCACTTGATTGCATGATTTTAACCTGCCACATGTAGCTATAGCACACTGATTAGGATACAACGTAGACTTCCCTACTTTAAAAAAAAGAAAAAAAAAGTAACCTATGATGCACTCAGGAGTTCAAGTGTGAACTATGTCAACCAGCTAAATGTTGAACAAGATAAGAAGCCACCTCGAGGATTTCCCTCTCAGATTTGGTTTCCTCTTAAAGATTTGCCCCAGCTTTAATCTGCAGTAAGACTATCTGTTTCAATTGGATGTGCTCTTTCCTGGGCTTGTGTCTTTTCAATCAGCCAGTAGCCCTGCCGGGTTTAGAGTGGCAGAGAGGAAGTGGCCTGTGGTTAAACAGAGGAAATTCCAAGGCATTTTAATAGAGCAAATAGTCTCTTTACTTCCCACAGGGAAGAGCTTCAAAGGCCCCGGACCCTGGAGGAGACAATGTGTTGTGGGGCCATCAGTCACCTAATCGTGTGTCAGGACCATTCAGAATGTCCCAGCAGCCAAGACAAACACTGCCCAGGAGGACATTGCCTCCCACCAGACGACCAAGTCTGGCTGCTGGGAGATGGGGCCCATGGCACCAGCACAGACAGGCCCCCTGCGCTTGCTGAGGGCCGGGGACCTCCAAATTTGGGGGAGATGTGAAACAGAAAAAGTCTCAGCTGCCAGAGTAGAGTGCAGGAGAAAGGTCTCCTCCGAGGGCACTGTCCCCCAACCCTGTCAAGCTTCTAGGGGCACCTGAGCACCCCTCCCCCTTCTCCTCAGCACATACTCTTACAACTGGGGTGGGGGGGGGGGAGTCACCAAGCTTCCAGAAGACTAAAAGCCCATCCATCAGAGGCAGACACAAGGAGTGAGAAACGAAAAGGTACAATTAATCGGTGATGGGGTGGCCCCAGCAGCAGCAGACATCTGCTGGGCACGCTATGTGAAAAGCTCAGGGACCGATAAGAGGAAAAGAGGGTCTAAAAGCTTAAACACACACACATTTTAGGCCAAATGAAGCATGAAAAATACTCAACTTAAAGACTTACAAAAGCATTAGCCATTCTTTCCTTTGTAGGGACGTTGGTAAGGTCTGAACTGCAGAGAATATGATTTGGATCCTACCCTACTCTTTCCTGAGACTGTTTTCCAGACAAGCCCAGCTGTTCTGGGGAGGAACCCACAGAAGCGTCAGGGTCGCCTTCACTCCCGGCTTCCCTTTCCACCCCAGGCTGAAGGCATCCACCCAAACCAGGGTGCCCTGCCCAGCTGGTTCCCCTGGATCCCCTCAGCCAGCCTGACCCCTTTCACTGGCCAGGGCTCTGACAAAGTCTCCACTTCCTCTCTAAATCCAGGCAAGTCATTTAAAGTCAAACTCGGATTTTAAATGTTTAGAATGTGGTTTCTCTCCCCCTTCTCTGGCCTGGGGGAGAGTCCTCTCTCCTAAAGCAATGGCTCTCAACGGTGAGAGGAATTTGTTAAAATGCCAATTCCTGAACCCCCATCTCACTCCCATTCTGGTTGCATTAGCCTTGAATCTGCATTTTAACGAGCTCCCAAGGCAATCCTGATACTGGAAGCCCCTAGACTTTACTTTGAGAAATTGTGTTCAGAGGGAAAGGGTCTCTAGCCGGTACTTACTTGCTGGTCTCATTCACCCAGCTGTATCCCCTTGTTAATACAACTAGCACAATGCCCCAGGCACTGCAGGGACTGGTGGGGGGGGTGGCGCCGGTGGGATGGATGGGGGAGGGGAAAGAAGGGAGGGCTGTTCAAGAGAGATGGACCCAGGCCAGGAGGATTCCCAATTAACCCGGCAAAACAGGCCGGAGGAAAGCACTGCAGTTCTTATAAAAATGTCTCTCTGAAAAATGTGTCAACCAGGGCTGAGTCATTTTTTAACCAAGAATTCTGTAAGAGACACGAGACCATGTCTAACATGGAAGACATGGCCACAAGACAGGCAGACCAGATGCAGGCTAGGGAGCCATGAGCTGCAAGTGAATGAAAACGCATCCAATTCAGAATCAAATAAACATGCCTGGGCCCACAGCCAAGGAGAGTTCTTGGATTGGACTTTTATCAGGACCTAAATTTTAACCAGCTGGAACTTCTTCTTTTCCAAGTACCACCCTATTCCTTCCTACCTTTTGAGATGAAGTATTTGCCTTAAATGGGAAACTTGCACTTCATTGTAAAGACGATGCCAGCGTTCTGGCTTCCTGAATTCCTGGAGGAGCAGGCTTTTTTGCAGGGTAGACATTTGTTTCAGAGATAAAAGACCAGAGAAGATGTACCCCATTTAGATAAGAAGGCATTCCTTGTTCCCTCCTTCTCCACTGCAGGAAAATGCCACTAAACAAAAACCTGTGGGAGCTGACGCCTAATTCTTTGTCCCATCAGTGTATTTTGAACAACTAGCAAGATGAAAGAAAGAAAAAAAAAAAAACCTCAGCGCAATTGACTGACAGAAACTGTTACTTTGGGAAAATTGTATTTATTACTCCAAGAGCAACTTTACCTGGCAAGGGCCCTAAGAGATTTTTTTTTTTTAAGAGTCAAAGAAGTGTGCCCAAAACTCATTCCTAAAACACTGAGCTGTGTTCGAGATGGTATCGGCCCCTTAATTGCCCCATTAAACAGTTTCTAAAACTGGCATCCTCATTTACACTGGATCTTAACTCTTGCTTCTTGATAGTGGTGGAATGGTTCTGTTGGTGAAGGGTAACTTTCTATCAGTAAAGAGAAGGAACACAGACAGGAACAGCATGTGCAAAAGCCTGCTGTGGAGAGGACACTGGAGCTCAGTGCTCTCATCTTTCCATCCACTTCCTAAAATCATCACTTAATACAGGATTAAGCAAGAAGGCTGCAGGGTCTAATTGGGCTCAGCCAAGATTTACAGGCTCTGAGGCCACCAAGATGAGGTTAAGTGCCTGGCTAAAGAAACCTGTCCTAAGACACAGATATGAGCAAATATTGACAATGTAGTGTGGTGAGTAGTAAAGTGCGAGGACCTGCATGAGAAGGCAAAGCAAGGGGAATGGCATTCAGGGTGGGCTTCCTGGAGGTGGTATCACCCGAGCTGAATCTTAGGACAAGCAGAAGGTTCTCAGGGGAGGAAAAGGCATCCTAAGAGCAGAAAGCATGTCTCAGCAGCATAAAGGGCACAAAAGTTAGGGACAGGCTGGAAAGGTAGGTATGCAAGGCAGGTGGGCAAGAGGGTTTGAGGAGAGCTGGTGGCTCCATCAGAGGCACCGAAAAGGCAAGTCCAGGAGGAAAGGAGCCATGCAGCAGGTTGGAAAGAGTGTGGAATCTGGGAGATGGCCCAGAGGCTTCCATGCTCATTCAAGAAGGGATGAACAGGACACAATTAGTGAGACCAAGGTAAAAGCTGTTGAGAAGGTCACCCCTAACTAGGAGTTGTGGTGGGAGAAAAGAGGTCAGCCTGACTGTGAGGCCACTGAGGGCAGGGATGCACAATTAGGGGAAATAAACACATTCCCACAGCATAGAGACCGAAACCATCAGCGTGGCTCCTTTGGGTCGCTCTTATACCCAAAGCATTAAAACTTCCAAACTTTGTGAACTGACACATGAAGCCACCTAGACAATTGCAGAAAAATAGCAATTGGACTGATCCACCTAAGCTGTCATATGTAAACTCAGAATAAAATGCTTGTGATGCTCTTACAGTTATTCAAAAACCAAAATATCCATTTAGATCCAAAAAGTTTAGCAGGACTAATAAGTCAATATGAGATAGCCTTAAGGGAAACTTTTTGATCTAAAAACTGGGAAGAACTTGGTATCTTAAAAAGATAATAATTGTGAGATTTTACTAAAATGTGATGCTTTACTCAAAACAGGAAGGTTATATTCCCTATGGGGTTGGTGGTGGGAGGGTGTGTTATAGCTTAGTATAAGTCTAGCATAGTCTTAGTGCAGCTAGGCTATTAGGTTTGAAGTTATTCCAGCTGCCTGGCTCATACCTGGTTTTCTGCACTGTTTCTCTGATTGTGGGAAAGGGAGCTGGAAGCAACATCCTGAGACTCTAAAAGGGTGCCAGGTCCTAGGCCTTGACTGTGCTGAAGCCTTTCAGTACATCTCTGAAGAGGTGAGTCAACTTTGTTCTAAGGACCCAACTCTCAGCGCCAACAGTGCTGGGATAACAAGGAAATCCCCATTTATTCCCATTTTTCAGGTGGAGAAACTAGAAGCGGGAGCAGAGCCAAGGTCATGTCCCTGGCTGCCTGAGTGCATAGCCCTCACAAAGCTCTCCACAAGTCTGAAGGCCTTGAGTGCCGTGACGCCTGGCCGCCCTGGCTTGGGTGGGAGGTGCGGGGCAGACAGAAGCAGTCTCCGGGTCCTGGGGCTGCCCAAACACAGGAACCCTGGTGGGCACCGGGGATCGCAGCATCCCCGCGCACATGGCTCCCCACCCGGACAGCATCAAACTGCTCGGTTACTGGGAGAAGACTCCAAACACGAGACTAAGAATGTACACCTCTCCACTCTCCTCCGGAGCATCTGACCGAGGTGACAAACTCGTGCCTTCCTTTGGCCTAGAAAAATATCTGCAAGTCAAGCTGGGGCCAGGGAGAAGGGGTGTAGGTCATCCATGAGACCCTTCGCTAGACGAAGGGCAAGATTTCCTAGCAAGTCAGGAATCGGGGGTGGGGTGAAAGTGGGGTAAGACGGCCCAGCCTAGAAGGAACAATGCGGCCACGAGAGGGGGCGCATCCCTCCCCAGCGCTCTGGGTCCCCTCTCTGTCAGTCCCGGGGCTCTGCAGAGTTGTGGACCAGAGGAGTCGACTACAGGACCACTCCTGCTCCCAAGCGCCCCCAGTCCAGACAGTTCGGAGCATCCCAGCCCCGGGGAGGAGGAGGCATGGGTCCGGAAACAAAGGGTGGGGCGCCCTTCTCCCGCCCGCCGCGGGACGCCCCTCTCGCCCGCCCTCTGGGAGCCGGACCCCGGCCAGTGGCCGCGCCTCATTAGCAACACAAAGCCGGGGGTCGGGCGGCCCCTTTCATCCCGGCTGGGGCTGGCGGACGCTCACCCCCGGAGGGAGGGAAGAAGGGCGGGAGCAGCGGTGATCCCAGCCCTGCCGCTGACTCCGCGTAGGGCAGGCAGGTCGGCACCCGCTCCGCTGCCCACAAGCACCTGTGCGCACTGCGCCCGCCACGCTTTTGGGGACGACGAAAAGTTTCTCCTTACCCTCCAGCCGCAGGTGTCGGCGCCCCGCGCTCTGCCGGAGCCGCCTGCCGCTACGGCCAGCTGCGAACCGTTGAGGCAGGCGTTGACCGTGAAGAAGACCGAGCAGAGCTGCAGCCACGGGGCCATGGCCGTGCGCTCGCCCAGCCCTACCCAACTCTGCACCCCGGCTGCCTGCCTCTGGCCAGCCCCAAGTGGGCGGTGGCGCCGGCGGCGGCGGCGGCGGCGGAGCTGGCCGCACTACCGAGCATGCGCCGCCGGCCCGCGCCCGGCCCCTTCCCTTTGGGCCCCGCCCCCCGCCCCGACTTTAGCACCGTGGCCCCGCCCTTCCAGCCCAGCCCTCTGTCTTGGCCCCGTCCCGCCCTGTAGTCCTCCCCAACTATGGCCACACCCCGAATCTCCACTGAGGGGCTGGGATCGGCAGGTTTTTTTCTCGCTACCTGACAGGCCTTTTTTTTTAATCCAAAGGATCTGTCCAAGTGATGCCTGCTCTCAGCAAAAAACTCAGGAAAACACAAAGAATATAATAAAAATGGTTTTTAAAGTAATTTAACCAACACCTACTATTTGCCAGGCCTCTTGAATCTTCCCACTCACAGTGGAAGTGTTAGTATTATTCTTGTCCCAGTTTCCGGCGCAAGAAAGTTAGGGTAATGTGGTGGTTATAAAAATCCTAGCTGAGGGGCGCCTGGGTGGCTCAGTTGGTTAACCGACTGCCTTCTGGTCAGGTCATGATCGTGTGGAGTCCCAGGATCAGGACTGAGTTTGGCATTGAGCTCAGCAGTCTGCTTCTCCCTCTCATGCTCTCTCTCATTCTCTCAAGTAAATAAATACAATCTTTTTTTTTTAATTTTTTAAAGAAAAATCCTAGCTGAGACCTCCGAAAAATGACTTGCTCCATGTCACTGTCCCTGCCCCCTGTAAACTGGAAAAACAAAAGTATGCTAGTCTGGGGAGGATTCTACTGGTTAGCACATAGCAAGTGTTCAATAAAGGCTACATTCTAACATTAACACACTTGCATAAGGTCACCCAGCTGGTACCTACTGAGATTCAAATCCAAATCTGACAAAAACAATACACTTAACCACCCCTCTTGACAGACTCACAACCTGAGATCAAGGGTCACACACTCCACCAAGTGAGCCAGCCAGGCACCCCATCTGAAACCATCTTAATTGGCTTTTCTGGTTAATAATGAGGTGGACCATGTTCCCATGTATTTAGTGGCCATTTGCATTTCTTCTTTGTTCCACAATTGGACTCTAGGAAAAGGAGCAGTACTTGGAGTTTATGGCCAAAGGAGAGCCTTAAGGAGGGTGCTGGAGAGGACAGCATTTCTACTTGGGTTTTACTCACATCACCATATGACTGAGTGACCAGGGAAGACAGAGCAACACCCCTGTTCCCTTTCCAGTCTCCATACCCATGCACAGCTCACTGCCTCACTGGGCAAGTGGGAACCTCTGAAAATATGCAGCAGAGTTCAGAGTTGCTCCAACTATAGGATTACAGAGGACACAAGAAAGAAAAGACTTATGTGTCCATTGTAAAACTTGTTAGACTGACATCCCTCAGGACCAGGGACTGAGACGCCCTCTTATGTACCTTCTAAGAAGGCCTTAAGCATGGGGGGTGGGAGGGGGGAATTGTGGTGGGAGGAGAACCACATACATCAAAGGGTCAAATTTGTTCAGGTAATAAACTGACATTTGGCAACATTCTCCCCATTCTGGTCTTCTCCATTGATTCTTTGCCTCTCATGCCCTCTTTTTGCTCTGGACCCTCCAGAATGTTTGTGAGGCTGCAGAAGTGAACCTCTGTACTGAGAGCTGAGATTAAATGAGAGGGCCAGGCCACTAACGTGACCTCCATGGACCACATCTTCCTCCAGACCACAGCCTAGTTCAGCTGTGTAGGTAACAGGAGGATGAGGCCATCCTCAAACACAATACATAGGCTCACCTACCACAGCCAGGATTGCCTGTGCCCCGTCACAATTTCAGCAGCCCATCACCATCCCTGACTGAATCACCTCTCTGCCCCCATCCTTGGTTCTCTTCCTGGCACACATCACTGGGCAAGAAACTGTTGCTGCCTCCACTCCTGTTTAGAATGAAACTGGGGATTAAACAGATTAAATCACCTTTAAATAAGCTGTTGATGAAATGCAAATATATTTCCCCAATTTACCTAGAAACTAACCAGATAAGAAAAACCCTTAACACAATGACTGTATTTTGTTAGGAGTCAAAATATCCCCGGAAATATAAGAAAGGATAAAGTGATGATAGAAATAATTTGTATCCTGAAATCATTTTTAGCAGAGAAGAACTAAAGACCATTTTAATAAGCAGTGGTTAGAAGCAATGGGCCAAAATTCTAATTTATTTTGGTATTACACTCAAGTATGTTTTATATACTAATCAAGACGTTAAAGGCAAAGGATGCCTCCCTGCCAGGCTCCCAGCAGGCTGAGGGGTGCAAGTTTCCCAAGGCTCTGGGGGAGCACCATTGTCCTGAGAGCCCCAGCCTCCGTCAGAGTCCTCTAAGGCTGCCTGGATGCCAGTCTGGCCATGGACAGTCTTGGCTCCCACAAAGTAGATGTCTACTTCACCTTCGGGAAGCCGAGATTCAGCCCTAGACTCATCTGACACTGCCCTCCACCCTACCTCCCCCCAACCCCCACCTCCCCCAAACCCCCACAACCCCCCAACACACAGTCTCTGCTTGGGGCGACTCTCTCTCTTTCTCTTTCTCTCTCTCTCTGCTTGGGGAGCCCCGCAGCCTTTCCAAACTGGTCTTGACTCCTTCCAGACTGCCCAGAGGCTGGGAACGAGGTTGGGCGTTGGACCTGGAGAGGATGACCGAACCCCACGCCCTGGAATCCACAAACCCGCCCTGCAGTGCCGGGGGGCGGGGGGGGGCGGTGGGTTCTGCAACCACAAAACAATTCACGAGTGCACCGTCACTTCCGATTTTTTCCCCCAGGAGGAAAGGAGGACCGGTGCGTCCAGGCTCCACGGTAACCCCTAGGGGGCGCGCGTGGTCCAGGTCAGAAACGTTCGAACTATCTCAGACCGCGCGGCCCGAAGAGCACATCATCGGGGACAAAACCTCCAGCGCAGGTGCTAGTGCTTGCTGTTACCCGAGCTGGTGCTAAGTTTGAGGGTAAGTGCAGTTCAGGAGGCGATAAGAAACCTAGGTGAAATGTGGGCTTTCAGCAACAAATACGGGCTTTCAGTGACTGTGTGGCTTTGAGCAATTGTCTTAGCCTCTCTGAATGTCAGGGATTTTTTTCCAGCAACCACACAGGAATGATGGGAATGCAGTCTTCAGTGGGTTTTTGTGTGTCTGAAGGAAGCAAATGGCGATGAGGGTCCGTGAACGTTACTACTGTAAGCAGTAGACCAGGAGCTGATGTAGTCAGGCCCAGGGGTAGCTGGAACCCAGTCAGTAGCTAGGGGAGATGGGCACCTCTACCTCCTTCCAGAGCTAACATCCTGATTTGGATCTGCACTAGACCGGAACCCTAGACGGCTAGGGACTGTATCCTGTTTACCATTCACTCAGTCATTCATTCAGCAAGTACCCATGGAGTCCTTGCACGATATCAGGCATTATGCCAGAAGCCAGGGACCAGTATGAACAGTCAGAAACTGTCCCCAAGAAGATGCTGTCCCAGCTGTCATAGAACCAACAAGCAAACATTCCTTTGAGGACACTGACATTACTCAGCTACATGATTGGGAATAATTACAAGTCTCTAAGGAAGTGATATCTGAGCTGAGGTACCTGGGCTAAAAGAAGGGGAGCAAAGACAGAAGGAGTGTTCTAGTCAGAGGAAACAGCACAGGCAAAGGTCCTGAGGGGATTGGTAACCAAAGAACCAAAAGAGGTCATTGTGATTGGAGAGCAGTGAGGTGTGGAAGCATGCTATAAGGTGAGCCCAAGCTGCAGGGAGAGGTGGGCAGGACTTTGTACCCTGATGTGAATCGAATCTAAGAGTACCCAGGAACTTCTGAGAGGTTTAAGGGCAAGGGCAGGACTGTATTTCGAAAAGGTCCCTGTATCCCAAGTACAGGGCACGGGGTATATCCTGTGTGGAGCTGGCATTTGCTACATACTTGTCCAATGAATAAATAACTAGGATCACTGTTGAAATTCTGGAATTTGATATCTTGAATGCAAAAAATCATTTAAAAAACCTGGAAAAGGGTTCCTGGGTGGCTCAGTTGGTTGGTTGACTGCCTTTGGCTCAGCTCATGGTCCGGGAGTCCTGGGATCAAGTCCCGCATCTGGCTCTCGGCTCCATGGGAAGTCCACTTCTCCCTCTGACCTTCTTACCTTTCATGCTTTCTCTCACTCTCTCTCTCAAATGGATAAGTAAAATCTTGGAAAAAAAAAAAAACTGGAAAAACAGGGGCACCTGGGTGGCTCAGTTGTTAAGCCTCTGCCTTCACCTCAGGTTATGATCCCAGGGTCCTGGGGTAGAGTCCCACTTCAGGCTCCCTGCTCCGTAGGAAGACTGCTTCTTCCTCTCCCACTCAACCTGCTTGTGTTTCCTCTCAATCTGTGCCTCTCTCTGTCAAAAAAATAAATAAAATCTTAAAAAAAAAAAAAACCTGGAAAAACATCCAACCCTACTAAAGTTCTAAATAATGCAAATATAATAAAATGCATAAAGTTTTCTTGTCTTTTAAGGTTATTTCTACTGCAAAGTTCCTTATTATTTTTAATAGAATATTTTTAGAATGATTTTAGGTTTACAGAAAAATTGAGAAGATAATAGAGTTCCTGCTCCCATATACTCTGTCCCTAGTTTCCTTTATTACTAACATATTACATTACTAGTATAGTACACTTTGTTACAATTAATAAGCCAATATTGATACATTATCATTACAAAAGTCCAAACTTTACTCAGATTTCCTTAGTTTTTACCTCTTATCTTTTTTCTGTTCCAGCATCCCACCCAGAATACTACATAACATTTAGCTCTCATGTCTCAGGGTCCTTTTGACTGAGATTTTCTCAGATTTCCCTTGTATCTGATGATCCTGACAATTTTGAAGAGCATCCATGAGATATTTTATAGGATGCCCCTCTGTTGGGATTTGTCTGATGATTCTCTCATGACTAGACTGGATATTATTTTTTGAATTTAATCAAAGTTATACATATACAAAGTTTTGAAAATTTTTTTAGTTCTAATAGATGTAAAAAGAAAACAGTAGTCCTCTGACCTGTCCCTTGTCACTCTCAGTCCCAGAGTACCCTGTTTCAACTTTTCTTGTTATTTTCTGCTGTTGGCTGCCGTATTTCTAAATCATATGTTGATCTTGCTTTTCTTGACTGACCGATTTAGACACTAGCTCCTGACTTCCTGTTCTTTATGCCACATGAGAATTGTGTTCTCTTTCATTCCCTTCCTATATCCACCCACTAAAGCTTTGTTCTGATGTCTTCTTCTGCATTCCAGAACTCTTCTAACCTATACAGACCCCATCAATGGACTTTCTGCCCCCTTGTCTTCAGGGTGGGTTTGATCAATGTGGGGCACAGGCAGGCAGTTAGGGGGGAGTAAGAGAGTAAAGGTATTTGTGCCCTTAGTTATCACATTAGGTTCTTGGGGGTGCTGCATGTCTGGCTGTGCTGTCAGAGACTCTCTCCAGTTTCTGAGAACTGCTCCCACCCCCTTGCATCCTCAGATCTGTATATTGGGAGGAGGGGAGAAGGGGTGGGTAATAGCTCCTCATACTGGTACCGCATCTTCCTTTGTGGTTTCTTTTCACCATGCCCACAAAGCCTCTTTTATGAAATTCTCCTCAAGTTACCCCATTTGAGAGTTGTTTCATTTTTTGAAATCCTGACTAATAAATTACAATTTTGGTTAAACCAATATTCAGTGTTTATATTATTGTGATAGTAATTATGAAACATTATTCACCTTAAAGGCAAGTAGTATTTTATGATAATATATCCTTTCTTGTTATAACTTTTTTTGGTTTGTGCATATGTGTGTGTAGTTAGCATTTGCCTTTTTAATATAACCCTTGTTAAATTTTCCTGTTCAACTCTCCACATGGTCAGAGACATTAGCCTTTCTTTCAGGAGAATTTCCCCTGGAGTCCTCAGGCTCCCGTCCAGTCAGGGTTGGATGTTCTTCAGGTCTGCTGCCCAGCTGTCCTTCCCTTTTCCTCTCTCTGGCGTTAGAATCCTATTTTCTGGATCTTTGGGGGTTTCCCACTCATCTTGTTTTTGTTTTTGTATTTTTAAGTTAGATGAGGGGGGTGGGGCAGAGGGAGAGGTTGAGAGAGAATCTCAAGCAGACTTCGTCACAGAGGGAGCACAGAGTCGGAACTGGGGTTCAATCTCATGATCCTGAGATCATTACCTCAGCTGAAATCAAGTTGGATTCTTAACCTCCTGAGCCACCCAGGTGTCCCAGGCTTCTCACTCATTTTAGTGGGGCATATCCTTCTTTAGCTTCTTGAGAAAATATCTGCAGGTAAATTTTATGAGACCTTGCAAGTCTAAAAAATATCTTCATTAAACATCACAGTTGATTGATAATTTGACTCAGTAGTTGAATTTTATGTTGAAAGTAATTTTTCACTGTAATGTTGAAGGCATTCCTCTTCTACCTTTCAGCTCTGAAGTTGTGGTTTAGAAGGCTGAGGGCATTTTTGTTTCTGGTCTTTTTTCAGTCTCTCTTTCCTCTCTCTCTTTCAGCTTTTAAGCTGTTCTCTTCATTCTTGTTGTCCTGAAAGTTCACAGGGAAGAGTCTCTTCCTTCATCTTGGCCTTTCACATTGGAGACACAGGTCCTCCCTCCATATTTCTTCATATCTTCCCCCACTCCTTTTCCTCCGCTTACTCCTTTTTTTTTTTTTTTTTAGGATTTTATTTATTTAATTTATTTGACACACAGAGAGAGAGAAAAATAGAGAGCACAAGCGGGGGGAGCAGCAGGCCGAGGATAGGGAGAAGGAGGCTTCCTTCTAAGCAGAGAGCCCAATGTGGGGCTCAACCCCAGGACCATGGGATCCTGACCTGAGCAGGAGGCAGACACTTAATCGACTGAGATCCTCAGGTGCCTCTTTTCTGCTGTTGGGTCCCCCAGTAATGGGTCCATGGTCAAAGGAGCGGGACTGATACAAAGCGAAGGTCAAGCAAAGCTTTGTCTCACGCCAAGTATCAAGAATCAAACCGACCATCAAACAGACCGGTCGGGGCCGCCCCTTACAGAGAGGGTGACCTCTCTCTTCTTTACAGACTAGCTTTTAAGGGCAAAGGCCATGTGGTTGGGCCTGGCCACGCACAGGTGACCAATAAGATTGTAACACAGAAAAAGCTGCACAGTCCTGCTAGGTCACACATAAGTGACCAATTGAATTACAGTTTACCCTCTAGTAGTTATTTGAACTAGCCTATCACCTTGGTATGAATTGGTGCCCAAAGGGGACCCAAAGGGCGGGGCCCATACTACTTGGTAGCTAGGAGACAGTATGCGCCCCCACTGATTGGATACCTCCACCTGGCCTGACCCACCCTTGTATGTGGGCTTTGTTACCTGGGACTGGTTTCTGGGACTTGTTTGTAAGTAAGTTCCCTGAAGTGGGGCGGGGGGGGGGGGGGGGGGGGGGGGGGGGGGGGGGGGGGG
>NW_019154094.1:14611523-14886243 GCF_002288905.1 Enhydra lutris kenyoni
TTTTTTTTAAGATTTTATTTATTTATTTATCAGAGAGAGAGAGAGCAAGAGTGAGCACAGGCAGATAGAGTGGCAGGCAGAGGCAGAGGGAGAAGCAGGCTCCCTGCTGAGCAAGGAGCCCGATGTGGGACTCCATCCCAGGACGCTGGGATCATGACCTGAGCTGAAGGCAGCCGCTTAACCAACTGAGCCACCCAGGCGTCCCCCGCTCTGCTTATTCTTTATGAAAATCCTGAGTTGACTGATAGGTAGGCTAAGTTATCCTTCAATTTTCTTGTTGTTCCGTGCTTTAGAACATTTCTTCAACTAGATCTCTAAAATGTAATGAGTTTTTATTTTGATTATTATATTTCTTTTTTTTTTTAAGATTTTTTTTTTTAAAGATTTTATTTATTTATTTATTTGACAGAGAGAGATCACAAGTAGATGGAGAGGCAGGCAGAGAGAGAGAGAGAGAGAGAGAGGGAAGCAGGCTTCCTGCTGAGCAGAGAACCCGATGCGGGACTCGATCCCAGGACCCTGAGATCATGACCTGAGCCGAAGGCAGCGACTCAACCCACTGAGCCACCCAGGCGCCCCAAGATTTTTTTTTTTTTTTTTGACAGACAGATCACGAGTAGGCAGAGTGGCAGACAGAGAGAGAGGAGGAGGCAGGCTCCCTGCTGAGCAGAGAACCCGATGTGGGACTCGATCCCAGGACCCTGAGATCATGACCTGAGCCGAAGGCAGAGGCTTCAACCACTGAGCCACCCAGGCGCCCCGATTATTATATTTCTTAATATCCAAGAGCAGCTCTTTCTTATTTAGTGTTTGTCCCTGTTGCAGAACATCCTGTTCTTGCTTAAAAGAGGTAATTCCTTCTCTTATTTCTCTAAGGAATAGTTTTATTCAAGTTTTCTGGCTTTTTCCAAATGTCTTTTATGAATTTGTGAACTTTTAAAATGGCAGCAGCTTTTCCAGACTTCTTTAAAATTATTCTCTATCTTTTAAAAAAAATTTTATTTATTTGAAAGAGGAAAGAGAGAGCAAGAGCGGGGTGGGGGAGTAGGACAGTGGGGAAGGAGGGAGGAGCAGAGGGAGAGGGAGAAGCAGGCTTCCCACTGAGCAGGGAACCCCAGTGTGGGGCTTGATCCCCCGACCCAGAGATCATAGCCTGAGCTGAAGGCAGACTCTTAACTGACTGAGCCACCCAGGTGCCCCTAAAATTATTCTTAAGGAAATGGGTGTGCTATGTCAGCATGTTAGCATTCAAACTGGGTAATCAATATCCAGAAACAAAGAACCAAGACAGGTCACATATGTCAAAAGGAAAGAGACCCCACTAAGCCCCTCAGTGAGACAGGGTCAGTAAACAACCTGGAGCAACTATGCACCTCAACCACTTTATTTCTCAAATTATTGCATCTATAAATTTTAGCTCTCCATTTACCTTCTACTATCAGATTTTTAAAAAATTTTTTTCCAGTGCCATCTTAAACCTAAATGACATATTGTGACATATACAAATTCATAATCATAATGACTAGTATTTTTTTTTTTAAGATTTTATTTACTTATTTGACAGAGAGAGAGAGAGAGAACACAAGCAGGGGGAGCTGCAGACAGAGGGAAAGGGAGAAGCGGGCTTCCCGCTGAGCAGAGAGCCGGCACCCGCTGTGGGGCTCATCCCAGGACACTGGGACCATGACCTGAGCCAAAAGCAGAGGCTTAACCGACTGAGCATTTTTAGATTCAATTGTTAATTCAGCAAGCATTTATTGAGTACCTACTGTTTTCCAGGCATTGTGCAAGGCGTTGGAATAGAACACGCTCAAGGTCATGAGGTCCCTGCCCTCAGGGAACTCATTCTCCAGAGCAGTACCTCACACTTAGGAGATCATTCCGAGCCTTCCAGGCAGCCACTGAGAGCTCCACTTACAAGGTGAAGGATCTGAGGATCACAAAGATTTACCAATTTGCCTGAATGACACGCAGCCATCTGGAGATGATGTTGCCTCGTGAACCCCAATCTTCCTCTTCCAACTCTGTTTTAAAGGCTGGGGCAGGGGCGCCTGGGTGGCTCAGTGGGTTAAGGCCTCTGCCTTCGGCTCAGGTCATGCTCCCAGGGTCCTGGGATCGAGCCCCATGTCCCCATGTCGGGCTCTCTGCTCAGCGGGGAGCCTGCTTCCCCCTCTCTCTGCCTGCCTCTCTGCCAACTTGCGATCTCTGTCAAATAAATTTAAAAAAAAAATAAAAAAAAATAAAGCCTGGGGCATAAGAAGAAGCTAGAGATAATGAACCATGAAAAGAGGTTTCAGAGGGACAGGAAGAGAACCAAGAGGGAGTGGTCTTGGTTTGGGTTCTCCCGAGAAACAGAACCAATAGGATATAGAGAGATATATATGAGAGGAGATTTATTATAGGAATTGGTTCATGCAGTCATGGAGGCAGAGAAGTCCCACAGTCCACTGGTCTGCCCACTGGAGAATCAGGAAAGTTGGTTGTGTAATTCAGTCCAAGTCCAAAGACCTGAGAAATGCGGGCTGATGATGTAAGTCCCAAGCGACCTGCAAGTCTGGGACCAGGAATGGCAGTGTCTGAACAAGACAGGATGGATGTCTCATCTCAAGCAGAGAGAGAGAGAGAGAGAGAGAGAGAGAGAATTCCCCTTTCCTCTGCCCTTGGTTCCTCTCAACCAGTTGGATAATGCCTCCCTGCACTGGGGAGGGCCCTCTGCTTTAGTCAATTGACCAATTAAAATGCTAGGTTTTTGTTTTTTGTTTTTTTTTTTTTTGGAAATACCTTCACAGACACATCTAGAAACAATGTTTTACTAGCTATCTGGGCATCCCTTAACCCAGTTAAGTTGACACATAAAACTAACCATCACAGAAGCCAAGGGGGAAAAGAGTTTCAAAGTATTTGCTCAGGGCTTAGCTGGCCCGGTTTACATTTTAGCAGGAACTAGTTCAGGACATATGGTGGGGAACAGGGGCTGCCAGTGCACTTGGGGAAAACGGGACAGAAAGGAAGGAAGAAACGCACAAAGCTCATTTTGCAGTTGCAGGGCTCATCTTCTCTACTCCTCTGGAATTCATGCCAGTGGGGCAAGAGCCTCACAGTTGAGTAACTTGCACACCTAGAAGCAGCCGGCAGCAATGTAGAGCACGCCCTAACTGGGGTGGGGGTTGGGGGGGTGGCCAACAGGGGCCTCTCAGTTGTTTAAAAAAAAAAAAAAGCCCAGTATGCCCTGACTCTAGTCTCCCAACCGGAGACTCTCAAGCAGGAAATGCTAGACCTAAATTTCGATAGAGATGGAGCAAGGGAGTGACAGATTGCAAAAACAGGAAAAGAACAAGGCACTGAGCCAAGTGCATGAGCAAGGGAAGTCAGCCTCACAGCAGCAACAAAACCATACGGAAAACCCCAGGGGGTCTTCAAGCACCCATGGGACCAAGCCTCTTCCTGCTCCCAGGCAGCAGCTTCATAGTCCTGGAGGTGGAATCCCCTGCAGGTTAGCCTAGGCTAGGGGTGTGGAGGGCAGGGGCAGCCGGTGTCCAGGGATAGCAGTGCACCCTCGCTCCTCTGGAGAGGTCAGACGATGACTTCCACTGGCCTTCCCCTGTGCACATAAATACATATATTTAAACTGGAAACCTAAAATAAATTCTTCCATTGCTGCTGGCTGCCATTATGTAATGTCTCACAATGCTTCCCTGGGACTCTCCAGGCGGTCTCATTTACTGCCTCGGTTGTGCTTCCAGCTTTGTTCATTACTTCCAAACTGCTTTCCATAAAATTGGGCCATATGTACATTGGCTACTCGCGACATAGTTTGTACCTTTAAAAGTATGTGTATACGGTTGTGAGGCCAATGTTGAGAGTGGTGTGAGAGGCCATAGATTGGAGTCCTTTTTTAAAAAAGAGGTAACATTTCAAGCTCATTAAAAAAAAAACAAAACTGTTTTTGAAACACTTAAATTTACAGAAAAGTTGCAAAAAGAGTTCAAAGAGTACCTGTATATGTTCCATCCAGCTTCCCCTAACCTTTTATGTAACCTCTTGTATAACCATAGCTCAATTATAGAAACCAGAAACAACATTAATATAATACTACTGAGTACTCTATAGACGTCATTGGAATTTCACCATTCTCCCTACAAATAATGTCCCGTTTTTAAAGTTTTATTTATTTATTTATTTGACAGACAAAGATCACAAGTAGGCAGAGAGGCAGGCACAGAGAGAGAGGAGGAAGCAGGCTCCCTGCTGAGCAGAAAGCCCGATGCGGGGCTTGATCCCAGGACCCTGGGATCATGACCTGAGCCGAAGGCAGAAGCTTTAACCCACTGAGCCACCCAGGCGCCCCAATGTCCCGTTTTTAAATAAAAATTTTTAAATTTTAGAATTGTCAATCGGAGAAAGACAACTATCATATGATCTCCCTGATATGAGGGAGAGGAGATGCAACATGGGGGGTTAAGGGGGTAGGAGAAGAATAAATGAAACAAGATGGGATTGGGAGGGAGACAAACCATAATTGACTCTTAATCTCACAAAACAAACTGAGGGTTAATGGGGGGAGGGGGGTTGGGGGGGTGGGATTATGGACATTGGGGAGGGTATGTGCTATGGTGAGTGCTGTGAAGTGTGTAAACCTGGCGATTCACAGACCTGTACCCCTGGGGATAAAAAGATATTATATGTTTAAAAAAAAAATTAAAAAAAATTTTTAGAATTGTCTTAAATTCACAGAAAAACTGAAAAGATAGTCCTGAGTTCCCATGTACTCCCAGCCAGTTTCTGCTTCTGTCAACATTTTATATTAGTATGGTATAGGGGCACCTGGGTGGCTCAGTGGGATAAGCCTCTGCCATTAGCTCAGGTCATGATCTCAGGGTCCTGGGATCGAGCCCCACATTGAGCTCTCTGCTCTGCGGGGAGCCTGCTTCCCCCCCCAACCTATACACAGTCCCCCGCCTTGCTGTCTGCTTGTGATCTCTGTCAAATAAATAAATTAAATCTTTTAAAAAATATATTAGTATGGTATATTTACCACAATGAATGACTCCATAGTGATATGTTATTATTAATAAAAGCCCATACTTTATTCAGACTTTTTTCCTTTTTTCTCTCATGCCACTTTTCTGTTTCAGGATCCCATCCAGGATACCACATCTTATTTAGTTGTAATCCTCCCGAGAAGCCTCTGGACAGGACAGTTTCTCCAACTTTCCTTGTTTTTGAGGATGTTGGCAGTTTTGAGTACTGACAGGGATTTTGTAGGCTGCACCTCAAATGCAATCTGTCTGATGGTTTTCTCATGAGTAGATGGGGTTATGGGTTTTTGAGAGGAAGACCACAGAGTTGAGGTGTCATTCTTGTCACACGGTACCAACGGTCCGCTAACGTCTATTTCTGGTCCAGGGATCTATTCAGAATTCTGCAGTGCATTTAGATGTCATGTCTCCTTAGTCTCTGAAAGTTCTTCAGTTTTTCATAACCTTGACACACCTGAAGAGTATTCAAAAATGTTCCTTAATTTGGATTTATCTATTGTTTTGTTCAAGAATGGATTCACGTTAGGAAATTTTAGTAAGAATGCCAGACAAATGATGTTGTGCATCATACTGGGGGCACATGGTGTCACCATGTCTTATTTTACTTCTTTTTTTTAAAGATTTTATTTATTTGTCAGAGAGAGAGAGCGTATAGCAGAAGGAGCAGCAGGAAGGGGGAGAAACAGGCTCCCCGTTGAGCAGGGAGCCCAGCTCAGGACTTGATCCCAGGACTCTGGGATCATGACTTAAGCCAAAGGCAGCTACTTAACCGAATGAGCCACCCAGCTGTCCCTACTTTTTTTTAAGTAAGCTCTAAAACCCAATGTGGGCCTGAACTCATGACCCCGAGATCAAGAGTCACATACTCTACTGACTGAGCCAATCGGGTGTCCCTCTTACTTTACTTTCGATCACTTGGTTAAGATGATGTCTGCCAGGTGTCTCCACGGTAAAGTTAACTATCTTTTCTTTGTAATTTCTTGATGATGATACTTTTATTTTTATTTTTTTAAACATTTTATTTATTTATTTGAGAGAGACTGAGATAGCATTAGAGAGAGAGAGAGAGATAGCAAACATGAGTAGGGAGCAGAGGGGAGGAGGAAGCAGGGTCCCTGCTGAGCAGAGAGCCCAATGTGGGGCTTGATCCCAGGATCCTGGGATCATGACCTGAGCTGAAGGCAGATGCTCAACCGAGCCACCCAGGTACCTGGTGGTGTTACTTTTACATGACACAAATATCTTGTTACCCTCAAATGTTTGCTAGCTAATTTTAGCATCCATGAGTGGATCTTGCATGCACCAATCATTACTATGATGTTCTAAGTACTGATTTTTCGATTTCCCTCATTCCTTTTACAATTAGTTAATTGAAATTCTCCTGTCCCTTCTCCCCCATTAATTTATTTATTCAGTTATTTAATTCACAAACATGGGCTAATGAATATTTATTTTATGAGTTCATTTTATATTTTCCCCTGTTCTAGTGCTAGCTAGACTCAATAATTTCTTCAAGAATTTCTGGTTCTTTTTAGCAGAGAATCATCTTTTGAAACCAAGATTTGGATAGTAGCAGTGCTCATTGCTACAGGGGCTTCATTGTGTCTAGGCATTCTCATCAAACAGAGCTGGGAAATATATCCATGTATACTAGCACAGATACATACATCCATCTAAATTTTTTTTTCTCTGTTTTAAAAAGATTTATTTATTTATTTATTTGACAGACAGAGATCACAAATAGGCAGAGAGGCAGGCAGAGAGAGGGGGGGAAGCAGGCTCCCCACTGAGTGGGGAGCCCAATGTGGGGCTCAATCCCAGGACCCGGAGATCATGACCCCAGCCGAAGGCAGAGGTTTTAACGCACTGAGCCACCTAGCATCCCTAAATTTATTTCTTTATCCGTATATACTCAGGGGTTCTCCAGGGCACCTCTTAGGACTTCCATGCCTAATAGTAAAGGTTAATGGAAAATTAAAGCAACCAAGAAAAGCAGGTACAGTTAAGTACCTAGAGTCACTGGGAATTAAGGTTTAGGTTACTCCAACCAGCTAAGGTTTTGGCTGAGGGTGAAGAAAATAGTGACTGTGTAGTGAAGAAGAAGGTCATCTATCTCACAGATATCAGTAACAGCCTTATGACCAATTACAGAAACATTCTTATTTGCTTGTCATACAGATGGGTTAATTTGTATATGCTAACAATTTTCTTCTTCTTTCTCCTTCCTCCCATTTTTATTTTGCATACAAATTGCTGAAGCTAACTTTGCAGTATACATTTTAGGTCACAGACTATTCAGTGGGACTATAACTGAATTTAAAGGCTAATTAACATAGTGAAGGATCCAATAACTGTTGGTTAGGACCGGTTCCTCATTTGGCAGACAGGATGCAAATGTCTTCCTTTCTAAGATTAAAAAGTTGTATCTTGTTAGGTGGAATTACAGAGAAGTTTTGTTATATGAGAGCTCAAATGTGTATAACTCTGGAAGGTGAGTAGACAAAGGGGTGGACTCTGCCAGTTACCCATTGCTTGTCCCTCAAATCCAAATTCCTCCTTCATTATCTGGGATGCAAAAATAAAGCTGGTTCATTTTCCTTTGTCAACGAGCACCGTGTTGAATTTTGTCAGTAGAGGGCGATGGAGAGACACGGCTGGAGAAAGGAAGAGCAGCAGCCCTGGTCTGGTGTCCTCCTTCTGGTAGGCTCCAGCATCTGGAGGCGGCTTCTCCAGGGTTCAGCTCCTGCTGTGTAGACAGCTTCCCCAATACCAGATTCTAGCTGCTGGCTCCTGCAGTACCCAGAATCCAGAAGCCCCAGTGTCTGGAGGTTTTCCTTGGCTCCTTTTTTGGGCAGTTACCTAATAAGAGTGCCTCCCGTGAGACACCTCCCTGTGAACAGTTTTCCTGGAAGCACAGGGAGTGTATTTCTGGCAAGTTCTGATAGTATGGTCCTGCAATGACTTCTTTGCTAGTCAGTGAGCCATGGCCGTGCCCTTTGCAACTCCGTCTAGATCTCTGCCCTGGAGGAGGGAGTCTTTTCCTTGGCTTGTCTCTCTCAGTCCCAGGCAGTGGCTGCTCCTTCTATATACTCTTCCCATACTCTTCAGAGCTCTCGCTACTTCTCACTAGCCAGTCACTCATGTCTCCAATCCCTTGTTATATTTAATAATTCTTTTTATTAAACTTTCTCTGTTCAAATGACTGTGGTTTCTGTCTCCTAATTGGACCCAGACCAGTCTGCACATAAAATGGTTTCAGAATTGCTAACTCATTCCCCTGTGAGACCCACAGAGAGGAACAAATTTACTGACTAAAACTACAATCTCTATGTACAGTCCTTCCATAGTTAGACATTTTTTTTTCCAAACAACCAGACACATTAACATTCTTGGTTTATTAATCCTCTCGTGAAAACTCTGCACGGTCACCACAGATAAAGCCACAGCAGCATCCTTACTCCTTCCGTTGTCCAATCTCCAGCTCGCTTTTTTTTACCAGCACCAGCAGTGGCTTTTGTAGTCCCCCTGACTTTCTTCATTCTGTTCTTGTGTTCCTTTCGCTGTTTTCTTGACATCTTTTTCTTCTCCTGCTGGCCTTGTCTCGCAAGTCTATGTTTGGGTTCATTTTTCTTTGCATAGTTCAAGGAATCCTAAGTCATGCGAAAGCCAGTTGTCTTGCCACCACCAAAATGGGTTCCGAATCCAAATCCAAATATGACATCTGGTGTGGTCTTGTACATTTTGGCTAGTTTCCCGAATTTCTGTCTTAGGTACTGTTGCTTTTCCGGGGTAAAGGACATCAATGACCATCTGTTTCTGCTGAAGTGGTCGGTTGATCATGAACTTCCTGGTCTGGATAGTAGCTGTGTTGTTCGTGATGGCAGCCGTGTTTCAAGCAGCCGGGGAAGAAAAGAGCATAGTTGTCTTATAGTATCCAAAATATCATTTTTTAGTTATTTAGGTTAGATGTTAGATGTTAGATGCTTCCTCCCTTATCCCCTCCATGATGATTATATTCTTTTTTTTTTTTTCCCCCATCTCCGCCACTCCAGATTCAGGGATCTGAACCTGACTCCCTTTCCATCGGCTGAGGGCAACAGAGGCCATTGCCTGTCCCTTCGGAATCGGCGCTCACCCATCTCTCCGGACCAACTGACTCATGTTCAATAGCTGTTCACAAGGAACCCTTCTCCACTTCGCCTTCAAAGTTCTCGTTTGAATATTTGCAACTAACACCAAGATCTGCACCTGCGGCAGCTCCGCCCTGGCCTGCACCCCAGGCTTCAAAGCTCACCGTAGCAGCCCTCCTACTCCTTGCAGCGTAGCATCCTCGGGGTGGGGCTTGGGGGGAACCGCGGCGGCCCCCCCAAGGGAAACCACCGTGCCCCTACCCCTGCCTGCTCCCATCCCTCTCGTGGGTGTCACCGACTGCCAGGGACGGCCGGGTAGGGGCCCAACGCTCCAGCGCCGTCCATTTTCAGGGCCAGTTGATTCAGCAGGTGAGTTGTTAACACACTCCTTGGCGGATTCCGACTTCCATGGCCATATTCTTTATTTGTAATACATTTAGGTTCCTTATTGTTGGTGTTTCATATTGGGTTCTTTTCTCATCCTGGTTGATTTGAATGATTTATTTATTCTGGGAGTATGTAAACCATTACCCTGGTTCTAAGAGTCACAGCTGTGTGGAAGGGCTTACATATACTCAGGGGAGTGTTGTGGTCACCTCATCTCTAGTACCTGTTTCCATTCCCTCCTTCTTCATGTCCCATTTCTGTCCATCCCCCTTATATAAACTACTACTCTTTTTTAGCTTCTGGTTTAGCCTTTCTTTTGCCAGTTGATACGTGGGGGCCCAGAAAAGAGTTTTTGGTTTTTTTTTGTTTTGTTTTTTTCAAGATCATATTTATTTGACAGAGAGACAGCGAGAGCACAGGGAGTGGGAGAGGGAGAACAGAATCTCCACTGAGCGGGGAGCCTGATGCGGGGATGGATCCCAGGACCCTGGGACAATAACCCTGAGCAGAAGGCAGATGCTTAACCAACTGAGCCACCCAGGTGCCCCCCAGAGATGAGCCTTAAGCCTTCTTAGAAGGCAAAGACTCAGGCTCATAGCCCTCCTGCTTCTGCTCTCTATGGATCCTGGGGTGAGCCCATTCTAAAGCTTAATAAAAAGAAATATTTGCTGGAGTTGATCACTGCAGGTCATACTGTAGGGAAAACCGGTAATGTCTATTAAAACAAAACATGAATAATTTCTTATTTCTTCTTCATGGCCATTTCACTGAATATTGAACCTCAGGAAAAAAATCATATTTGCTCATAGGTAAATATGGACACACTTGTTTCCTGTCATGTTGTTTTTAATGGTGAAAAGAAAAAAAATAATCAGAAACAATCTATTCTTTTTTTTAAGATTTTATTTATTCATTTGACAGAAAGAGAGAGATCACAAGTAGGCAGAGAGGCAGGCAGAGAGAAAGGGAGAAGCAGGCTCCTCGCTGAGCAGAGATCCCGATGCAGGGCTCAATCCCAGGACCCTGAGATCATGACCTGAGCTGAAAGCAGAGGCTTAACCCACTGAGCCACCCAGACACCCCTATAATATTCTTTTTTTAAAAAAAAGATTTTATTTATTTATTTGACACAGAGAGAGATCACAATTAGGCAGAGAGGCAGGCAGCGAGAGAGGGAGAAACAGGCTCCCTGCTGAGGAGAGAGCCTGACATGGGGCTCGATCCCAGGAGCCTGAGACCATGACCTGAGCTAAAGGCAGAGGCCTAACCCTCTGAGCCCTCCAGGCACCCACCCCTATAATATTCTTTAAAGTTAAAATGGACATACAAAACAATGACTGCATTAATTAAATCTCAAAATCCTCAGAAAGAGACTGCAACCTATTGGGGATGCAGGTAACACCCTAAAACACTCAGTATCTGCCCTTCCTGGAGAAGATTCCAGAAATGACAGAGTCTCCACTTCTCTCTCTCCTATTAAATGGAAGACTCCTCTCCTAAACGTTGTCTGCCTTGAAGGCTTGCTGTCTGTTAATAAAAGTAATCCAAGTAAAACAGTAACAACACCTGGATTTACAGCAAGCATCGGACATCCACTCCCTGCACTCTACAGTTCATATCGGACCAGTTCTGCTCTAACACAGTAGATCACTGACCATAAACCCCAGCATACACTCTACTTTGATTCTTCTCTTTGTTTTTTTTTTTTTAAGTTTTATTTATTTATTTATTTATTTTAAGGATTTTATTTATTTATTTGACAGAGAGAGGGAGAGAGAGTATACGCATGCAGAGTAGCAGGCAGAGAAAGAGAGAGAGAGAGAAAAGCAGACCCCCTGCAGAGCAGGGAGCTCAATGTGGGGCTTGATCTCAGGATTCTGGGATCCTGCCCTGAGCCGAAGGCAGCCGCTTAACTGACTGAGCCACCCAGGTACCCCTGATTATGTTCTTTGCTGAGGTGTAGGATGGATATTCAACCTAAGGAAAACAGTTAATGGCTAAGGACAGAGTCCAGGTATCCCCAGACATTTGCTTTCTCTTCAAACCATCTGATGACTGAGAAAATCAACATTCCCACATCAAGGTGGTTAAATTTATTATGAAAGATAAAAATTATATAAAATAAAAAAAAATTATATAAAATAACTTCAAGTGTGTATTTAAATTATTTTCCGCTGGGGAGAAATAAAAAATAAAACTGAAGTCTTACCCTTACTACTCTAATAATAATAATAAAAAAGATTAGAATGATAATGAGCCAGAAAGCTGACTAAGCCACTAATCAAAGACAGAGACACAAATACAATTAGTGTTTGGGGCAAGTGCTCTGAGGAGTCTGGGCTTAATCCTGAGAGATCCAGAGGCTTGGCATGGGGGGCCCCCATCCCCACCGGACACAAAAAGGCACTTCCTGCCACTGCTCTCTGTTTTTTGTCTAGTTTGAGTTAAGACCATGCAAAATAAACAACGTAATTTTGTCTAGGTGTCACATTCCCTTCTGGGAGGAAATTACTACACTTGTTTTGTAGCTCCTCTGTTTGGAGTATATTTTCTGTTTTTAAATTTTTAAATCCTCTAGGCCCTTTCCCACTTTTTAGGAAAATTACTTATGTTTTCTAACTTTATAGACTCGAAATTCATACCTTTTGAAAGTCTCTCTTTGAGGAAATTTGCACAAACAGCAAAGAAATCTGGCTGAGTGAGATTCAACTTCTCCTCGTTGAATGCATATCACGTGTGCACCTGGAATCATGTTTTATACAGTGAAAAAAGCACGTTATAAAGCAGTGTGCGTAGGATAATACTACCAGGGCAGACCACATGCGTCCTCGAGTACAGAATGTCTGGAAGGACAGTAGCATCTCACAGTGGTGAGATTGCTGATGATTGATTTCTTCTTTTTACTTTCCTATATTGTTTGCATTTTAAATATTGAGAACGTATCCTTTTCATAATAAAAAGAACATTTTGATCTTGAAACAGCAACAAAAGGTGAGGAAGGGATAAAAATAACTGGAACAGACGGAAATGCAAACGGAAACGATAAAATGCACTAGGACTGAGGCTGGTACTCCAAATCCTTACATCTCGCTTGTTGCCCAGCTCCAAGTTCATCCCCCTGCCATGCCTTCATCCCTTCTGGCCTGCAGCCCTCCAGAAGGCTCCTGTCTGGTCCTCCTGCCTACCTTCTTGCCTTTCAATCATCCATTCTGTACAGAACATCCAGAGTGATTTTCCTAAAGTGACAATCTGATCGGTATGTCCATCCACTTAAAAACTTTAGTGGCTCCTAGTCATACTGAGATAAAAACCCAATCTCCTTGCCTGTTATGGTCCTTGCTTCTTCTTCTCCTGCCCATTTACCTTTTGCTCCCTTTGTTGATATTTCCAGGAACACTCTTTCCTGCCCCAGGGCCTTTGCATTTGTTATTCCTTATGCTCAGATAGCTCTTCCCTCAGTTCCTCATCAGCCCCTGTTCCTCAGAGTCTCCAGGGTTGGGGGTCAGGAATCTGCATTTTAAATATATACTTTAGGTGATTTTTGTGCAAACTCAGGTTTGAGAGACCCTATTTTAAAGCCTGTTGGTGGGTATTAAGGAGGGCACGGGTTGCATGGAGCACTGGGTGTTATACACAAACAATGAATCATGGAACACTACATCAAAAACTAATGATGTACTGTATGGTGACTAACATAACTTAATAAAAAAATGAAAAATAAAAAAATAAAGCACTGGCTTTTGATGAGTATTCAGGTGTGGGTGGCGGGGGTCACAGATTTCATGAACAAACTTCTGATACCTGGATTATTCTCCCTCAGACCCCTGTGAGGCCACGTGTATCCTCTGGGCTGAGATGTTTTTCAAAAATGACCAAGTTGGGCGCCTGGGTGGCTCAGTGGGTTAAGCCTCTGCCTTCGCCTCAGGTCATGATCCCAGGGTCCTGGAATCGAGCCCCGCATCGGGCTCTCTGCTCAGCAGGGAGCCTGCTTCCTCCTTTCTCTCTCTCTGCTTGCCTCTCTGCCTACTTGTGATCTCTGTCAAGTAAATAAAAAAAAAAAAGACCAAGTTGTGGGGACCCCTGGGGGGCTCAGGTGTTTGAGCATCTTTTGGGTTACGTCATGATCTCAGGGTCATGAGATCAAGTCCTGCACTGGGCTTCATGCTTAGCAGGGAGTCTGCTTGAGATTCTCTCCCTCTCCCTCTGCACCCCACCCCGATGTGCATGGGTGAGCACATACTCTCTCTCTAAAATAAATTTTTAAGAAGAAAAGAAAAAGAACCTAGGTGTGTCAGCTCACAGAATGGTGGGATTTTAGTGTCTAGACGCTCTTCTACCAAAGGTAACAACGGCTAAAATTTCAGCTAAGATTTTTTAGTGGTGACTGTTTCTTTTTCATCTATTGGTAAATTAAGCATAAAATACTTACAACAGATTAGCCCTTCCTCTGAGGTGGAGTTTGCAGACTGACCCCGGAAGAGTTCTGAAGCAGTTATATTCAGGCTTCTGTCTTGGACTTTTACCACCAAACCTGAGAACTGTTGCAGTCTGGAGGGTGCTATGGGACAAATAGATGATGCGGTGGCCCAGGGTGGGGACGGTGGAGGTGGGTGGTGAGCAGGGGGCTTGGAAGGTACTGGAAATGTTGAGCAAACACTCTTGGAGCTTATGCTTAGGGCAAGTTCCTATGCTAGGCATAGGTAGGTGGGGGAGGACAGCACAAGACACACCCAGGTCTACCCAGCCTGCCCTCCAGGGCTCAGGGACCCTCAGAGAAGCTTGTCTTGGTGCAAAATGGTTAGGGTAGTTTTGTTTTTTATTGTTTTTGAGAAATTTACCTAGTCCCACCTGGTGGGCATAAACAGAAGTCAAAACTTTACAAGGGGGCTGTGGCAGGAAAAGCAATAGAGAGTCATTAATTTTTGTTGGCTTCTCCCGGGTTTCCTTTCAGGAACCACTCCCTCACTCCCTGTGGTTCTGGGGAGCTGCCAGTCAAGGTGGCCCCATCTCTCTCACCCCAGGAGCTGGACCAATCCCAGTCCTCCCTGGGTCTTCTTGCCAGAATCTAGAGGGCAGGCGTTCCTTCTGCTGGGCTTGCTGAACTGGTCAAAGATGAGCCTTGTGCTGTGCAGTTCCATCATGCCCACTCAGCAGAGAGAGCCTGAGTGACAAAGAGAAAGAGAGAGTCCTAATGACATTATTTGAGCTCCTAGATCCAACCAGACCTGAAGCTAGACCCATTCCTAATCTTTCCATGATAGGTGCTAATAAATTTGCTTGCGGTTTCAATTCGTTCGAGCTCAGTTTCTTCTCTTGCAACAGATAGAGGCCTAAGGAATGCACAGGCCTTAGACTGTTCCTTCCATTATTATTCCAAGTCTCCAAAAAAAAAAAAAAATGTGCTATTGGCAGAAAATTGTCTTTGTAATGTAATAGTGAGGCCAATCTCATAACGTAGATGGGCAGTGTTACAACCCTACAGGGTATGGGACTTCTATAAATCCTGGGCCATGCACAGCCCTACCATTCAGGGTTCTCAGAAGCTGTTCTTGTGGGTGGGAATGTCACAGTCTCTTACCACCAAATGCTCTGCTCTCACACACCGTGAATCCACACTATGACTTCCAAGTCTAGTCCCACACCACAGGGTTCATTCCAGCCTCCCTCTTTTCCATATTTGTAACTCCCTTTCCCATCAGTGAGAAACCTGGCCCCTGTTACACTCGACATACTTACAGACTTGCTCAGACCTACAACACACAGAGAGTAATTCCAGAATTGCTAATCCATACCACTACAAAAGCAAGTCTACTAACTAGAGTTCAATATTTGTTTATAGTTCTTTGACATTAGTTTGAGGGGATAAAGTCAAAATATGGTGTGCAAAAGTTACCCCTTCCCTATTTCACTACATTAATATTATTCATTTGAAGTAACAAGAAGTTCGTTGTTTCTGCTTCTGTTTAAATTTAAGGGATTTTTTTCTCCCATCTTTTCTCTATTAATTTTTGAATATGTGAAACATGATTACAGTTCTGAGAGTAAACTGTGCACAATGTATACTCAGACAAGTGTAACCCCTCCTCCTACCTTTTCTACCCTGTTCCTACACCTCTATACCCTCCACCCACCCCTTTCCCTGGGAGGTAACCAATCTCATTTCCTGGCTTATCCTTCCTGGGTTTCTCTTTTCAAAAGTAAGAGCATACACCTATGTGTTCTTATTTTTCCTTCTTACCACGCTATAGACAGTCTTTAGCACTATTCTTTGTTCACTTAATAATATATATCCCAGACATCATTTCTTATCCGCTCATAGAGATGTTCAACCTTTTTTTTAAATTATAACAGTGTAGTAGTCCACATTGTAGATGTACTATGGTTCACAAAACCACTCTCCTATGTACGAGCACTTAGGTTGTTACCAATATTTTGCAATTACAAATAGTGCTTCAGTGAATAATCTTTTGCATAAGGATTTTTGTATTGTTGAAAAAAAATTTTTTAAATAAACTGTATGCCCAACATGGGGCTCAAACTCAACAGCCTTAGATCAAGAGCTGCATGCCTGAAAATGTTTCTTAAAATTTTAATTTTTTAAAGATTTATTTATTTATTTGAGAGAGAGAATGAGAATGAGAGAGAGCGAGCCGGAGGAGGCTCATTGGGAAGCCTGCTTCTCCCTCTCTCACTTGCCCTGTTTATGTTTAAAAAAATATTGTATTTATTTATTTGACAGAGAGAGAGATCACAAGTAGGCAGAGAAGCAGGCAGAGAGAGAGAGTGAAGCAGGCTCCCCCCTGAGCAGAGAGCCTGATGCAGGGCTCAATCCCAGGACCCTGAGACCATGACCTGAGCCGAAGGCAGAGAGGCTTAACTCACTGAGCCACCCAGGCGTCCCTAAATAAATAAAATCTTTAAAAAAAAAAAGAAAGAAAGAAAACATAGGTGATAAGATCCTTGACATCAGTCTTGGGGATGATTTTTTGGATTTGACACCAAAAAAGGCAACAAAAGCAAAATTAAACAAGTTGGACTACATCATACCAAAAAGCTTCTGTATATCAAAGGAAACCATCAACAAAATGTAAAGGCAATTTATTGAATGGGAGAAAATATTTGCAAATCATGTATGTGAAAAGGGTCAATACCCAAAATATATAAAGAACTCATACAACTCAATAGCAAAAAAACAACGATTTGAAATGGGCAGACAGGGGTTCTTGGGTGGTTCAGTGGGTCAAGCAGCTGACTTCAGCTCAGGTCATGATCTCAGGGTCCTGGGATGGAGCTCTACGTCTGGCTGCCTGCTCAACAGGGAGTCTGCTTCTCACTATTCCCCTATACTCTCCCTCAAATAAATAAATAAAAAATCTTAAAAATTAAAAAAAAAAAAAAAAAAGGCAGATGGGTGCCTGACTGGCTTAGTCAGTGGAGCATCTGACTCCTGATCTCAGAGTTGTAAATTCAAGCCCCATGAGATTACTTAAAAAACAAAATCTTTAAAAAAAAAATGGGCAGAGGAACTAAATAGACATTTTTCCGAAGAAGACATGCAGGTGGCCAGCAAGTGCATGAAAAGATGCTCAACATCACTAATCACCAGGAAAATGCAAATCAAAACCCCAATGAAATATCACCTCACGCATGGTATAATGGTTATTATCAAAAAGACAAGAAACAACAAGTGTTGCGAAGGATGTGGAGAAAAAGGAACCCTTGTGCCCTATTGGTGGGAATATGAATTGGTGTAGCCACTAGGGAAAACAGTATGGAGGTTGCTCAAAAATTAAAAATAGAACTATCATATGATCTAGCAATTCTACTTCTGAGTATTTGACCAAAAGAAATAAAAACACTCACTCTAAAAGATATATGCACTCTTATGTTCATTGTAACATTACCTACAATAGCCAAAACTTGGAAGTCACTTAAGTGTCTATCAATGGGCGAATGGACAAAGAAAATATGGAATATATATGAAATGGAATATTATTCATCCGTTAAAAAGTTGGAAATTTGCAACAACATAGAATGACCTTGAAGGCATTATGCGAAGTGAAATAAGTCAGATGAAGACAGATATCAAATGATCTCACTTATATGTGGAATCTTAAAAAGAGAAAAAAACAACTGAACTCATAGATACCGAGAACAGACTGTTGGTTGCCAGAGGCAGGGAGTAGAAAGTGGGCAAAATGGGTGAAGATGGTGAAAAGGTACAAACTTCCAGTTATAAAATAAATACATCCTGGGAATGTAATGTGCAGAGTGACTATCATTAATACTTTATTGTATATTTGAAAGTTGCGGAGAGTAAATATTAAAAGTTACTATCATGAGAAAAAAATAATTTGTAGATATATGTGATGATGGATATTAACCAGACTTATTGTGGTGATCGTTTCACAATATATACAAATATTGAATCATTATGCTATATATCTGAAACTAATATAAGGTTATATGCCAGTTATATGTCAACTTTTTTTAAAAGGGGAGGAAATTCTGTAAGATATTTCCAGAATCTGAGTCATCTTGGGGCTGGTATTTGTTGATTTTCTTTTCCCATGATAATGGGTCAGACATTTGTGGTTCTTTATACGTCAAGTGATTTTGGACTGCATCCTGGCCATTTGTATATTATCTGATGATACTCTGAGTCTTGTTTAATCCCTATGGACAATATTTTTTTAAGAGAAGGGGAGTGGGAGAAGGAGAGAGAGAATCCCAAGCACGATCCATGCCCTGCACAGAGCCTGACTCACGGCTCGATCCCGCAAACCTGAGGTCACCACCTGAGCTGCTTGGAAGAGTGAGATGCCCAACTGACTGAGCCACCCAGGCACCCCAAGGACAATTTTTTTTTTTTAAGCCAAGCAATTGACCTGGTTAAGTACAGACTGCGAGCTCTGATCTGCCTTCTGTGGGCTACATGTCCAATGTCAGCTTAATTTTCATTGCCCTTGCCATGTTATTTAAATCTATCCTGCATGTGTGCCACCCACAGGCCAACAAATAACGTAGACAGTTGCCTATCCTATTCAGTTCTCAAAGGCTTTGGTGTTGTGTTTAGGATCTCTGTTGTGTGTGCAGCACGGGACAAGTCCAGGAGTCTATTCCTAACTTTGTGAGATTACCTTCTGAAGCCTCCTCTCCTCTCTGATCTCCCCCACATTCTCCAGTTCACAGGGGCTCTCTGTGCTAGTCCTCTGACCAGCCAGGGCTTTAGTCTCCTCTTTGCTGTGCACTTCCTAGGGCTCTATACTTTTTTAAAAAAATATTTGATTTTTAAGTAATCTGAACCCCAACATGGGGCTCGAACTCATAATCCCAAAATCAAGAGTTGAGCACTCCACCAACTGAGCTAATTAGGTGCTCCATATATCTTTTATTTATTTTTCATTTTTAAATTTTATTTTTTTTAAAGATCTTATTTATTTATTTTGAGAGAAAGAGAGTGAGCAGATGTGCTGAGGGGCAAAGAGAGAGGGAGAGGGAATCTCAAGCAGATTCCTGCTGACCATGGAGCCAGATGCCAGGCTTGATCTCACAACTGTAAGATCACAGCCTGGGCCAAAACCAGCAGTTGGACACCCAACTGACTGAGCCACCCAGGCACCCTGCCCTTTATACTTCTGAAATCACAGTTTTGGTAGATTGTCTTAAGGTCTGTTTGGTCTCTTGTAGATTTTCTCTTATGGTGCTTCCCTTACCATTGTTCATTTTTTATTTTTCCATACATACTTTAGTATTAACTTTCTACTTCCATAAAGAACCTTGTTGGTATTTTTGATAGTGGAGATAAAGATACATTTGCCTTGTTCCTTAACGTTGTGGAAATGTCTTAGTGTTTCCCAGTGAAATAAAATATGTTTAAAAAGTATCCTTCAGGGGCGCTGGGGTGGCTCAGTGGGTTAAAGCCTCTGCCTTCGGCTCAGGTCATGATCCCAGGGTTCTGGAATCGAGCCCCGCTTCGGGATCTCTGCTCAGAGGGGAGCCTGCTTCCTCCTCTCTCTCTGCCTGCCTCTCCATCTATTTGTGATCTCTGTCTGTCAAATAAATAAATAAAATCTTTAAAAAAAAAAAAAGTATCCATCAGTGGGGCACTTGAGTAGCTCAGTTGGTTAAGCCTCTACCACTTGAATTTGACTCAGGTATGATCTCATGGCTCTGTGCTGGGGGTGGAGCCTGCTTAAGATTCTCTCTTTCCCTCTCTCTCTGCCCCTCCCCCCGCACTTACACTCAATCTCTCTCTCTAAAAAAAAAAAAAACCACAACTCATCAATTTCTATTTTCTTGAGTGTTTTCTTTTTTCTTTTAATTTTTTTTAAAGATTTTATTTATTTATTTGACAGACAGAGATCACAAGTAGACGGAGAGACAGGCAGAGAGAGAGAGAGAGAGGGAAGCAGACTCCCTGCTGAGCAGAGAGCCCAATGCGGGACTGGATCCCAGGACCCTGAGATCATGACCTGAGCTGAAGGCAGCGGCTTAACCCACTGAGCCACCCAGGCGCCCCAAGTGTTTTCTTTTTTAATAGATGTGGAATTTTGATGAGGGCTCTTTTAGAATCTGTGGAGATAATCATATGATTTTCCTTCTATGATCTATTAATATGATGTATTATATTATTAGATTTCCTAAGATTGAATCAATCTTTTTTTTTTTAAAGATTTTATTTATTTATTTGTCAGAGACAGAGGGAGAGAGAGTGAGCGAGCACAGGCAGACAGAGAGGCAGGCAGAAGCAGAGGGAGAAGCAGGCTCCCTGCCGAGCAAGGAGCCCGATGTGGGACTGGATCCCAGGATGCTGGGATCATGACCTGAGCCGAAGGCAGCTGCTTAACCAACTGAGCCACCCAGGTGTCCCAGATTGAATCAATCTTGTATCGCTGGAATAAATCTTACTTGGTCATTGTGTAGTATTTCTTAATGTGGTGTTGGATCCTGTTTGTTAATGTTTTATTTAATATTTTTGTATTAATATTCATAAATAATAGCTTTGTGATTTTCTTTCCTTTTATTACCTTTTAAAGGGCATTTCATTTTATTTTTTTATTTATTTGTGGGTTTTTATGTTTTTTTCTTTAGAGCCCTGGGGCTCAATCTCATGACTCTGAGATCATGACCTGAGCTTAAACAACTGAGCCACCCGGAGGCCCATTCTTTCACTATCTTTTAAAAATCAACTTTAGGGGTGCCTGGGTGGCTCAGTGGGTTAAAGCCTCTGCCTTCGACTCCAGTCGTGATTCCGGGGTCCTGGGATCGAGCCCCACATCAAGCTCTCTGCTCAGCAGGGAGCCTGCTTCCTTCTCTCTCTCTGCCTGCCTCTCTGCCTACTTGTGATCTCTGTCTGTCAAATAAATAAATAAATAAATAAATCTATCTTTAAAAATAAATAAATAAATAAAAATCAACTTTAAGGGCACCTGAGTGGCTCAGCTGGTTAAGCAGCAATTCTTGATTTCCGCTCAGGTCATGATCTCAGGGTCCTGGATAGAGCCCCACATTGGGCTCATCACATAGTGAGGAGTCTGCTTGAGGATTCTCTCTCTCTCTCTCCCTCTGCCCTTTCCCCTGCTCTCTCTCACTCTCTCTTTCTCTCTCTCTAAAATAAATAAACAAATATTTTTAAAAAATCAACTTCACTTGATTTAGGTATCACTGTTGTATTTGCTCTATAAAAATAACTTGGGGGGCGCCTGGGTGGCTCAGTGGGTTAAAGCCTCTGCCATCAGCTCAGGTCATGATCCCAGAGTCCTGGGATCGAGCCCCATATTGGGCTCTCTGCTCAGCAGGGAGCCTGCTTCCTCCTCTCTCTCTCTCTCTCTCTCTGTCTGCCTGCCTCTCTGCCTAATTGTGATCTCTGTCAAATAAATAAATAAAATCTTTAAAAAAAAAAGTAACTTGGAAATTTTCTTTCATTTGCTATATTCTACATAATTTATGTAGCATTGGGAATACTTGATGTTTGAAGATTTAGTAGAATTCCCCTGTGGAACTATATAGAGCTAGTTCTCTTTTGTGGAATAATGTTCTATTTCTTCTACAGAAATTAGTGTATTTAAGATTTCTATCTTTAAAGGAATCAAATCTAGTAAACTCTATTTTTTTTAATTCACCATTTTTTCTAGGTTTTTAAAATGTATTTGCTTAAAGTTCTACCAAATAGTCTCTTATGATTTTTAAATTTCTTTTGGTTTAAGTTGCTATTACTATTTCCCCTTGTCATTTCTTCTTTTACATACTTGTGCTTTCCCTCTTTTGCTTGATGAAGTTAGTAAGTGTCTTGTTTTGTTTTGTTACTTTTTTTTTTTTCCAAAAAACAAATCAGGCTTTTGACTGAATAAAACATACTATTTTTCTATTCTATAGCCATTGATTTCTGATATTGTCTAAACTTGGTTGTTTCCATGTCTCTTCTTTGTTGTTATTTGTTTATTCTGTAATTATATTCTGATTTCTTGAGTTTGGAATTATTTTTTTTAATTTTTTTTATTTTATTATTATTTATCAGAGAGAGAGAGGGCGAGAGAGCAAGCACAGGCAGATAGAATGGCAAGCAGAGGCAGAGGGAGAAGCAGGCTCCCTGCCGAGCAAGGAGCCCGATGTGGGACTGGATCCCAGGACGCTGGGATCATGACCTGAGCCGAAGGCAGCTGCTTAACCAACTGAGCCACCCAGGCATCCCTTGAGTTTGGAATTATTAGCACTCTTCCATTTTTATTGATTTATATGGATAGGAATATGGGTTTTCCTCTCATCACTATATTATATATATTTCATTGACTCTGATACATAGTTTCACAATAATTTTTTTTTTAAAGATTTTATTTATTTATTTGACAGACAGAGATCACAAGTAGGCAGAGAGGCAGGCAGAGAGAGAGGAAGGGAAGCAGGCTCCCTGCTGAGCAGAGAGCTCAATGCGGGACTCGATCCCAGGACCCTGGGATCATGACCTGAGCTGAAGGCAGCGGCTTAACCCACTGAGCCACCCAGGCGCCCTTCACAATAATTTTTTAGAGATTCTGTAATTTTGGTTTGTCTTTCCCCTTTCCACCCAAGAATTAATAGAAGAAGGTGTAAAAATTTCCAGGTCAAAGATTCTTTTCATATTTAAACAATATAAAACTTACAGAAAATTTGTGAGTATAGCCCAAAAAAACATTTTTCCAAGTTGCCAATTTATATCCCTAATCACCTCAAACATTTAGTGTGAATTTCCTTCAGACAGATATTTTTCCTATATAACCACAATAGAGGCACAGAAATAAAGAAATTAACATAATTAACATAGATGTTCTTGTTTTTCTTTTGTCCTGCTTAAGTTTCTCCCTTCTGCTACTTTCCGCCTTTTAACATACTGTCTCCTCTCCTTTCTTTTTTACCCTCTTCTCTCCCGAAAGCGTTGCCTTTCCAAAGGCTCCTCATCCACACATTTTGGTCCCTTCCCTCTAGTCAGAGCTTTGATGTACCAAGACTCTTTTCACACTTATAGGTGGACTTTCCCTATTTAGAAACATTTGAGATATAATCCACATACTATAAAATTCATTTTAAAAAAATGTATACAATTCAGTGGTTTTTAGTATATTCATAAGGTTGTGCAACAAGTACCTCATCTAATTCCAGAACACATTCTTCATCCTCTGAAGAACCCATTCCCATTAGCATTGTTGAATCCTGCTCCTGGTCCCTAGGAACCACTAATCTACTCTCTATGTCTCTATGGTTTTGCCTATTGTGGACATTTCATATAACAGAAATCATATGATTATGAGGCCTTTGTATTTGGCTTCTCTCACTTGTCATGCTGTTTTCAAGGTCTACCCATATTGTAGAATGTATCAATCCATTCTTTTTTATGGCTGAATAATAGTTCATTATATGGCAAAACCACATTTTGTTTATCCATTCATTAGTTAATGATTGTTTGTTGTTGATTTGTTGTTTCCACTTTTTAGCTATTATGAATAATGGTGCTGTAAACATTCATGTACAAGTTTTTGTATGAACACATATTTTCAGTTGAGTGTATACCCAGGAGTAGAATTTCTGAGTCATATGGTAACTTTATGTTTAATTTTTTTTTAAAGATTTTATTTATTTATTTGACAGAGATCACAAGTAGACAGAGAGGCAGGCAGAGAGACAGGAAGGGAAACAGGCTCCCTGCTGAGCAGAGAGCCCAATGCGGGACTCGATCCCAGGACCCTGGGATCATGACCTGAGCCGATGGCAGAGGCTTTAACCCACTGAGCCACCCAGGCGCCCACTTTATGTTTAATTTTTTGAGGATCTAACAAGTAATATACAATACAGCTGTCTCATTTTTGCATTTCTACCAGCAATGTTTGAGGGTTTCCATTTCTCTGCATCCTTGTCAATACTTGTTATTATCTATCTTTTTTAAAAATTATTTCTATCCTAGTGGTTGTGCGGTGGTATTTTATTGTGGTTTTGATTTGCATTTTCTGGACTTTCTCTTTCTGGTGGTGATTTTAACCCAACCCGCATACAGAGCCCCTATTCTTCATCACTATTCTACAAATATAGCACATAAAGAGTAAAAAGTAAAAATCTCTTGGCCTTCCTCTTAATATCATAGTAATTACTTGTTACAGCTTCAACAACTTATTATATATCCTTTTCCCTGCATTTAAGCATGCTCAGGGTCATTTTAGTTTACTTTTGTTTTATACATAAATGATGCCATAAAATGCATATTCTGTAATCTGCTTTTTTACTCAACATTCTATTATTTTAAAGATTTTATTTATTTATTTGACACAGAGAGAGAGATCACAAGTAGGCAGAGAGGCAGGCAGAGAGAGAGAGGGGGGAGGAAGCAGACTCCCTGTGGAGCAGAGAGCCCGATGTGGGGCTCCATCCCAGTTCCCTGAGATCATGACCTGAGCTGAAGGCAGAGGCTTAACCCACTGAGCCACCCAGGCACGCCAACATTCTATTATTTTAAAAAGTCTATGAGCAAGTATTGTGTAAATAAGAATTATTGTGGAATAATGGTACCTTCTAGATGAATGAGTACATCTGGATTTCTTCTACCGATTTCTGATTGCTATTTTAGGGGAAACGGACTTAAATCTAGTGATTTTCTTAAATCTTAATTGTAAGGTTAGTATTTATATAAATGAGAATGTACATATTCTCTAGCCTAAATACCACTTACATTTAGAGAATATGTTATTTCTAAGGAATTCTTGGAACTTAAGAATGCTGATTACTTTAGTTATCAAACATTCAGCCCTCTTACCTCCCCTACCTCCAAAAAAAGAAAAGAAGGAAAGAAAAGTTCAGGGTACTCTTTTAGATATTGCTGTGGGAACTGGTAGCTATGGGGTACCTGGGTGGCTCAGTTGGCTGGGTGTCTGCCTTCCGCTCAGGTCGTGATCCCAGGGTCCTGGGACCAAGCCCTGTGTCAGACTCCCTGCTGGGCAGTGAAGTCTGTTTCTCCCTCTCCCTCTGCCCTGCTTGTGCTCTGTCTCTCTTTCAGATGAATAAATAAAATCTTTAAAAAAAAAAAAAGAACTGGTAGCTATGTCCTCTGGAAGGCTTAATGGGAAGAGGCAACTCTGGAAATGGACAGAACTTGGTCTGAACTGTAGCTGAGCTACTTCCTAGCTGTGTGGCCTTGATCAAATTGGTTAGTCTTTATCCCTCAATTTACTCATCTGTAAAATGGTAATAATAAATCATCATAAAAAATAAAAAAAATTTTTATCAAGTTTGCTTATCTTTATTTATTTTTTTTTTAAAGATTTTATTTATTTATTTGACAGAGAGAAATCACAAGTAGGCAGAGAGGCAGGCAGAGAGAGAGGAGGAAGCAGGCTCCCTGTTGAGCAGAAAGCCCGATGTGGGGCTTGAACCCAGGACCTGGGATCATGACCTGAGCCGAAGGCAGCGGCTTAACCCACTGAGCCACCCAGGCGCCCCGACTTATCTTTATTTTTTTAAGATTTTATTTGTTCACTTGTGAGAGTGCTTGCTTACACAAGCAGGGGGAGTGGCAGGCAGAGGGAGAAGCAGGCCCCCCACAGAGCATGGAGCCCACCATGGGACTCAATCCCAGGACCCAGGGATCATGACTCTAGTTGAAGGCAGACCCTTAACTGACTGAGCCACCCAGGCATCCCAGGTTTTCTTATATTTAAAGTGTGTTGGCGATATCAAACTTGCAGAGCTGTTGTGAAAATTAAATGAGATAATTCAGGTGAGATGTCATAGTTTAGCTCATGGTAGATACCTGATAAGTGGTGATATTAATTGCTATCTTTATTAGTAGTATCATCTTTTATGTTTATAACTTTGGAGAGGAGTCTCATTCAATTCATTCTATTCATTATGCAAAAGATGCTGATGGGCTAAAAAATATAATAAATATCTGTATATCATAGAAATAACTATTAAAACACCAGAAACATAAAATAGATGATCATAGGAATGGGAAGTTGGCAGATAAAGCAGGAGAAAAAACCATAAAGGAAAATACCAAGATTTATCTAAAAATATTTTAATTCCATATGCAAAAATCATAAAATTAAAAGGTAAATGTTAAGAAATTATGAGTCAAACTATGGTAATCAAATGTTTACCATATAAGGGATTGATACAAATCAATAAGAAAAAGTTTAAGACTATATTGTTATAATGGAGTTTTTTTTTTTTTTTTTAAGATTTTATATATTTGTTTGAGAGAAAGAGAGTGTGAACAGGGGAAGGAGCAGAGAGAGAGGGAGAAGGAAGGGAGATAATCTCCAGCAGACTCTGCACTAAGCACAGAGCTGGAGGCAGGGTTCCATTCCATGACCCTGAGATCATGACCTGAGCCAAAACCAAGAGTCAGATGGTTAACCAACTGAGCCACCAGGTGCCCCAAAGGTGCTGTTTTTATTACCCTTCAAACTCAGTGGTTAAATATTCCCTCATAGGCCTGGGATTTGGAAGAATGTAGGCAGGTTTGATCAGACTTGGCTCCAGACTACAGTCTGGGTTCAGGTCTGTTTCATGTTTCTCAATTTTTGGAGCCCAGCCTAAAGGAGCGGTAGGTATTCAGGGTATGTTCTTCTGGCATTAGCAGCAGGCTAAGTAAGCAAGGGGAAGGATATAATGTCTCTTGAGGTTCCTCCTGGAACTGGTACAGCATCACATCTGTCCACATTCTGTTGGCTAAAGGAAATCACATGACCAAACCCAACATCAATGAAGTGGGTGGGTAAACTCTGCCCTCAATAATGGGCAGGACAAAGCCACATGGCAAAGGACACGGATGTATGATTTTAAAATAGGGAGGGACAAAAAATTGTGAACAATGACTCAACATACCACAGGCTGCTAAGAAAGAAATAGGTGAAGTAGGGTCGACCAAACGAGCAGATAATGTTATCAATTAACATGCCAAAAGTTAAATCCTAAAAATCAAGTTGAAATAAAGAGAAGCCAATTTTCATCTACAAAATTAGCAAAAATATTTTGAAAAATGATTTTACTCAGGATGAGGTAAAATAAGCAATGATTAAAAGATTTTCATTTTGGGGGATACCTGGGTGGCTCAGTCGGTGAAGTGTCTGACTTTGGCTTGGGTCATGATCCCAGGGTTCTGGGATTGAGCCCCACTGTCCAGGGTCCCTGCTCAGCGGGGAATCTGCTTCTTCCTCTGCCCTTGCCCCTCCCCCAATCTGCTTGTGTGTGCTCTCTCTCAAATAAATAAATAAATAAATTTTAAAAGATTTTATTTATTTATTTGACAGACAGAGATCACAAGTAGGCAGAGAGGCCGGTGGGGGTGGGGGCGGGGGCGGGAGGAAGTAGGGTCCCCGCTGAGCACAGAGCCCAATGTGGGGCTCTGTCGGAAGACCCTGAGATCATGACCTGAGCCCAAGGCAGATGGTTAATGCACTGAGCCATCCAGGTGCCCCTTAGTTGCAAAACTATTACCTGCAAGGATAAACTTGCAAATTGTTGAGGAAAACTTTTCTCATGACAGCATCAGAAGAGAAATAGAAACGGGTCAGTAAGGCCCCCTGCCTTAGTATGTAAGTTGCAGAGCCAAACACAATCCAGTTCTTGCATATTTAGTGATTTTCAAGAGTCCCAAAGCTTGTAGCACTTTTAATTCACTATCTTCTCTTTTCCCCCATATAGTTTCCAAAGCCTGCCAAATTTCCCTCCTGTCTCTATAATCTCTACTTTTCTTTCTATCTCCCTTGCCTCCAGCCTCACCCAGGCCATCAACAACTTCAAAAACACATATTGCAACTACAGGTAGATTGATCCCCTCAATCCAGGCTTTTCTTTCACCCTGTATCCTGCTTCTGTCTTCCTAAACCACGCTGCAACCTTGGTTTAGTAAGCAAACATGGCTTGCTATTTCCCACCACATCGTTTTACTTCCTTGGCCTTTTTCAAAGATTTTCCATCATCTCTATCCACCCCCAACAGGAAGGTATGACTACATAATTTGGGGGGCTTAGTGTAAATTAAAAATGTGAGGCCACATTGGGGGCGCCTGGGTGGCTCAGTGGGTTAAAGCCTCTGCTCTCGGCTCAGGTCATGATCCCAGGGTCCTGGGTTCGAGCCCCACATGGGGCTCTCTGCTCTGCAGAGAGCCTGCATCCCTTCCTCTCTCTCCCTGCCTGCCTCTCTTGCCTACTTATAATCTCTGCCTGTCAAATAAATAAATAAAATCTTAAAAAAATTTTTAAAAAAATGTGAGGCCACACAGTAAAAAATTATGAAGAATTTCAAGATGCCAGCAGCAGCCTGAGCCCAGGGTCCCGGTGTAACTGCAGGGGTTGCATGCCCACAAGGCTGGCCCTGCCAACAGGCACCCACCACCATAGGGAGGCCCCCATTCTTGCTTTCCCTTTCTGAGGCTTCTCACATGTTGTTTCTCACCAGGAACCCCTTTCTACCAACACCCAGCTCCTGCCCATATTAAGTCTTAGCCTTTTCCCAGGTATATTCATGTAGAGGCAAAGACTTGAGAGTTGGTCTTTACGTTTCCTCGTCCATCCCCTCCTATAGCCCTCAGTAGTCGTAACCATCTGCATATGCTAATTAAGGCCTAAATTTTATGCTTCTATGTGTTATTTTCTTACTATCTGACTCATTCATTCATTCATTCATCATCTATTGTAGGTCAACTATTTGCCATGACTTTGGTAGACAGTGGGTATATTAAGTTCCCAAACAGCAGAAACCTTGTTTAACTTGTTCACCACTCTATCCGCAGAGTCTCACAGAGTGACTGACTCATGGCAGACATTGGACAAATATTTGTTGAATAACTGTTAAACAGTTCAACCGTTTCCCTCCACCATATGGTGAGCTCCTAGAGACCAAGAACTGTTTTCACTTGTCCTCTGACTGCTGATTGAGAACCCACTATATGTCACATGTTGTTCCAGACATGACAACACTGTTCCAGGCAACTTTCTTTACTTCTTCTATATTCCCCAGCACATTCTTATCTTAAGAGTGAACATTTCCTGAATGTTTTATATGTGCCAGGCATTAGTCTAAGCTTCATCCATTATCTCATTTCGGTCCCCCAATGATTTTATGAAATAGGTCCTTTTTTATCCCCATTTTATAGATGAGGAAACCAAGGCTCAAAAAGGTTGAATAACTGGCCCAGGGTAAAATACCTATTGGTGACGAGGTGACCAGATTCTAGATCAGTCTCTGGACTACATTGCTAAGCTGCTTCCATTGAGGAATTTTTGACTGATGACTTGACTGAACTCAAGAGCTCAAGTGGCTCCACACACCATCAGATAGGGGTTGTGCCCTGTAACATCAGCATTAGGCAGTTTCTTGACCAACACCAGATATAACAGGTGCATTGTTCTTTGCGTGCTTACAATGTGGTAAGTAGGACATAAACTATGGTATCATTTGCTTCACTGAAATCACCCACTCATAAAAGGAGATGCCCAGTGGACCATCCAAAGATGCCTGGAAGAAGAGAATGGACATGAAATCCCTAAATGTTGGGTACTCTTTACTGGACAGAAGGTAAGCAATAAACTATTTAGGCTGGAGGTTCATTTGTGGGATTCCATAATACCTGTTGACACCGACAACTTTCCCAAGGCATTTGCTGGGGAAAAGGAAAAGGATGGGAATAAGAAATCAAGAGAGAGGAAAGTGGGAAGCAGGAGTGAGTCTACTGAGATGTGGAGTGGTGGGAGCCACCCAGAGCTGCCTTGGCTGCTCGGCAACTGGACTGCTGCCCCAGCAGGAGACAGAACATTGAAAATGAGCTTTACATTTAGCCGAAGGTACAAAAAGGTTTTTAGTCCCATGGGGCTCAGTGAAATGAAGATAGCAAGTTGTGTGTCGTACTTTGGTTTGCGTTCCACATCAAGTAAAAGGACTAGCACCCAGCTCCCTGCCTTTAGAAGTAAAAACAAGGGCCAGATTGATGCTCTGTGTTGGGTTCTGTAATGGGGGATTTATGCTATTTGTGTGATGTGTGATAAGATGCAGGGAGTGAAAGCAGCTATTAACACTGATTAACTCAAAAGTTGACCACCAGCACACACAGCCATTGTTTCCACCAGCACTCTCTAGCCATGGGCTTTGTCTGGCTGGCTTCCCAAGAGACAAATGCCATGACAGGAGACCAAATAACCTTGTTTAGGCAATGGTCAGATAATAGAGACGCTCTAGGTATTAGCCTGACTGCATTAGTTTGATTTGTTACTACTGTTCACCTTGTCCTGGGCATTAATGGAGACAAAGGCTTGGAATTACCAGGAGCAGAGATAAGCTGTGGATTAGAGCCCGTGTGTTTTGAGGGAAAGATAATTTTATCTTGGGTTTTCATTTCCATTTCCATCTTGTTTAATTTTTCCTCAGTTAAAGTTCACTTTTTCCCCCTGAATATCATTATATTCACTACAAATTACTAGCAATTGTAATTGCTAAAAAAAAGTTGCTGACTCATTATTTCCTTTAACAAGATCAGCCTCTATCTTTCAAGTTTTGGAAATGATTTTGGGGGAAATACGCTAATGATCTTATATATTATCCTGTTTCTTGAATATGCTTATATATTACAGAGTCGCCTTATAATATTTAATGATGTTAGGTTGAAAATATAAAAGAATGTGCATACTACATTCATAGTTGCTTCTTTAATATCGCAAGTTCTAGTATTAATTAATTTTTTTCTGACTTCCAAATGTTATTTGTTTGTTATAGGTGTATCATTGCCATTATAAATGATTTCAGTTAGAAATATGTAACCTCAGTTGTAAACACAACTTATTTCAATTATAGATAAAACTGGATTTTAGATTCCCATCAATCAGTTATGTTAAAGTATCACTGGAAAATACTGAGATAGTGATATTCTAGAGTTTCTAGGCTTCTTTCCTCCCCATACTTTTTATAGGTATGATCAGTTTTTATAACTAAAAACCAAATTTAAGTGCATTACTAATTGTTGATCAGTGTTAGTAATGTTTCATTTTTTCCCCAAAGGCTATCATCTTATACAGAATCCTCCCATTCCTCAGAAATTTAGAGGTTAGGTTTCATTTCATTCTAGGTTAGGTTTAATTAAATTCTAGATAAATTAAAATCTAGATATGATTACTGTCTGAAAAATCTAAATAGTTTGTTATGTGTAGGACTTAAAATCCTATCCTAAACTAACCAAACATTAGAAAGGAAATAGAGCTAGATGTCTGACATGGCAAGATGTCAAAAAGATGCACAGAATGTCAAATGTGATGACATTTAAGAAAATAACAACATCAGGGGTGCCTAGATGGCTCAGTTCATTAAGTGTCTGCCTTCGGCTTGGGTCATGATTCCAGGGTCCTGGGATAAGCCCCACATGGGGTTTCCTGCTTCGTGGGGAGACTGCTCCTCCCTCTCCCCCTGCAGCTCCCCCTTTTGTCCTCTGTTTCTATCAAATGAATAAATAAAATTAAAAAAAAAAACAACAAATATATACACATGTGTGTATATATGTATACACATGTACATGCTTTCATATACAAAATATCGATAAAAATGCTTGATGATGGTTATCTGTGAAAGATGAGATTTGCAAGAGATTTGCCTCTATCTTTATACTACTTGAATTGTTTGCAATATGTAAATATGACCTTCGAGATAAAAATAAAAGACTGTTGGGAAAAAGCCTATCCAATGCATGATACTTTCCCCTCCAACCGGCTCTTGGTGACTTCCAGTTCTCCAACTTTGCGTTACTTCACTCGCCTAATGAAGAGCAGAGAAAGCTCCTGGTAGACAGATTTTTACTCACATATTTCATAAACAGTGTTTCAAATTTTCTATCAGTGAAAGCAGCTCTTTATATTAGAAAAAATGGCCCAGTCTGATAGTTGACTTCCTCAGAAAACACTTAGTGACTCTGGTTTTCCAGTTGCTGCCCTGCTGTCTTTATTTTCCTCCTCTCTCTCCATCTCGGCAACCGTGAGACAGAATACAACCAGTCGATTGCTGACCAGCAGTTGGGACAGAGCTCTCTCTATCCCTAAATGATTTTTAAAAGCTCTAAAATCTGAGTCACCTCACTTTTCCTCAGTGATAATATGCAAACTCCCTCTCCTCTTTCTCATACAAACAAGTAAACAAAAATGTGTCTAGTGGGTAGACACTCAATAATTCCACAAGAACCTTCCACGGGGAGAGAAGAGGACAGAGGAGCAGTTAAGATGAAGGGAAGGGAGAATTCAACTCAATGAGCGCAGCTGAAATACAGTTTCCAGGAGACCAAGTCAAAGTCTTCAAGCAAACATTTCAAAAAGAACAACCACTTGGGTCTTCCACTAATTAACTAGAAAACAAATACCCAGACATCCAGTGGTAGGATTTCCTTCTTGTGATGCATCTTACCTGTTCCCATCTTTAACAGGCAAGTACAATGGCAAATGCAGGGAAAATACATACTTTTTTTCCCAAACAAGTGCCCTGATTATTTCCAGCAACAACGTCCTAGTGCATACAAAGGGCAGTTCAGTTACTCCACCTTCTCTCTCAATGATTTATTATAATAACAAAATACGCTGTTGAGTAGAAATCACTAAACTAGAAACAGATACAAGCCAGATGATCATTATTACTTTAATGAATGAAAGTAAAACACAACATTAAATAACTAGGAAAATATTTTAAAATTTTGCATTTATTTCCAGTTAGAATCTTTTTACAATGTATGTATGAATATGACGACTGATACCTTTCTATCTCTACCTCCCCATAATGATTTTGCTTAAAAAAAAAAAAAAAAAAACTTGAAACTGGCATGCTAGAAGGATTTGTATTGATAGATGGTGAGAAATTTTTGCTGCTTTATGCCAGAAATCAAGAGAAACTAATAATCCCGTTTCAAAATGCACTTGAAGAAAAGTAATTGAAACAGATCATATCTTTGTGCCATTCTTCAGATTATTTTACTTGAATTATTTTGTAAATTGAATCCAGCTTGTGGAATCACCTAGTCATGAGTTTGCTGATTTTACCGAACTAATTTATTAGATTAAATTTACTTAACATTTATTAGATTAAATTCACTTAAAAAATAGCTGGCTTTTTCTGAAAATTTTATTAAAATATATAGGAAAGGCCTTTATTGTAACTAAAAGTGCCCAAGTATAATAGGTACAATGTTATAACAGTAAATATTTACAATATATTTTAGGGAAAAAATGACAACACTCAGATTAAATGCAGAAAAGAAAACATCACATTTTTAACACTTGATATTTCCATTGATTCTTCATGTTCTGCAATTGTAAGAAAACTCACATGTTTAGTTTTCTATCTATTCCAGGAGATTTGTGTTGAAATTTTTTTTCGCCATTAGGAACTGTGATTCTCTATGGGACCTTTTTAGCTTTGCACGCCGATTTTGGAACCAGATCTAAAATTAAGGAAAAATACCACAGATCTCAGAAACATTATTTTATTATTACTAACGTTTCAATCATAACAAGTAACAACTAAATTTGAAAATTACCTGGATTCTGTCTTCCTCTAGATTCAATTTTTGAGCTAAGTCTTCTCTGATGTCAATGCCAGGATAGCAGTTAACTCTAAAGACATTTTCCAACACTTCAATCTAAGAATAAGGAAATAGTAATATAAAATGTTGATATTTGGTATGTTATCATAAAATGGACTTCATATTGCAAAACAACTGCATTTAAATCTTAGGCAATTAATGTATATCTTTTTTTAAAAATGACTATCCAGAAACTGTTTAAAAAAAAAACAACTCCAGAAAGTCATTGTTTCATAACAAGGCTTCCAAACTGAGATCCCAAAGTGATTGGGTTTTTGCTCAATAGGGTGTCAGTTAAAGCCTTTTTATATTATCATTACTAGTTGAAAAAAAACTTCCCACCTGGTTTTGAGTAAAAGCAGTTCTGGGTCTCCGGCCTCGATACCAACTCAGCTCTCTTTTCAATGACAGTCTTTCTGAGGCTGAAAAGTAATTTTCGTATTTCAAAAATTTTTCTTCTGGCACTGGGTGATCCACAGTATGAGGGAAGGGTATCCCATTGGGAAGGCTTGGGATATGCACACGTAGGTTAACATCTTTCCCTAAAAACAGAAAAATAATTAGAAAACCCCTGCAATGAACAAATAAATTAGTTCCTGAGACTTTTGAAAAACAACAACAGAAAAATATATTCCACCTTAGATGTTCAATCCTGTATTCCACCAAGTTCTAGAAGAAGTAATATCAGGAACTTGCCTTTAATTTTCCAAGTGGAATTCTGTGTTTTACAAGACTTCCCATCAACCGAAAACTAAGAAGCAAACAAAAATAAAGATCCTGCCTTGGTGCTAAAGAACATTTTGGTTTCTGATTTTTTCAGTGAAAAAATTTAAATTTTTTTTTATTTTTCACTGAAAACATAGAATATCTGATGTGTGAAATAAAAGACCTTATGAAATAAATGCAGGTTCTTGGCATTTCTTGTGAATGAACTTTACCCACTTGGATCTAAGGCTGATAATTCTTTTTGTCTCCTATAGAACTCAGCCGGAGGCATTCAAAGTACTCATCCTGGAGTTATGTAATTCGATGAAATTGTAGTTTTTCTCCAACTCTGTGTTTTATGGAATAAAGACCAAAATAAACGTTGCAGACGAAAACAACAAAGAATTTTAAAAACCAAGCGGTCGCGTACCTGAGGATCCGCAGGTGTCGGCCCAGGGCCTGTGGGGTTTCATTGAAGGAACACAGTCTTTCTTCTGGTCCAGTCCTAAAATGCTCTCAATGGAAAAGGAGCAGGGCGAGGGTTTGCTTTCCCCAAGCCGAGCACCTTCCGGAAGACTGGGAGCCATCCTCAAGTGGGTTGCCTGGAACGACAGCTCTGGCCTCTCCCTGCCTCTTGGCTGGCTCTGCCCCATGTGTACAGGGCTGGGATCTTCCTGCAGTTCACCTTACGGCTCTGCAGACAAGGGGGCTGGATTTAGAACGTCACTAATTAAAATCCTGTCTTAGAAAGTTTTAGCATGTCAATGAACACTCACCCAGCCAGCAGCTTGAGGAGTTAATTGTTTATTTGTTTGCAAGTAATTAGCAACTAATGGCTACACCAGGGGGGCCACCTATAGGGACAAAAAGTGTTATCTCTCCTAAGCAGAACACAGACTTAACTTTCTCGAAAGAAGTGATGCACAAACTAGCACTCTTCTTTTATTTGAAATCATTAATGTATAAAATCATGCCTTTTATTCTGAAGTTTATACTTTCATGGACTCCAGTTACCTAAACATAGGAGAGCAGTCAAGTAATAAATAATCTAATTTAAGTGAATTTTCTTCCAAGGAAATTGGAAAAAATAATAATCTCTTAATGCTATTACGGTAATTCTGATGAAAAATGCCTGTTTTTCATATGCATATGTAATAGTGAATGTTGTCAATGAAAACACAATAGTATTTGGGGTGCAGCATACTGGAAAAGGTTGGCAATGTTATTAACACTGAGTGTAATTGTCTTCCAAGTGCCCGGATTAATTCATAAGGAACAGTTGCACCAAGTATTTTAAATAATTAATGAGCTAATTCCATTCTCTCATCTTTCCTTTTAAAAATGAGAGAGATACAAGTTTATATGAAGATCAGATGTAACCACCATCAAGCAACTTAAAAACATGACTCTTCAAACTAAAGGGAAGAATTTGTCTTCCTACCACAGCTGTTTCAAAGAAAAGAGCATGATTTACTGTGTTTTCTAAAGAATTTCCCTCTGTGGATTTTTTAAGGGGCTGGGAAGTTTTCATGAAGACAATAAGATTTGTGAAAAATAACCAAGAACTGAGTATTTTCATTTCATCATCCTAAGAAAATTTGAAAGTAAGAGAGAAAGGTAGCTGCTAATTGGGAAAATTTTGAAGTAGGCACTCCCTCAAAACGTGTGGTACTTTTACTGCTGTTGTACTCTGTTGCCTCCCTTTTTCCAGTACTTTCCTGATGATAAATTTAAGAGCTCAGCTTCCTCCAGTATTTAAACAGCTACCAGATTTTTCTTCAGGAAGAGGAAAAGTAGTCTCCACTTACAGAGAAAAAAGCCTCTACAGAACGGAGCTCAACTTCATCCCATTTTGTCCTATCATGATGTCACAGATATTAATCTAAATTCCTCCTTAAGCAACCTCTAGAATGAACAAAGGATTCACATACAAAACACCAACGGACACACAGAAGGATGGGTGTGTAAACAGAGGTGTAAAGTCATTCTGAGAATGAACAAACTAGTAAATATTTATGCCCCATGGAGGCTTTGTCTCTAGTGTCTTGGAATGTAGACTGTGCAAAGAGGGGGTGAACTTACCCTGGCAAGACTTGGAGGAAGAGCGAGAATTCGAGACCTTCCCAGATTCCTTTCTCTCTTTTGAGACATTCATTCATTCCTCCATTCATTCCACTATTGGTTGAGCATCTACTCAGTACCAGAAATAACAGAATAGGATCCTTGCCTTCATGAAACTCAAATGGTATGGGGTGAGGTGGGGGTGGGGAGCAAACAATAATTATGAGTAATTATAAGTGAGTAAATTATCTCATATGTTAACTCGAGAGAAGAATGGAAAAAAGGAAATAGGTGAGCCAGGTAAGCTGGCTCGGGAGGTGGAGATCCTGATATCCTTACCCCCACAGATCAGTGCCCTCAAGGCACAGGTGACGATGATGCTACAGCACATGCCAGCACAAATCTAGTCCCAGATTTCTTCTTGATCACCAAGGACATTGCAATATCTTTACTCTGTCTGAGTTGACTTTATCTGGACTTACACAATACCATTTTATATGTAGATGGTAGATGAAAATAAAACGTAGGAAAGAATTTCCCTAAAAATTCCAGGAAACATTTTCTCATATATTCATTCAACAAAATTTTGTAGAGCGCTTAGTATGTGCCACACACCGTTCTAGGTGCTAGATCCCAGTAATGAACACGGTCACTTCAGAGTGGTAAATTCACTGAGTGGAATGAACAAAATTTCAACCTCTCCCGTTTACTGCCTTTTGTCTTTTTACATTATGTATCTGTTTATTATGTTTGTTTTTTATTGTCTGTTTTCAATCTCCAGGATTTTTGTCTGTTTTGTTCACTCCCTGGCATCCAAAAACAGTGGTTGGCTCATACTGGATGAAAGAATCTTATCGCTTCTTTTATATTCCTTCAAGTAAAGTTGGGGATTGATTTCTTCACACGTTTATTGGCCAATATGTGTTCCATCTTTTGTGAGATGATGGTTTATGTCTGTCTTAGTTTGTTCAGGATGCTCTAACAATATACCACAGAGTGAGTGGCTGGTAAACAAGAGAAACTTATTTCTCACAGTTCTAGAGGCTGGAAGTCTGTCATCAGGGCGCTGGCATGGTTGGGTGAGGGCTCTCTTCCAGGTGGCAGATTTCTCCTTATCTTCGTGTGGCAGAAGGAGCTAGGGAACTCCCCAGGATCTCTTATAAGACACTAATCCCATTCATGGGGGCTCCACCCTTATGACCTAATCACCTCCCAGAGGCCTTCACTTCCTAATACCATCACATAGGGTATTAGGAATGCAACATATGAATTTTGGCGGGACACACGCATTCAGACCGTAGCATGTGCTTAGCCCATTTTTTTATTAGGGTATTTTGTTGTTCTTGTTTCTTTTTTCACTTTCTTTTTCTTTTTTTTTTTTTTTAGAAAGAGAAAGTGTGTGCATGCATGTGCAAGTGAAGGGGAGGAGGGGCAGAAGGAGAGGGAGAGAGAACCTTAAGTATGCTCCATGCCCAGTGTGGAGCCAGAGCCCTACCCAGGGCTCGATCTTACGATCCTGAGATCATGACCTAAGCCAAAATCAAGAATCGCACACTTAACCGACTGAGCCACTCCGATGACCCTTATTGTTGTTTCTTTAAGAATAAGAGTTTTTCATATTGGGTGTAGAGATTACTTAAGTAAATGTACTAAATAAATAAATAAATAAAATGTTGACAGTTTTTATAGATGCCCTCTATCAGATTCCTCTATCAGAAGTTTCTTCTATACCTAATTTGCCAATTTTTGGGGGTCATGAATGAGTATTTTTCTGCCTCTGTTAGAGTGATCACATGACTTTCTTCTTTTTTTTTCTATTAATGATGAATTACATTGATATTTGAATGTTAAGCAATCTTTTTCTTTCTGAGAAAAGCCTCACTTAGTCATAAGGCATTATCATTTTTTGTATGTTTCTATATTCCATATGCTAGTATCTTTTTTTTTTTTAAGATTTTATTTATTTATTTGACAGAGATCACAAGTAGGCAGAGAGGCAGGCAGAGAGAGAGAGAGGAGGAAGCAGGCTCCCTGCGGAGCAGAGAGCCCCATGCGGGGCTCGATCCCAGGACCCTGGGATCATGACCTGAGCCGAAGGCAGAGGCTTTAACCCACTGAGCCACCCAGGCGCCCCTCCATATGCTAGTATCTTTTGTTTTTTTTTTTAAGATTTTATTTATTTATTTGACAGAGAGAGATCACAAGTAGACAGAGAGGCAGGCAGAGAGAGGGAGGGAAGCAGGCTCCCTGCTGAGCAGAGAGCCCGATGTGGGACTCGATCCCAGGACCCTGAGATCATGACCTGAGCCGAAGGCAGCGGCTTAAACCACTGAGCCACCCAGGCGCCCCCATATGCTAGTATCTTAAGGTTTTTTTTTTTTTCTATCATATCTTCTATTTCTCCAGTAATTTTAATTACACATATGCTAGATTTTTTTATATTGTCCCAGAGGTTACTGAGGCTCTGTTAATTTTATTTTTAATGCTTTTTTCCTGTGTGTTCTTCAGCTCAGATAATATTCAATTGATACACCTTCAAGTTCACTGACTATTCTGTCATCTCCCATATACTATTAAGCCCAAATATTTCTGATATTTTATTTTTCAGTAATAGAAGTTACATTTGGTTCTCTTTTTAGTTATTGTTTCTCCAGTGATGCATACGGTCTGTACCTTCATTATGAGCATGTTTTTATTTATGTCCTTAAGTATATTTATACTAACTGCTTTCAAAACTTGTCAGCTAATTCTAACATCTGTATCACATTTTCTTGTGAATATGGGACAAGTTGTCCAGGTTCTTCATATACCTAACAATTTTGAGTTATATCCTGGACACTGTAAATGATATCTATAGTCTCTGGGTTCTATTTTGTCTGTCTGAAGAATGTTGATTTTTGTTCATTCGTTTGTTTGTTTGTTTGTTTGTTGTTTGTTTCATCAGGCTGTGCTCAAACTGTGTCTAAATTCTGTCTCCTCTGTGGTTGTCATCAGTTGAAATTTTTGTTCAATCATTTTATTAACTGAGATGTTTGGTGTTTTCCAAACGCATGCCAAATTCAGAAGTCAGCTAGAGATTTGGGCAGAATGTATATGTAGCATTTGGGGCCTTTCTCTGTATCTCTTTCCTTCCTAGGATTCTCTGTCACTTCCTAGCTGCTGTGGTTGCGCTGAACTCCCTCCTTTGGTTCCTTAAGCCAGAGAGACTTGGATCCTCCCACGTGGCATTGACTGATGCCTGCTTTCAGACAAAAGTCATAAAAATGGAAAACTCACCCCGTACTATTCATCTCTTCTAAATGTCTTCTATTCCTCAGTTTCTGCCTGTTTGGGGCCACTTTCCAGTACCTTTGGATAGTTTTAAAAAATATATTTTGTAAAAAAAAAGAAAAATTTTTTTTTGTCCAGGGTTTATACATTGTATCTTTGGGAGGGTAGATACAATAGAAGTTACTTCGTTATTACCATAAATGGAGACAGAAATGCCCTTTTTAAAGGTAGAAAAAACCTATTAAGTAAATTAGCAATATTTTATCATATATTTAGCAAAATCATAGAATATAGGTAAATACACAAAAATCAACTTAATTTATATGTTAGCAACAAACAATTAAACATATACCTGTCATGATCCAGCAATTCCATTCTTAGAAAAATGTAAACATATATCTAGGAAAAGAGTTGCATGAGAATATTCACATAATATCCAAAATTGGCAACTAGGTGTCTATCAACAGGGAAGTAGATTAACTATGGCATAGTTACACAATTGACTTTAACTCAGCAATATAGAGGTTTATAATACCAATATATGTAACAACCTAGATGAGTGTAAACACCTTATGCTAAGTCAAAGAAGCCGTATACAAAAGAATATTTGTAGTATGATTTCATTTATGTGGTGTTTAAGAACAGACAAAATTAGTTTGTATTGAAAAAAATCAGAAAGTAGAGGTGGAGGTGGGGACTGAATGGGAAGCAGAATCAGGAAACTTGGGGGGTTATGGCAATGTTCTAGATCTTGTTAGGGTTTGTAGTACATAGATGTAGGTATCTAATCAATATTCATTGATTGGTACTCTTTAAAAAGATTTGTTCCTTTCACTGTATGTAAAATTTTATCAATTAAAACATAAATCAGGGGACGCCTGGGTGGCTCAGTGGGTTAAGCCACTGCCTTCAGCTCAGGTCATGATCTCAGGATCCTGGGATCGAGTCCCGCATCGGGCTCTCTGCTCAGCGGGGAGCCTGCTTCCCTCTCTCTCTCTCTCTCTGCCTGCCTCTGTCTACTGTGATCTGTCAAATAAATAAATAAAATCTTAAAAAAAACCCATAAATCAGTATTGAACTGTAGTTAACGATATGCATGCTGAAGAATTTAGGAGAGAAATACATATGTCTGCAATTTGCTTTAAAATGCACTTATTGGGCGCCTGGGTGGCTCAGTGGGTTAAGCCTCTGCCTTCGGCTCAGGTCATGATCTCAGGGTCCTGGGATCGAGTCCCGAATCAGACTCTCTGCTCAGCAGGGAGCCTGCTTCCTTCTCTCTCTCTCTCTCTCTGCCTGCCTCTCTGCCTACTTGTGATCTCTCTCTATGTCAAAAAAATAAATAAAATCTTTAAAAGAAAATAAAAAAAATAAAATGCATTTATTTAAAAAAAATAAATAGATGGATGGATATGTGATTATTAAACATTATATTTGTAGACCAAACAACTCCTAATCCAGTAGAATTTTCTAAGGTGATGTAAACGTTTTATATTTGCACTGTTCAATAGAGTAGCTACTAGACACATGTAGCTAATGAACACTTGAAATGTAGTGAGGGCAACTGAGGAAACGAATTTTAAATTTAGTTTTATTGTAAGTTGTTTAAATTTAGATAGCACATGTGGCCAGTGGCTACCATGTTTGACAGCACAGACAGAACATTTCCATCACCGCAGAAATTTCTGTTGGACAACACTGGCCTAGAAGTACAGACCAGTGTTGGGTAGGCTCCACAGCTCAGTGGTTAGAGCACTGGTCTTGCACAAGTACAGAACAGTGTTGAAAACAATGATGATGAAAAGAAACCTCCTTGTTTTGTTTCTGACAGGGGAATAGTGTTCCTCCACTAATATGTCTACTTTTGGTTTCTTTTTTTTTTTTTAAGATTTTATTTATTTATTTGACAGACAGAGATCACAAAGTAGGCAGAGAGGCAGACAGAGAGAGAGGAGGAAGCAGGCTCCAAGCTGAGCAGAGAGCCCGATGTGGGGCTCGATGTGGGGCTCGATCCCAGGATCCCAGGATCATGACCTGAGCAGAAGGCAGAGGCTTTAACCCACTGAGCCACCCAGGCGCCCCCTACTTTTGGTTTCTAATAAATACCATTTATCTAGAGTAATGTTGTAATGAATAGAAACACAAAATATCTACAGTGCTTTATAGCTTCTAAGGCATTTAAAATATTTGTATTTAATCCTTTCACAAATCCTCTACTCTTTTGTGGCTGAGAAAACAGAAACTGAGAGTTCGGTTGTAAACTGCCACCAACTAGCCAGCAGCAGAAATTTGACTCCAATTTTTGGTCTCCAAATTCCCTGTCTACTGATTTTATTGATTAGTGGCCACTGCAATATGTTCATCAATGATCTCATGATATAAATACCAAAGAGTACTGATAAATTAAGGAAAGGGTTGTGAGTGAATATGGTATATCCTCAATATTTCTTTTTTTAATTTTTTATTTCATTTATTTTTTGCTTTTTTAAAAGATTTTATTTATTTGTTTGAGAGAGTGCATGAGCAGGGTGAGGGGCAGAGGGAGAAGCAGAATAACCACTGAGCAGGGAGCCCAATGCTGGGCTCAAGCCTGAGACTCCAAGATTGTGACCTGAGCTGAAGGCAGAGGGTTAATTGACTGAGCCACCCAGGTGCCCTTATCTGTTTTTTTGGTTTTTTGAGAGAGAGGGAAAAAGGGTGGGGGGAAGGGCCAAAGGAGAGGGATAGAGAGAATCTTAAGCAGGCTCCACGCCCAGCATGGAGCTCAAAGCAGGGCTTGATTTCACAACCCTGAGATCATGACCTGAACCAAAATCAAGAGTGAGACACTTAACTGACTGGACCACCCGGGTGCCCCATCCTCAGTATCTTATTTATTTATTTATTTACTTTAAAGATTTTATTCATTTATTAGACAGACAGAGATCACCAGTAGGCAGAGAGGCAGGTGGGGGTGGGGGTGGGCACGGGGAGGGAAGCAGGCTCCCCGCTGAGCAGAGAACCCGATGAGGGGCTCCATCCCAGGACCCTGAGATCACGACCTGAGCCGAAGGCGTAGGCTTTAACCCACTGAGCCACCCAGGCGCCCCTCAGTATCTTTTAACACTTATTTTGATGTAAGAAATAAAAGCCTGTCACACTGACACTGAAAAGAAGATTCTAGGACTCATAAAATTGGACGGTCTACATTTTAAACATCTATATGTACAAAGTGAAATAAAAACCGAGAGGTTTATGTTTTGTTTTGTTTTAGTAATTTATAAATCTACCCAGGATTTGCTAACAATTTATTTTCTAATTGTGTATTTCAATTAACTCCTAAATCATTAACATCAGGAAAAATGCTCAATGTGTTAGGTGCTTTAACAGAGTTTTACAGATCAGCCATACAATTATTATGCTCATGTTCTGTGAAATGCAGTAAGCAAAGCTTTAATGACACTTGTCCCTTACTTTTGCACAGGAATTACACTGTTCTATTTGAGACTGCATTTTTTTTTTGAGACTGCATTTTTTTAAACATTAAAATGTGTTTTCTAAAATAAAATAACTTTTTGCTTTCACCTTCAGTATCTCCTAACACAATGACAAAGTAGACATTCAATAAAATATTTGTTGAATGAGTGAACAAATGGATGGATGGATGGATAGGTGGGACTAGGGAGAGGGGACTTGTAAACGGGACAGGCAATGTAAATGCTATAGGTTTACGATTGTTGTTGTTTAATGTGGTAAGGTATTCCCAATTTCTTGTGAACTACTCATGTATCACTCCAGTGTAATCCACAAATTAGTGGATGTTTTGGCATTCCATAACTAAAATGTAATAAGAAGGGAGATGGGGAATTTGTTTTAAAAATCAGAGCTTATATGCACTGAAACTATTATAACATTGTGTATCAATTCTACTTAAATAAGAAAATTTAGAAATCTGAATTTAGAATAAAAAACTCCTGAGTCATGTTGAACAAACAGTTCACAGCTGTGACATTTAGTCATTTTTAAGGCCCTCATCTGCCATTTTCATTACTTAAGACACAAAGTATCTTTCTCGTGATTCAGAAGAATTGGGAGGGTTTTATACACATTTCTCTCTCTCCCAGCACCCATCAGTGCCTGTTACAGAGGAGGTATTAAATAAAAGTTTATTGATGGGGTGTCTGGGTGACTCTGTTGTTAAGCATCTGCTTTTGGCTCAGGTCATGATCCCAAGGTCCTGGGATTGAGCCCTGCAACTAGCTCCCTGTTCTACAGGAAACCTGATTTTCCCTCTCCCACTCCCCATTCATGTTCCCTCTCTTGCTGTCAAATAAATAAATACAATCTTTAAATAAATAAATGTTTGTTGGAAAAGTTCACTTTATTTCTAACGTTTAAAAAACTTCTCACCCTTTGTTCTTCTCAAATCTTGAAAGAGTACAGTTTCTTATTTTAACACTTTGAAATCAGTTAAAATTCTTTTCAGTATAGTGCCTTGCACATAGCACACCCTTGACTTCATTTTTTAAAAAGATTTATTTATTTCATTTATTTTAGAAAGAGAGAAAAAGAGAGGGGAGTAGAGGCAGAGGGAGAGAGAATCCCAAGCAGATTCCCTGCTGAGCTTGTGCCCTTGATTTTAAAATTTTCATATAAAATCACCTGAAACGCAATTGTATTTTTATTTCTCAAAGATTCATTCACTATCACAGTACATAGAGTAAGATATGATTATCTCCTTCAATTCTACCCCATTTTTACTCCCCAACCTACTATTGGCTACAGTTACTAACAGTTTATGCCTCTGCTTCCTACTTTTTTGAAATTCCTTGATATAACAGGTGGATGTGCACACACATATTTTTGTCCACATGGAGTCAGACACACGTATCGTTCCACAGTCCTCCCTGACATTGGCAATGACACTGTGTCAGCCCATACAGTTCTACCTCACTCTTCAACAGCTGCTCGGCACTCCGTCAGGTGGATAAACCATAATTGATCGAACTATATCTCTGATAATGGGCACTTAGGGTTGTCTCCAACTTTTTAAATTATAATAAAACATTATAGCAATGAATACCTTGTACATATATTTTAGCATACATGCAGGAGTATTTCCACAAAAAAATTTCTTTGAAGAGTATATTATTTTTTGGTGGATGCTGTCATATTTCCTTCTAAGAAATCTTTACCAATGGACACTCCCACTCAGTCTAGTCTTTCTCTCCAGAGTGACAGTGGGAACAAGAAAATTCAGATCTAGGCTAAATCAGACTCAGGGTATCCTCAGATACAATACTCAAAGGCCAACACTTTTGTGCCATTTAATCTAACTAACCAGTGCAGATGAAATGAGAGTTGTCGGTTAACCTGAAGACTTGATGGTTGCTAAAACACTGTTTCTGGAGCATGAATGTTATGGTTCTTATTAACTTAAAAAAAAAAACAAAACCTTATTGAATCACAACAAACATTTATTAATCTCCAGCATATATCAAGGGAGTGCTAGGTAACCAGGAGCTGCAATGGTTTCTATCCTCAAGAAACTAATGATCAAGAAGATAGTAATTAACTTTGTTAGGTGTGAGATTGTGATGATAGTTAGGTAAAAATAAATAAATAAATAAATAAAATCCTTGTAAAAATATTCTACATTAGAATTTATAGGTAAAATTTCAAGATGTCTGGGTTTTGCTTTACAATACTTCAGGAAAACAAGAAAACAGAAAATTAGAGCAAGTGTTGCAAGATGTTTAAGGGTTGAATTGGAGTGATATGTGTATATGTATTTATTATGTCTAATGAACAGAGGTATAATAATGTGGATTCATTATTCTCTCTACTGTATGTTTTTTTGAGTTTTTTAAATTGTTTTTAAAGATTTTATTTATTTGACACAGAGAGAGAGATCACAAGTAAGCAGAGAGGCAGACAGAGAGAGAGGGGGAAGCAGGATCCCCGCTGAGCAGGGAGCCTGATGTAGGGCTCAATCCCAGGACCCTGAGATCATGACCTGAGCTGAAGGCAGAGGCTTAACCCACTGAGCTACCCAGGCACCCCTTGAGGTTTTATTTTTTTAAGAAATCTCTTCACTCAATGTGGGGCTTGAACTCACAACCCCAAGATTAAGAGTTGCATGCTCTACAGACCAAGCCAATACTAAAATTCTTAGTATTTAGGAATACCAATATAAAAATACAAAATTTCAATGTAAGAATATAATAAAGATATATGCACAAGAGCTTATGAAAGCAGAAAAGGGCCCAAATCTGTTTGGTTGAGAGTGAGCAGGACTGAGAGTGGGTAAGAGCCCAACTCTGTTATCAAACTACCTGGGTCCAAATTCTAGTGCCTCGTCTTTTTAGGTGTGTGACCTTGGGCACGTCACTTAGCCTCCTTGTGCTCAGTTTCCTCTATAGCAAAATGGGGATAATTATATTATCTAATTGAAGATCAAGTGAGATAACTTGCAAAGCCCTTGGAATAGTGCCTGGTACATAGTAAACATTAAGATGTTTGCTATAGGGGGTACCTGGGTGGCTAAGTGGGTTAAAGCCTCTGCCTTCGGCTCAGGTCATGATCCCAGAGTCCTGGGATCAAGCCCCCCTGTCGGGCTCTGTGCTCAGCGGGGGGCCTGCTTCCCTTCCTGTCTCTCTGCCTGCCTCCCTGCCTGCTTGTGATCTCTGTCAAATAAATAAATAAATAATCCTTTAAAAAATAAAAAAAAAAGTTTGCTATAATTTATTAGCATTACTAATGTTATTATGAAGGCTTTTCAGAAATGTTTTGAGGCAGAGATGTTTCAGGAAAAGCAACGTTAACTTAAGGTCAATCAGGTGTAGGGATGCATGTGTGTGTGTGTGTGTGTGTGTGTGTGTGTTGAGGGGAGGTGGAGGGAGGAAGTTAATGTGATTCCCATATTTCTAGCTTAGGTGACCAGTTGGATAATGACGTCATTAACCCAGAAGAAAATATAGATGAAGGAGAGTTTATAACTTGCAAACTGCATTTCTAATCATATAAACAAATGATCAGGTACCTAGCAAACTGAATGACCTCAGAATTAAAATATAGTTTTCAGAATGAAAAGGTAGAATACTAATGACAATTGGCAGCATGAAATGTAAAGTGAGAAACATTCTAAAAATACAGGGGCCCCTAGGTGGTACAACCAGTTAAGCATCCAACTCTTGATTTTGGCTCAGGTTGTGATCTTGGGGTTGTGGGATTGATCTTGGGGTCCTGCACTCAGTGCGGATTCTGCTTGAGATTCTCTCTCCCTCTCCCTCTGCCCTTGCCCCCAACTCATGCTTGTAAGCATTCCCTCTCTCTCTTTAAAATAAATAAATAAATCATTTAAAAAAATAAAATCAAAATACTTTAGGGGCTAACTTTATCTAGAATAACAAACATTATTATTGTATACCTCACACACATAACCTAAATAAGTGAGGTCACTTCTGAAATAGTCTAACAACTCAGATATTAGTGGAATTGTCTTAAAATAAATACATATTTCTCAAAGGTTATAACCAAATAAGGTAGCCATCACAGTTACTTATGAATCCTTCCACATGGGTACTATCTGAGAATTCTCAGAGGTGTTTGGATCCCCACTGAAGTAGAAAGTCTTTGGGGGACAGGGACAGAGAAGAGCAGAAACGATCCCTGGAATATTTTGAATGCCTCAAAGTCTTATCCCTTACCCACAAACTCTTTCATGGCCATGACATCTATTTACTTAATAATCCATACTTTAGTAATGTATTGTGTCATTGGTCTATTCATGATTTTAACTATAACCATTTTCATTTTCATTTTTAAATATTTTGTATTTAATTCTGAAGCAATCTCAAACCTACGGAAAAGTCATAAGTACAGTGCAAACTTTTTTCTCTCCAATCATTTGAAGTAGTTGCTGATATGACGCTTCATTGCCCCTGCATACTTTGGTGTGTTTTTCCTGCAAGCAAGGACATTCTTCTACACACTCACAAGAAGAGCATCTAAGTCAGGGAATTAACACTGATTTATCACTATCCTCTAACCATCAAACTCCATTCAGGTTTCACCATTGTCCCAAATAGCATACTTTACAGTAAAAGGATACAGTTCAAAATCACACATTGTCTTCAGTTGTGTCTCTCTAGTCTCATTCAATTAGCAACAAATGCTCAGTAGTTCCTTGATTTTTCATGACCTGGACGCTTTTGAAGGTCACAGTCGGCTACGTTGTGGAACATCCTACACTTAAGCTTTGTTTGATGTTTCCTTGTGATTAGATTCAGGTTAAGCATCTTTGATAGGATGTCACGGAAATGATGCTTTTTTCTTTTCATTATTTGCTATCAGATAGAACATGATTTTTATCTGTCCCATGTGATGTTTAACTCTGAGCATTTAATTAAGATGCTTTCCCACAGTATGGATGTTCCTCAAAACGTTGAAAATAGAGCTACCCTACAACCCAGCAATCGCACTACTGGGTATTTACCCCAAGGATACAAATGTAGTGATCCAAAGGGGCACCTGCACCCAACGTTTATAGTGGCAATGTCCACAATAGTCAAACTAGGGAAGGAGCCCAGATATCCATCCACAGATGAATGGATAAAGAAGATGTGGTATATACAGTAAACACAATGGACTACTACTCAGCCATAAAAAAATGAAATCTTGCCATTTGCAATGACATGGATGGAACTAGAGGGTATTATGCTAAGCAAAATAAGTCAGTCAGAGAAAGACAATTATCACATGATCTCACTGATATGAGGAATTTAAGAAAAAATTAAAACAAGATGAAATCAGAGAGGGAGATAAATCATAAGAGACTCTTAATCATAGGAAACAAACTGAGGGATGCCGGAGGGGAGGAAGGTAGGGGGATGGGGTAACTGGGTGATGGGCATTAAGGAGGGCATGTGATGTAATGAGCACTGGGTGTTACATAAGACTGATGAATCCCTGAACTCTACCTCTGAAACTAATAAGACACTAGATGTTAATTAACTGAATTTAAATTTAAAAGGCCAAAACACAAAAATATAAGGTATGCATGTAATTCCAAACTAACACCAAAAAGTTCACTCTGATTTTTTCCCTTTCTATATTTGTCAACTCCTTTCTCTGACAGTAAGAAACCTGGTTTCCATTATGCTCAAGATATTTTCTTATCTGATGTATCCCCCTATGTAACCAAACTTGCATTGTTACCTCCCTCTCTCTGAAGAGATGCCCTACTCCCTCTGGGGGTGGGGGGGGCTCTGACATCTCATGCCATAAAAACCTTCCTTACTCCACTAGAGCACCCATAATCTGTCCTAGGTACTTCCTCATGCACAGAGCCCTTCTCTCCCCGCTTGGGTTCTGACCTCTGTGCATCCCCCTCCGCCCCCACTTAACCACTCTCTATGTGAGGGCTCTCTTCACCCCACTCAGGCTCTGAGACTCTGCATTATGCTGACCTTCTTCATGGATATTCTCACTTTCTGAAATCCTACACCAGGTTTCCAAGCCGTATAAAAGCCTTCTTCTTCGTACCTGGACTCCAAAACTGCACTCTCATGCAGATGCCCTCCTCACCCCATGTTTGCCCCCACATCCTTTCCCTAGCTGCCTGTCCACCAAAATAGCCTCTTTATCCCTCCTGTGCGCCAACACCCACCTATACAGATATACTCCCTACCTTGCACAGGCTCCAGACACCCCACACGAGGGTGCTCCTTTGTGGGGATGCCCTCCTTATTCTGGTTGGACTCCAACACCCTGCTCTGTGCCCCTGTACCTCATCCACCCTGCCCAGATTTTATTTGGCCTCACCTAATGGCTTGAGAACTGAATTATTCAGGAAGGGAAGAGGAAAAAAAAAAACATACATTTGTTTTTACATGAAATCACTGTCTTCTGTTATTAAGACATTGCTTTTGACATTGTACACAGAATGTGATTTAGCTAAATCACTGATGTAATTTTTCTTTTAAATCACTAAATCTCAAAAAACATGGAGTTTGCTTAGGACAATGTTAATTTGTCCATGATTGATGGTATATCACTAATTCATTCACCTTCCCCAACATTTGTTTCAAATCACAACCTCTATAAAGGTGTTCTTATCCAAAGTCAGGGTAAAAGTCAAAATCCTCACATAGGCCACAAGGCTTTATAAGTGATCTGGCCTCCTCTTCCTCCCTCCTCCCCCTCAACCCTCTCCCCAGACTGCTCCTTTCCTGCCATCCTGGCCTCTATGAAATTCTTTTTTCCATTTTTATTAAGTAAAGTTGTCATACAATGTTATATTCATTTCAGGTACTCAACATAGTTATTTGACAATTGTATACATTATTTTTTTTTAAGATTTTATTTATTTATTTGACAGACAGATCACAAGTAGGCAGAGAGGCAGGCAGAGAGAGAGGTGGAGGCAGGCTCCCTGCGGAGCAGAGAGCCTGATGCGGGGCTCGATCCCAGGACCCTGGGATCATGACCTGAGCTGAAGGCAGAGGCTTAACCCACTGAGCCACCCAGGCACCCCAACAATTGTATACATTATACAGTGCTCATCACAAAAAGTATAGTTACCATCTGTCATCATACAAGGTAATTACAGTATTATTGACTATATTCCCTATGCTATACTTTCCATCTCTGTAACTTCTTTATTTTAGAAATGGAAGTTAGTGTGTCTTAATCCCCTTCACCTATTTCTCCCATCTCCTAACCCCTCTCCCTTCTGGCAACTTCCAGTTTATTCTCTGTATTTATGAGTCTATTTCTGGGTTTTGGCTTTTTTGCTTGCTTGTTTGTTTGTTTTTTTAGATTCTCTATATAAATGAATCATGAAATCTTATGGTATTGGTCTTCTCTGAGTTATTTCACTTAGCATTATACCTTGTCAGTCCATCTATGTCGTCACAAATGAAAAGATCTTACTCTCTTTTATGACTTACTCTTTTTTATCCATTGTGTATGTATGTATATATATATATACCATATCTTCTTTATCCATTCATCTGTCACTGAACATTTAGGTTGCTTCCATATCTTGGTGGCTATAGATAACACTGCAGTGAACATAGGGGTGCATGTATCTTTTTGAACTGGTGTTTTAGTTTCTTTGCTATCTTTAGATATCTTAGATATCTATTTTAGGTATCTTTCTTAGATACCCAGTAGTGTGATTACTGGATCATATGGTATTTCTGCTCTTAAATTTTTGAGGAACCCCCATTCTGTTTTGTGTAGTCGTTGCACCAGTTTACATTCCCACCAACAGTGTAAGAGAGCTCTCTTTTCTCTACATCCTCGCCAACACTTGCTATTTCTTTCCTTTTTGATACTAGTCATCTGACAGGTGTGAGGTGATATCTCATTGTGGTTTTGATTTGCATTTCCCTGATGATTAGTGATGTTGTTCATCTCTTTATGTATCTGTTGGCCATCTGCATGTCTTCTACCCAGAAGTAAAAAGCTTTGCACAGCAAAGGAAACCATCAACAAAACAAAAATGCAACCTCAGAATGGGAGAAGTTAAGCACAAATGATTTCCCTGTTAAGGGGGTGATATCCAAAACATATAAAGAACTTAAACAACACAACACCCAAAAAACCCAAAAAGTCCAATTAAAAAATTGGCAGGGGATTATGAACGCGAATAGACAGTTTTCCAAAAAAGGCATACACATGGCCAACAGACACATGAAAAGATGCTTTATGAAATTCTTTTTTTTTTTTAAAGATTTTATTTATTTATTTGACAGACAGAGATCACAAGTAGGCAGAGAGGCAGGCAGAGAGAGAGAGGAGGAAGCAGGCTTTCCGCTGAGCAGAGAGCCCGACGCAGGGCTCAATCCCAGGACCCTGGGATCATGATCTGAGCTGAAGGCAGAGGCTTTAACCTGCTGAGCCACCCAGGCGCCCTGCTTTATGAAATTCTTAAAACAGTCTGGGCCACTCCTGTCTTAGGGTGTAAAACCTCTGCCCTGGTTTTTCCTCTTCCTGGAACACTTTATCCCCAGATATCCCCATCACTCACTCCAGTGACTCCTTTAAGTTTTTGTTCAGGTCTCTCCTTCCTAATGAAGCCCACTCTGATGAGCCTGTTTAAAATTGGAACTGCCTCCAACCTTTTTTTCCCTGTCTTATTTTTCACAGCACTTACCACTTTCTAAGACACTATGCTCCTAATACCACCTATTATGTTTGTTTTCTATTGTCTGCCTTTCTTCTCACCCTCCCCACTAAACGGTAGCTCCACAAGGGCAAGGATCTTTACTGTTTTGTTCATAACCTAATAAATATTTGTTGAAGACAGCCATTTCCTGAAGCATTTGAATCAAAACTAATTTCAGAGCACCATCTAGTGTTTCTTGGAAGGAGGTGCTTGCTACTTAACGCTGAGACTCTTTTTTACATTACCCGAGTGATAAACTATACTGGTTTAATCAATTCTCATTTACTCTATTTTTTACTGTCCTCTGTGGTTCTGTGAAAATTAAAATTTTTAATGATTAAACAGTCATGGGACACATTGACTTCTCTCAGAGTAATGTCTTCTTCACTGACTTGCCTGTTGCCCACTAGAATTCCTCGGGGTTAAAAGCGTCATGGGGGTTTGAAGTCTTTTAGCCTTAGGGCATCTCTCCTTCCCCACTTCCAAAAAAAAACCCCAAGATATAAAAACAGGGTAATAACCTTTGCTTTGAAATGGTTCCCTTTCACCATCCTCAACTGGAACCAAAAACTCTTTTCCTAAGTGTTTACATGACTCTTTAAATTTTCTAAAATACAAACTTATTTGGGCAAGGGAAATGGTTATTCTCTATTTAAAAAAAGATTTCGGGGCGCCTGGGTGGCTCAGTGGGTTAAAGCCTCTGCCTTCAGCTCAGGTCATGATCCCAGGGTCCTGGGATTGAGCCCCCGCATCTGGGCTCTCTGCTCAGCAGGGAGCCTGCTTCCTCCTCTCTCTCTGCCTGCCTCTCTGCCTACTTGTGATCTCTGTCTGTCAAATAAATAAAATCTTTAAAAAAAAAATAAATAAAGATTTCATTTACTTATTTATTTACTTATTTCTTCTTCTTCTTCTTCTTCTTCTTCTTTCTTTCTTTCTTTATTTTTTTAGAGAGGAGGAAGGGACAGAGAAAGAGGAAAAGAGATTCTTAAGCAAGCTCAATGCCCAGGACCAAGCCCCATGTGAGGCTTGATCTCACAACCCTGAGATCATGGCCTGATCTGAAAATAAGAGTTGGACGCTTAGCCAACTGAGCCACCCAGGCACCCCAAGATTTTATTTTTAAGTGACCTCTACACCCAATGTGGGGCTTGAACTCACAACTCTGAGATCAAAAATCACATGCTCTACCAACAGAGCCAGCCAGGTGCCCCTAGCTAGTCTCCTTTTTGGATACAGATTTTCAACACGTGCTTTGAAGATTATCTTTGAACTCATCTGGGGAAATTCCCAGCCCCACCTCTGACCTACTGCATTAGAATCTCCCAGCTGGGCTCAAGAATCTATATCCTAACAGCCTCCCCAAGATAAATTTTGCATGTACATGAGTTAGGCAACCACTAACGTATGGGGATAATTTTGAACCAAGTAAAGTACCAGCATCCTTGGGGTTGTTGGGTTCTTTCCTATTATAGACCACAGACCAGAACTTCAAGGAATATCATGTAAAAACCTAATTATGAGAGGATCAAATATAATTTTAGGAGGCTAATAATTAACAAATCTATTTACAAGATTATATGTCCTTTTGTTGTAAATTATATGGAAACATCTCAATGAATTATATGTGTGAAACGTCTCAAAGAATTCTTTAGTGGGTGTTTAATCCTGCCTTGCCTTCCATAAAATTATCCAGCTGGCCAAAGTTTTTACCATCCTACCCACAGGAGTCTCCAGTAACCCTCAAGGCATTTTCTGAACAAGCCTCCTTTCCTGTATAAAAGGAACTGAGCTTGGTCCACTGTACAAAATTTAGTCTGATTAAAGGGGTTACCAAAGGAGACTGTGAGTTCTGTAGTTTTAGAAATGTTTTAAAATAGTAAATACAATTATCTTTTTGAATGAGAGTAAACAATAGCCCAAAAAGAGGATCCAAAAAGAAGGCCTGGTAAGATTCTTTCTAGTTTCGTAATTTGACTAAACTGCCTCTCCACACAATTGAAAGTCAACTTGTTTGTGTTTGTTTCATTTTTTAAAAGCCCCTCCCACATCTATTTCATTTTTTCTGATTGGCTAAATCTGGCAAGAATTTCTTGCCACTCCCTCATAACTGCTTGAGAATCCTTTACAAAAATACAGTTTAGATGCGCAGAAATTTAAAAAAAAGGAAACCACTTAACTTGGTGATAATATGCCACCCAGATAACTCAGATACCTAACAGAATTTTTCATCGAATTGTTTGGTTTGGCCAAGTCAACTGGCCAAACCCCGTCAATTACAACATATAATTACTCTTCTTTCTTACACTTGTTTTTACTTGTCACTTACTCTTGATTCTTATCAGTTGCTACAATCTTTCTTCTCCTTCATTTATAAGCTAAATCATAGCTTATAAGAAGGTCATTTACTTTGAAAAATCTTTCTTCTTTAGAGGCAGGTTGCATGTCACTGTCCTCATAGAGCAGAAAACAAATACCAAAGCAAAGAGCTGGGTTGTTGGAATCTGTAAGATGCTGAGTACTTTGAAGCAGCTGGGAACCAGTAACTCTAAGAACTGATTACAAACCACCTTTCCAAAATTAAAAATCTCTTCTAGAAGGGTTTGTGGTTAACAAACAATATAAGGAGAGAACTCTTATTTAAAGCTTATTACACTAAGAATAATTCTGTGAAACAATATTGCAATCTATTTGGTAAAACTTTTATTTTTTATTTTTTTCAAGATTTTATTTATTTATTTGACAGAGGCACAGCAAGAGAGTGAACACAAGTGAGAGAAGGAGAAGCAGGCTTCAGGCCAAGCAGGGAGCCCAATGCAGGGCTTGATCTGGGGACCCTGGGGTCATGACCTGAGCTGAAGGCAGGTTCTTAATGACTGAGCCACCCAGGTGCCCTTATTTAGTAAAACTTTTAAAACCAGATTTTATCTTTCCTTCAAGAGGTCATGGGAAAATGTATCATTTTAGTCTTAAATATGTAACTTCTGTTCCTGTTCCCATATTTGGGTTTGTTCTACTGTATCTGGATGTATTCCAGTGTATCTGTGGAACCAGGCAACTAATAATCTTTACTCAGCATTTCTTATATTTCGCAAGTGAAAATGGAATGGATTGACTGGATTAATGGCCAGAGTTTTATTTATTTTAACGCTTTTTAAAAAAGATTTTATTTATTTATTCGACAGACAGAGATCACAAGTAGGCAGAGAGAGAGAGAAAGAGAGAGAGAGAGAGGTGGAAGCAGGCTCCCCGCTGAGCAGAGAGCCCGGAGCAAGGACCCTGGGATCATGACCTGAGCTGAAGGCAGAGGCTTTAACCCACTGAGCCACCCAGGTGCCCCTGATTTTGTTTTTTTAAGTGATGTCTACACCCAATGTGGGCCTTGAACCCACAACCCCAAGACTGAGAGTCCCATGCTTTACCAACAGAGCCAGCCAGGTGCCCCAAGTGGCTAGAATTTTACAAGGCCCTTATGATTTTGCTTTTTTTTTTTTTTTTTGTATACTGATGAAAACTTCTTATAACTCTACAGAGAAATAAATGAGGCAGTGTGAGGTTGGGGAAGAAGGACAAAGAACCAGAAGTTCCAATCCAAACCAGGTTCTGGAATTAGGGCTTCACTATTATCTACTGTAAAATTAGAGGCTGAAGAAGCTATTTAAAACTTCTTCCAAAACTTTTTGACCTAACAGAAATGCTAATCAGTTACCGACATAATTAACCAGTGCATCCAGATCTTTAAAAGATGTTGTCATTTGCGATTTAAAAGAAATACGGGGGGAGTCTGAATTGAGGAACGACAGCCCTTCAAGGCCAGGTAAGAATTGATGAACTGACAACAAATCACATGTTTTTAACTGAACATACTGATACCCAAGTGTCCGGGAAAATAATTTCGAGTCTACTGTCCGTGAATCTACTGGTAGGCCCTATTAGACACAACTTGGGGTTTCAAAACATCTGAGGTAGCCAGCACCATTTCGCTGGAGGGTGTGGGGTGGGGAGTAGACGTAGACCGGACGCTCCGGGCAGGGTTGGGAACGTTGTAATTTAAGCAACTAAGAAAGGCCCCCCGGCAGTAGGGCCTCTTCCGCGGTCTGATGAAAAATGCTGCGGGAGAAGGAAAGCCGCCCCACACTCCTACTGTGGTCCTCCTCAAACGAGGCTCTAGTTCCCGGAAACCTTCGCTGTCGGAGGTGTGGGGTAAACGGTCCCCTACAATTTACATCAAAACGCGCGGGCAGGGCATAAGGTCCTTCCAAGCAAGCACCATAGCCCCCAAGGCCACGGCTCACCGCACAGCCCCGCGCAGCAGAGGAGTCTCTCGGCCTACCCCGCGGCGCTGACGGGCGTCGCCGCGAGCCAATGGGTGTTCCGGGAGGCGGGGCAGAGCGGCCGAGGGGGCGGGATTTCCCGCGCGGCCGCTCGGCGCCTGGCAAGAGCGGCGCGGGCGGCGACGGCGGACGCGCCTGTAAGAGAGGGCGGGTCGCGGTCAGCCTCTGCAAGCGGACGGGCGGGCGCGGGGAGCTGTGGGCGGCTGCCGTGCCTCCTGCCGCCGCCCTCCCTCCGCCACGATGCCGGGAATCGACAAGCTGCCCATCGAGGAGACGCTGGAGGACAGTCCGCAGGTGAGGCGCGGGCGGCGGCGCGAGGCGAGGGAAGGAGCAGGGCGGGCGGACCCCAGGCCTGGCGCCGCGGCCACCGCAGGTGCCCGCCTCGGCCCAGGTGGGCGCCGTCGGCCAGTGTCCCCGCCCGTCGCGGGCCGCGCCCCGAGCCGCCGCGGCCGGGCCGCCAGCCCGAGGCCCGCGTGGGCCTGTGCGGCTGGGCCGAGAGGCACGCGCGGGGTCTGGGACGTCGGCGGGCGGCGACCGAACCTCCGCCGCCTTCGCTCGTGGGCCCGGCGGTCACGTACGTTTCGGGGCTGCCTTGTATTTGACGAAAGGTGCGTTTTTATCGCCTGTAAGGTCATAAATGCCAGTCCCGGGATTTCCTCCCCGAAGGTCTCTTCAGAGGAAGGACACAAGGAGGAAAACAAAAACAAAAAGAAACCGTAGACTTATTCCATGATTTCTGAGCAACCTAGGGAAGGAAATGGATAGTTTTTCTTCGGGAGATGCTGGAAGGCTGCTGGTTTGCCCGCGTGGAGAGTCACCGGCGAAGCCCTTCATGTGGTTCGGAGCCTCCCCGCGGACTGTGCAGTGTTGTGGCCGCGACTGTATCTGCTGTCACTCGAGCTGTGCACGGCTTGTGATGGACGGCGCCTTCGCGGCTCCAAGACTGCTGCGCGGAATGATGCAGACTTGGCCCTAATAAACTCATCAGAATAAAAGCCCGTGTTTCCGTGCTTTGGGGGGATAATGCCGCTGTGGCTGCTCTCGCCTCAGGCAGTCTAGGGAGATGTAACAATTTGTTACGGGTTCACTATTGAAGAATGAGATGAGTTCTGTTAAAAACATGTAGGTAGGCGCTGTAAGTTGGGTCGAGAAACACCATCCCTAAGCCTGTCTTTTTTACACGATTTAAGCGATTTAAGGCGACGATGTTGCTGGTTGGCTACCTCTGAAATGCTATTTATTCAGAACTGCAGTTGCACATGTTTCATGTATGTCTTGATAGTTTAATATGGCCCCGAAAGATGAGGAAGAAGGGGCTGGATCCCCCTGGCCTGTGTGATGTGTGTCATGACTTTGTGCCAGTTTTAATTGCCAAGTGGAAGTTGGCTCTGATTGTGGACTTGATTTCCGCCCCCCCCCCCCAGGGGAGAGTTATCTTCACAAGCCAGTTTTTTGCTGTAATGTTCTCTTATCAGCCTAAACTGAAACAGAATAAACCCCACATCTTGGTTTATCTTGACTGCCAGTATAGCTAGTTCAAGTTCTTAATGATTTCTGTAGTGGAAAGTTAGAAGCTATGTTTGTTTCAGATGTTTTGTAAAAATTTTGTGGCATGTATTGTTCAGGTGCACTTTGTCACTTTACTACTGTTATATAAGACTCAGCAGGTTGCCTTACCTTTCTTACCTGGCCTGGTTTTTATAGCCCATAAATATTATACACAGTCCAGAATGGGTAGCACAGTGCCCTTGCCATGACTTGTGTGGAGGATATGATCTGACTCATCAGACTAATTTCTTGTACTTTTCACACAGTGAGTTTACAACTTGAGCATTCATTGTTTTTTTACAAGTACGTGCCATATTGGTTTCAGTTTTATAGTAATTTTTAATGAAAATAGCCACCTTGATATTCTTTCAATTTCTGTAAGTAAGAATTTGAACTAGGTATTATTTACTTGGAAAAATTAGTTGGGACAACTGAGATTTAGAAAGGGAAGATGCTTGGAAGTAATACTTAGGGAGAACTTGTGGTAGGATGGAAAGCCCTGGATTCCGAGGTTCAGGATGGAGTTTTAGTCTTCACTGCCACTTCACTTTAAGGAAAGTCTGTCAACTTCTCTGAATCTCAGCTGTTATAGCGAGTGTTTTTATTTTTGAACCTAATTATAAAAATTATAGTTACGTGCTTTAGAAAAATTGGAAGGTATAGAAACACAGCTATCTGTCCTGCACCCAGCAGCAAACCCTGTTAAACAATTTTTCCTTGTTTTCTTTTATATATTTTAACGTATTTAAAGTTCTCTTGTGCATAACAATTTTTATTCGGCTTTAACTTAACATTGTAATGTAAATATGTTCACATATTATTAAATTCTGAATAAAAAAATTTGAAAGTTGCATGTTTCCTTAAGTGACTTAACAGTTGTCCTACTGTTGGACTTCAAGAGTTTTCCACAAGTTTTGTCTTATATATAGGACTGAGGTTAATGCTTTGCGGCATAAATTTTTGTTGTCATATGGACTGTTTATCTAGGATAGAGTCCAAGAAGTCAAATAACAAAAAGAATGTAGATAGGTTTCTATTTAGATCATTTGATCCTAGTCAAAAGTGTTCTGTCAGTTGCTATGTAAAAAAGTTAGAACCTGGAGTCATAGAAGAGTATCCTAAATCGCAGTTACTCATTTTTAGTTTTGATTTATAGTGTTAAAATAGAGGGCTATTTGCAAGTTCAAATCTAGTTGATTGGATATAAACATCTTTAGAATTTAATCTCCCATTCTGCAAAAGATCGTATTTATTGAGACAGGAAATCTTTAAGGCTACACTAGATGTCTTGTCCATAGTTATATATTGTTTTGAAAATCTGGAGCAAAATGAAACTTGCTGGTTAATAACAGATATGATCTTTTAAAAATGATTGATTTTATGTATAGATAAATATCAGTGATTCATCAGTGCTAGAACTAGGAAGATAAAACTCTAGTCCCAATTGAAGACTTCTTTCTTTGACATAATATGGAATATATTCACAGATTATGAGACCTACTTTTTTTTCCTTTTTCCACATCTTGACATGTCTGATACTGAGATAGATGCCCCCCTACAGTTGACAATTTATTTGTAGTTGGGTCGCAAATGTGCACACATGATTGTTTCTCCTAGTGGCATGACTGGTCAAGTGCGGCCTTTCAGCATTCAGCAACTCAATTTAACAGCCACTTGAAGGACCATCAGTCCTGTTCTCTGAAAATATTCCTTTGACTCCTGCGATGAAGCCAAGTGCCACCATCAAAATTTGCTGAATGGGTATCAGTGGTTTGGAAAAAAATACTGGGGACAAAAGTGGAACACTTCGAAGAAATATTTATCACCCCCATGGCATAGACTAATACTGGGTGAGAAAACATGGATATTGATTCTTTTTTTTTTTTTTTTTTAAAGATTTTTTTATTTATTTATTTGACAGAGATCACAAGCAGGCAGAGAGGCAGGCAGAGAGAGAGGAGGAAGCAGGCTCCCTGCTGAGCAGAGAGCCCGATGCGGGGCTCGATCCCAGGACCCTGAGATCATGACCTGAGCCGAAGGCAGCGGCTTAACCCACTGAGCCACCCAGGCGCCCCTGGATATTGATTAAGTCAAAAAGTGACTCACAAGAATTGAACTCTGAAAAAATGTTAGGATAATATTAAATTTATGCTGTTTGTGTTTTCCTTTTATGTTCATAGGAGTTGTATATCAAATTCTGTCTAAGGGTTCATTTCCACAAATATAAAGTCAAAGTTGAAAGACCTAAGAAAACCTCAAATGATAGCTTAATTGCTGGCATTGTTTTATTTAAGTAGTATTTAAAAATGGTGCAGGGGGTGCCTTGGTGGCTCAGTCGGTTAAGCATCTGGTTAAGCATCAGACTCTTGGTTTTGGCTCAGGTTATGATCTCATGGGTTGTGGGATCCAGCTCTGTATCAGGCTCCATGCTCAGTGGAGAGTCTGCTTGAAGATTCTTTCCCTTTGCCCCTCCTCCCACTGGTGTGCACGTGCGTGCACGCTTGCTCTCTCTCAAATAAATAAATAAATCTTTTTTTTAAAAATGGCACAGCTCACAGTGGATGCCATTATAGATTCAATGAAATGGTACCATATTAATGTACTTTTATAAAGTGCTAACTGGATATTAGTTTTATTTTTTTTTTAATTTTTTTAAAAGATTTATTTATTTGACAGAGATCACAAGTAGGCAGAGAGGCAGGCAGAAAGAGAGGAGGAAGCAGGCTCCCTGCTTTGCAGAGAGCCCGACGTGGTGCTCCATCCCAGGACCCTGAGATCATGGCCTGAGCTGAAGACAGAGGCTTAACCCACTGAGCCACTCAGGCGCCCTGGATTTTATTAGTTTTAAATAGGGAACCTGTTTTAACAGTGTTTGGGGCTAAGGAGATCTTTTTAACTTAAATGCAATGCAGGTTTTTGCATAAATGTGTAATTCTTTGAACTAGAATAATAATTTGGGGGAAACAAAAAAATGAAATGGCAGATTTTTCTTAAGAACGGCACTAATCAAAGTTTCTTGATGTTTTCTTTTTTACATCTTAAAGTAACACTTTAAGGGAATAGGAGGGGGCATAGAGCTAAAGAGTGAAATTCTGTCAGATCTAAATCTCTGGGGCATGGGAAAGAGGACTGACAACATGGATTTCATATGTGGACAAAAAGATTTTGTGCCCTCTTTTTTTTTTTTTTTTTTTTTTTAAACCATATTGATTTAGCTTCCTTTTCCAAAAACAGGAAGCTAAGGAATAAGTTGGTTTTTTTAAAAACCACCTTCTAAGAATGAATTATTTGTAGAATAAAAATACAAGGTCATCTTTTAGATTTTTAAATTGCAGTTATCTAAATAGTTGTTGGTATTTTCTTTCTTTGTCTTTGGGATATGAAAAAGTGAGTATGCTTGCCTTGATATGCTGAGTTTCCTTATCTCTGACCCTTTTTATTGACAGTCTTTAACATTTACTTACTGACACATTTTCCCCCTAAAATGAAGGGGAAATGCTTATTGCATTAAAAAAAAAATGTTTAACTTGGGGCGCCTGGGTGGGTCAGTGGATTAAGCCTCTGCTTTTGGCTCAGGTCATGATCTCAGGGCCACATCGGGGTTGTCTGCTCAGCAGGGAGCCTGCTTCCCTCTCTATCTCTGCCTGCTGCTCTGCCTGTTTGTGATCTCTCTTTCTCTGTCAATAAATAAATAAAATCTTAAAAAAGCGCTTAACAATATAGATAAGTATAAAGAAGAAGAAGAAGAAAAAAGAACCTCAAATTCTATACTCATAAAATCCAAGTTAGTGTTTACTAGGCCATGTTGGGAATGGGTACTATGTTGTTATTTTGGATTAGGGTAGGGAGGGGTTTGGCACTACCACAAGAGACCACGGAAAAAGAAATCGTACTGAGTTATCCTGAAATAAGACCTCTAAAATACTTATACATGGAATACTGTTAATTTAGCCTTGTATATTTTTGTTGATCTTAATTTAATTACAGACTTTTTAATTCATGAAAATATACCTTTGTTGTTCCTTTTAAAGTTTATATGATGAGGGCGCTGAGTGGCTCAGTCAGTTAAGCGTTCAGCTCCTGATTTTGGTCAGGTCATGATCTCAGGGTTGTGGGATAGAACTGCGCTGGGCATGGAGCCTGCTTGAGATTCTCTCTCCCTCTGTCCCTGCCCTAAACAAATAAATAAAAATAAATTTTGTGTGATGTAGTTGGAAAATCCCTCCATTTTAGTGAAGTGAAATTGAGAACAAAGAACCCCAGCATCTTGGCATTACTATCAAAAGAGAAAATAGGTTAAGACTCAGAATTCTTAGAGCCCCAATATCCTAGGATTTTTCCTTTCTTCAGAAAATAATTTTCTATTTGATTTATATAATGGTTAATGTAAACTTACTGCTTTTATTTTATACAGACAAGGTCTTTACTGGGTGTATTTGAAGAAGATGCTACAGCTATTTCCAACTATATGAACCAGTTGTATCAAGCTATGCTGCGGATTTATGATGCACAGGTAAAGGCCTAAAGGCTAGCTGCTTTTTTTTAATGACTCTTGAAGCCTGTGAGGACAGACATAGCTAGTGCCTGCCTTGATTACTGGTGCCTAGCTCTATCCTGGGCTCATAGTAATATTTGTTGAGTGGATGCATGAACTTTTTTTTTTTTTGGATGCATGAACTTTTAAGTATTTTGTATTAAAGCTCACTTTCCAATTACTAGTGTGTACTTTGCAATGCTACAGAAGAGATAAAGATTGAAGCATCTTCCCCTTTTTACCCAGACATAGTAAGAACTTTCTTACTGAAACTTACTGATCATGATCTTTGCCTAAGATTTGACTGAAAACCCCATATGGTCACCAGGGTTTTCCCTAATTGTGCTTTTAATCTTACGGAACATTTCCCCCTTTTTGAGTAAAGGATTGAAAGTAGTTTATGTTTAGTGAGAAGCAGATAATAAAAATTGGATGTAACTCTGGGTACTGGGAGATGAATTTAAGGAGATGACTAGATTGTTTTGTTGAGCAGGTTTAAGATTTGAAGCTGTGTTTATGTAACTTAATTATAAGCCTTACCAGCAACCTGGGTTCTATGATAAGCTTTCTTAGGGATTAATTAGGTGTACAAGTCCCCCCGCCCCCATCTCATTTTACCTCCTTTCTGGACTCACATTTTCATTATGTACTAAAAAGTTGCTCTGAGGGGCGCCCAGGTGGCTCAGTCAGTTAAGGGTCCAACTCTTAATTTTGGCTCAGCTTATGATCTCAGGGTTGTGAAGTCATGCCCCCACATCAGGCTCTGTGCTCAGCTCCAAGTCTGCTTGGGATTCTTTCTTTTCTTCTGCCCCTCCTCCAAGTCATGTGCCTGTACACTTTCTCCCTCTGTAGGTAAAACTCTTTTAAAAAATGAATTAAAAAGTTGTGGGATAGTTTTAAATTTTTTTCCTTGCAATTGGTCTCTCAAGATTTGACTCCTGACTACAGAGATTACTGTGTAAAAGAAATGTTAATTTTGTCATTATATTCATCGCTAGAAAAAAAACTTGAAAGTAATACCTTCATATTTCTGTGTTGCTGTATTACATGACTAGGCTAACCATAGTTTGGTTATATGTTGTTAAATGTATTGGTATAGTTTCAGCACCTAGAGAGAGGAATAATTTGTCATTAATGTAGAATCTCTTAAGATTTTGCTAAGATTATATACAGTTTACTTCTAACTTTAAAGCTTTAACAATATTTAATGCTGAGTTTTATTAGCTAAAAAAAAAAAAAGTACACCTAGAAAACACTGCTGAGTTCCTTGATGGTATCTGTTTAATGGTTTGAGTTTCCCTTTAAAGTGCTTTAATGGTAGTTCCCTCTCCAGTGATTTAATGAGGGGTTTAGAGAACGCGTTATATAGCACTTATATTAAGTAAAAAACAAAAGTGGTGTAGGTATCTTCAACTAAAGCTTTTTCTTAATCAGTAATATTGTGTTAATTTGAATGCTGATTTTTCCCCCACAGAATGAATTAAGTGCAGCAACACACCTGACTTCAAAGCTTTTAAAAGAATATGAAAAACAGGTATCGTATGTGAAAATTTTAAAAGCCTAATTGAAACTATGCAGTGATAAAGTATCTGTATAAATAGAATTGCTCATCAAGAATCCTAAGCTTTTTTGAATTCATAGAAAATAATTTTGATATGCTGTTGAAATTCCATTATAGCTCCTTTTAATTAATCTTAGGTAGAAGTTATTTAATTGACTTCTCCTCTTCTTACAAATAAGGAAACTGAGGCTTACTCATTTTATAGCTGGTTATTGGAGGAATTAGAACGAAACAAATCTTTGAACTCCTAGTATGGTATGCATTCCTATAATACTATGTTAATCAGTTGCTTAGCAAACATTTTAAGTAATGTATACTAATTGTACAAATTACACTCTTTTATTAAGTGACATTTTTAGAGTGTATTCAAAATTTTGGAAATTTGTAAAAGTTTCAGTCAATCCTTAACATGGGTTTGAGGGGTGCCTATGTGGCTCAGTTGGTTGAGCGAGTGCCTTTGGCTGGGGTCATGATCCTGGAGTCCTGGGATCTAGTTATGCATCAGGCTCCCTCCTCGGAGTGTTCTTCTCCCGCTGACCCCCCCCCTTTTTCGTGCTTGCTCGCTCTCTTTCTCTCTCTCAAATGAATAAAATCTTAAAAAAATACAACAACATGGGTTTGAACTGAATGGGTCCACTTATTCATGGGTGGTTTTTTTTGGATACAGTACAGTAAATATATTTTTTCTTCCTATGATTTTCTTAACACTTTTCTCTAAAAGATTATGAAAATACAGTACATAATACATGTAATATATGAAATATGTGTTAACTGTTTACATTATTGATAAGGCTCCTGTCAACAGTCAGCTGTAAGTTAAATTTGGGGAAAGTTAAAAGTTATGTGTGCGGGTCAGCACTTCTAACTCCTATGTGTTTTGAGGGTCAGCTATTTTTTTTTTTTTGAGGGTCAGCTATTTTTAAAAATGTAAATTACACCCTGATATGAAGAATTGGAGAAGCAACGTGGGGTTTTGGGGGGTAGGGAAGGAAAAAACGAAACAAGATGGGATCAGGAGGGAGACAAATCATAAGAGACTCTTAATCCCACAAAACAAACAGGGTTGCTGGGGGTAGGGGGGTAGGGAGAGGGTGGTTGGGTTATGGACACTGGGGAGGGTATGTGCTGTGGTGAGTGCTGTGAAGTATGTAAACCTGGCAATTCACAGACCTGTACCCCTGGGGCTAATAATACATTATATGTTAATAAAAAATAAAAAATTATTAAAAAATTTAAAAAATGTAAATTACAGCATCATTCACAGAAGACCTACAGCCCTGGACATTACCTCATCTCTGTTTCTCTTTTTTTTTAGCGTTTTCCTTTGGGGGGTGATGATGAAGTTATGAGCTCTACTTTGCAACAGTTTTCAAAAGTTATAGATGAGGTAAGTACTTATTTTGCTTGAGTAAGTGGTCTTATTATTAAATTATTCAAGTTTAGCTTTTATTGGGAACTTGTATTATTATGATTATATGAGCAAATCTCTATAATTAAAGAAGGATCTTATTGGGACACCTGGGTGGCTCAGTTGGTTGAGCAACTGCCTTCAGCTCGGGTCATGATCCTGGGGTCCCAGGATCGAGTTCTGTATCAGGCTCCATGCTCGGCAGGAAGTCTGCTTCTCCTTCTGGCCCTCCCCCTTCTCATGCTCTCTCTCTCTCTCTCTCAAATAAATAAATAAAATCTTTAAAAAAAGAAGGACCTTATTTCCATATTGGTGTTGGTCTCATATCTTAGTGGATGTCTCATAAAAATAGTACTTTGTTTGGTTAAAACAAATTGTTTTTGGGGATGAGCCTAGAGACGTGCTCTCTCCCCTCTTAGTCTGTGTCATTCAACCTTACACTCTTATCTGATGTAGGCAGGGAGGTAAGAGTTCAACTACGAGGGACGCCTGGGTGGCTCAGTCGGTTAAGCATCTGTCTGCCTTCAGCTCAGGTCATGAACTCCCATGTTGGGCTCCTTGCTCAGTTGGAAGCCTGCTTCTTCCTCTGCTTCTGCCTGCCTGTTCTCTCTCTTTCTCTCTCTCTCTGACAAATAAATAAATAAAACTAAAAAAAAAAAAAAAGGGGTGTCTGGGTGGCTCAGTGGGTTAAGCCTCTGCCTTCAGCTCAGGTCATGATCTCAGGGTCCTGGGATCAAGCTCCACATCGGGCTCTCTGCTTGGCGGAGATGCTTTGGCTCTCTTCCCTTTCTCTCTGCCTGCCTCTCTGCCTACTTGTTTTCTCTCTCTCTCTGCCCCCCCCCAAAAAAAGGTTAAACTATGAGATATAGGGGCACCTGGGTGGCTCAGTGGGTTAAGCCTCTGCCTTTGGCTCAGGTCATGATCTCATGGTCCTAGGATCGAGCCCCACATCAGGCCCTCTGCTCAGCAGGGAGCCTGCTTCCATCTGTCTCTCTGCCTGCCTCTCTGCCTACTTGTGATCTCTGTCTGTTAAATAATAAATGAAATCTTAAATAAAAAAGCTATGAGGTATAGCTAAGTTCTGGTTCTTTTTTTTTTTTTTTTTTAAAGATCTTATTTATTTATTTGACAGAGATCACAAGTAGGCAGAGAGGCAGGCTCCCTGCTGAGCAGAGAGCCCAATGCAGGGCTCGATCCTAGGACCCTGGGATCATGACCTGAGCTGAAGGCAGAGGCTTAATCCACTGAGCCACCCAGGCACCCCACTTCTGGGTCTTTTTTTAAATGATTTGTTCTGATGACTGGTTAGAGAAATTAAGGGCTGATATTGACTGGGGTGGAAGGATTAATAAACTAAATGGTAGGATGTTCGTAGGAGGAAGAGGGGCAGTGAGAGCTATTTGGGGAGTCCGTTACTGTTCTCAACTAGTGCAATGAAAGCTCTTCTTTTCATATGAGCCATTAGATCTGTCTTTTCTAGTCCCGTAACTGAAAAAGTAGTTTTTTGAAATATTTTAATAACTCATTATAGCAAAATATTGTCATAGTAGAGCAATATACAGAAATATTTATAGGAAATGGAATATTTTTATTCTGGTAAAATATACATAACATAAAATGTCTCCCTGGTTACATTTATACACTCACAATGCTGTGCAGCCCTCACCGCTGATGTTCCAGAACATTTTCATCATCATCCCAAAGGAAACCCTATTCCCATTAAGTAGTCACTCCCTACTTCGTCTCCCTTCAGCTCCTGGCAACCACAAATCTATTTTCTATCTGTATAGATTTGCCTGCTTTGGATATTTCATATAAATGGACTTACACAGTTTGTGGATTTTTGTGTCTATCTTCTTTAGTATAATGTTTTCAAGGTTTGTCTGTGTTGTAGCATGTATCAGAAGGTGAATAAAATTCCATCATATGAGTATACCACTTTTTATTTATCCATTGATAGTTGATGGACAGTTGAGTTGTTTTATGCCTTTTGGCCAGTGGGAATAGTGCTACAGTGAGGGTTTGTATCTAGGTTTTTGTTTTATTTTTTTCTTGAACACCAATATTCAGTTTCTTTGGGGTATATAATCAGGAGTGGAATTGCTGGGTCATACAGTAATTTTGTATTTAGCTTTTTGAGTCAGATTGTTTTCCACAGGTCCTATACACTTTTACATTCCCACCAGTAATGGAGGGTTCCAGTTTTTCCACGTCCTCACGAACACTTACTATTTTTTAAAAAATATTTATTTATTTATTTGACAGAGAGAGAGAGAGATCACAAGTAGGCAGAGAGGCAGGCAGAGAGAGAGGGTGAAGCAGGCTCCCTGCTGTGCAGAGAGCCCGATATGGGGCTCGATCCCAAGACCCTGAGATCATGACAGCTGAAGGCAGAGGCTTAACCCACTGAGCCACCCAGGCGCCCCGAACCCTTCTATTTTCATTTATATTTTTATTATAACCATCTAAGCAGGTATGAAGTAGTGTATCATTGTAGTTTTTATGTGCATTTTCCTGTTGACTAATGGTGTTGAGGACCTTTTTCTATGCTTATTGGCCATTTGTATATCTTCAAAGAAATGTCTATGATAGTACCCCCCTCCGCATCCACAGGTGATACTTTCGCCCCCCCCCCCCCCGCCTCAAGTGGTTACCTGAAACCATGGATAGTATGGAACCATATATAATGTGTTTCCCTATACATACACACACATGTGATAAAGAGTAATTTATAAAATAGGCACAGTAGGTTTAACAAAATGAGAGAATAAATACTAATAAAATAGAATTATAACATTATACCATAATAAAAGTTATGTTAATGTGGTGTGTGTCTCTCTCTCTCTTGCAAAATATATTACGGTGCTGTACTCAACCCTTCTTGTGGTGATGTGAGATGATAGAATGCCTGCATGATGAGATGCAGTGAGTTGAATGATGGAAGCACTCCAAGGTCCCGTTAGGCTTCTATTGGCCTTCTGACACTATGTCCGAAGGAGGATCATCTGCCTTGGGACGGCAGTTGACCCTGGGTAACTGAAACTGCAGAAGGCAGCACTGTGGGCAGGGGTGAAGTGCTTGATTCAGTACTTTGCCCATTTTTCACTTGAGTGGTTTATCTTTTATTACTGAGTTTAAGGCTTCCTTATTCTAGATACAAGTTCATTCTCAATATGTGACTGGCAAATATTTTCCCCCTTTCTGCAGGCTGTGTTTTTACTTTCTTGATATATCCTTTGCCCAAAGTTTTTAATTTTGATGAAGTCCAATTTATATTTTCTTTAGTTGCTTGTGCTTTGGTGTCATATGTAAGAGCCATTGCCAAATCCTAGGTTATCCTATGTTTTTTTTCTAAGAGTTTTAAATGGACTTTTTTTTTTTTTTACTGTATAGTATTTTGGACTATATCACATAATTTTGAATGTTCTCTTATGTAAAATGTATCACCACCTGTATATTAGATTTTGTTTAATTTAGAAACACTGGCTAAATATCTCTGTATAGTTATTTATTCAGCCATTTTGGTCTTCCTTTTACTAGCTTAGCTCTTGTCATGCAGTACTTTCAACACAGCTTGCTGATGCCATGATGTTTCCCATTACCCAGTTTAAAGAAAGAGATCTAAAAGGTAATGAAGTCAAGTTTATGTCTACTTCCATTACCCCTCAGATCAATACTTGTAAAGTGCATATTACTGTATACCTTAACCATTTCTAACTACAGCTTGTACCACTTTAATGTATCACTGGATATTTATAGAAGCTCCTGCTAGATGTTAAACTAGATACAGTAGAATATTGATATGAATACAGTTGTCTTCTGTCAAGAAAGCCTCGAGAAGGAGATGGGTAAAGTAGGTAATTAAGCTAATTCTCTAATAATTAGGGAATGAGCAAGGTGCTATGGGGGCTCAGAAGAGGGTGTCAGTAAGGTGTCACTAAGGATGTGACATGAGCATTGAACAGTGAAGAGGCATTTGCAAGGAGAAGAGAGTCATTGTTCATTAGACAGACTAGAAAGCACAAAGGTATGGGTTATAGAAATAGGTGTCTTGTGGTTGACAAGAAACTCCATGTGGTTGCAATGTTGGATGTGTTGGGGTGTGACAGGAGACGAATCTGGAACTAGATCATGCTGAAGATGTTGGACTTAAGTTTATAAGCAAAGAAGCCAATGGAGGCCTTGAAGAAGTAGATCCAATTCCTTTGGTTTTGGAGGTTAGAATAGAGTGGATTTTTTTTTAATTTTTTTTTAAAGATTTTTTTTAATTTATTTATTTGACAGACAGAGATCACAAGTAGGCAGAGAGACAGGCAGAGAGAGAGTGGGGGAAGCAGGCTCCCCGCCGAGCAGAGAGCCCGATGTGGGGCTCGATCCCAGGACCCTGGGATCATGACCTGAGCCGAAGGCAGAGGCTTTAACCCGCTGAGCCACCCAGGTGCCCCGAATAGAGTGGATTTGATGTCCAGGAAAATGGATTAGGAAGTTGTGAGAGCCCAGTGAGCTATGACCAACGCCTGACCTGTGACAGTGGCACAGGAGGTGTGTTTAGGGACTGCAATGGTGGGAGGTAGGGGTACTGGCACGTCTGGCAACCCCATGACTTAGTAGTTTGTGGTGGATTTTTTTTCCCTGTTTAGGATTATTAGGTGATAAAATGAGAGTTTTATAGAATTGGCTCTGCTTTCTCATAATTTACAGTCTCAGTCATACACACTTATTTACTGAATATGTAGAGAGAATAAAAACATTGAACTAATGTATCAGTGGATGGTAAAGTATTCAAATCACGCATGGAATAAAGACAAATGTATTTTAGAAAAGGAGTTAGTATTTATGGTGATAATTCTCAAGGATGGTCATTTCCAAGGTCAAGAAACAAGTTCCCTTTTCTCTTAGTCTGAATGTCATATCTTACTAATTTTTCTTTTTTCTCGGATTCAGCACTTGAACTTACTAGAGTGTGTATCAAAAATAAGAAGTTGGATGTTGGTACTAAGTCAGAATATTTGCATATCTTAGAATTTGCAATGATTTTAAATTTTTGTGTCACATTATTAATTTGTGGCAAGTAGATCTGGTGGTGTAATTGTTGTTAAAGATAATGAATGTTTCATAGACGAGCTAAAACACAGAACTTTTTCACTTTGAATGTTGAAGTATGAAATATTATTTGGAGTTTGAGTTTAGCTTAAATGGGAGTTACTGTTTTCTACACAAAATTTTAGATATTTCATAAATATGCTAAATTGAAACTATTCTTGAACTTTTCCAGAAATACTGACGTTAAAGGAAGTGTTTCAGATTGCTAGTAATGGTAAGTTGAGAATACAGTTCTTTTTCACAGTGATGCATTTATCAACATAAAACTGTGGCTATATTCTATGTAATAATTGAAAAAAATGAACCTAATTTAAAGTGTAAGTGAACATTATGTAAATCAGTGCTATTTTTAAGTTTTACTAAGTTTATGCTACAGGAAAAATTTAAATGGAAACTAAATCAAATCTTGTGGTTTGCTATATTAATAATACCAGAGGAGTTGATATGATATATTCCCTTGTTTTCTTGTATATTCCAAAATTTTCTTTAGTGAACATTTGCTATTTTTGTACTAAAAAATAGTTTTTGGGACACCTGGGTGGCTCAGTTGGTTAAACATCCGCCTTTGGCTCAGGTCATGAATTCAGGGTCCTGGGATCAAGTCCTGCATTGGGCTCCCTGCTCAGTGGGGAGCCTGCTTCTCCCTCTTCCTCTGCCACTCATCTTCCTTGTGCTTTCTCACTCTGTCTCTCAAATAAATAATAAAATCTTTTTAAAAAAAAAGTAAAATACTTTAAAAAACTTTTAGTGGAGTACAGTCTCCTTAGAATTGATTTTTTTTAACCAATTTAATAAGTAGAAAGATACTTCATGGGAAATTTGACTATGGGAACATTTGGGTGGAGTGAAGTATGTGTTAAAGAATTTTTATTTTATTTTGAGAATTCTTGCTTTAGCATGTTTGCTGGAAGATGCACATGTAAAGACTATTTAAAGCATTTATAAGTTTGGTAAAGTACTGTTGTATTATTGTTAATAGTTATTTCTGTTTTCCAGATCATGATGCTGCAATTAACAGATATAGCCGGTTGTCAAAAAAAAGAGAAAATGACAAGGTGTGATACATACTTATATACTCCTTTAGTGTCACGATTGTTTCATTAGCTTTTTTTTACTATTTTTTTTCTGTTTAAAAACAGTAGCCTACAGTTACTTTGTATGTTTTACTGCATTGCCCTTAGTTTATTCTTTCCTTCTAGTTGCTTCAAAGCCTTTCTTATAATTATCAGGCAATTAATAATTGTCTCTTTGAACAAAATATTTTTCTGCTGACAAAATTTGATAAGTAAACAGAACTATTCCAAAAGTATAATTCATGCTCAGTATATAACATTGCCTCCTTTTGCTTTGTGTTTTGATAACATTGTATGTGTTCTGTTTTTATTTGACCATGTATGTATTCAGAAGTGTTTTCTGAGATAAAGTGGTTAAAAAGTTGAATTGTTGCATACATAATTGAATGAAATTCTGTTATAAGGACCTTCTCACTATATAGATATATAGTGAGATAGATATATATAGATACCTATATATATATATATAGTGAGATAGTGAGATATCTATATATATATATAGTGAGATATATATAGATACCTATATATATCTATCTCACTATATATCTATATATCTATATATATAGTTTTTGGTCCTTCTCCAAGGAGTGAAATCCAGAAATCTTTCACTCTATTTTAGGAGAAATGCATTTGAGTAAAGAACAGAAACAAAGTAATTAACAAGTTCATCTAGCTGCTCCTTAAACTCTTTCCTTCCTCAGTGCCTAATCCCAGGTTTGATCATGAGACCTTCACTAGATGTTTGCAGGTGCTCTGTGTTGGTGTCTGCGGCCTTGGCTACAGCTGCTGGTAGGGGCACAGTGATCACTTGGGGGAATCCACGACTAGGTATATAATTTACTGTGCAACAGCTGCTGTGACCCAGTAAATGGAAAGTTTCTCACAAAGTCCAGTACAAAGAGCTTTCCATCTCTAATTTTAGTTCACTGATTACTTGGTGCAAATATTAATAAAATACACACATTTTGAGATCTCTATTACTTTGCTACTTTGCCTTAGGGAAATAGTTAAAGGGTCTAGTTATGAATTTTATTATATTTTGCATTGCTTCTGGCTGTTCCAGGTTTTTTGTTGTTATTCCAGTTGGTTTAAAAAACATTCTTTTACCAATTTTGTTTGATTTGAAAAAATTTTGAGCATCTACTCTATTTTGGGTACCATGGGGTAATAGTGTGAAAAGGCTCCACTCCTAGCCTCAGGGAGTGAATAATACACACTTAGTCAAAGACTTCCTGTATGAAGTCATGCAGCTAGAGTAGATGCCAGCATACAAGAGTGAGGAGCACACGTGAATTAACACTGAGTTGAGTACTGTAATAGCAGTCTTAACAAAATGTTGGGAGAGCACAAACAAAGCAGCAGTTAACTTTGGTAATTGGGAAAGGCTATACTTTTAGGAGGTACTCTTTGCATTTAGGATGAGTGAACGTCTCTGGTTTAGGGTTAAGGAGTGGGCATTCCTGGAAGAAAAACAGTCTTTGCAAAAGCACATGGTAGACACCGGAAAATGTAAAGCTTAAGAGCATGGGCTCTGGAGTTGCACTGTTGGAGGACAAATCTCCGCTTTGCCACTTACTTGCCTGAGGTCACACTCTGGTTACTTAATTTCAAGCCTTTATTTCTCTATCAAAAAAACTCAGTAGTTGTGATGATGAAATGTGATAATACATGCAGGGCACCTGGCTTGTAGCATGTTTTTAGAATTCTAGCAATAATTATTACGATAATGGTGTGTGTCTGGAGCATAGGATATATTTGGGGAGGTATGGCAGAGATGACAAGAAAGTAGTTTAGAGCCAGATTACTCTGTCAGTGACTTTGAAGTTAAAGTTAGAGGGACTGGGCAGCCTGTTTAAAGGAATCCTACTTAAAGGATTATAAGTGGATAACACCATGCAATTGTGTTATACAATAAAAATCTAATGGAAATGTGAAGGGTACCGGACTGAGGGAATCCAACTGAAAAGGTACCAGAATAGTTTGCAAAGACATTAGGAGAGCCTCAGGTAATTGTTGAAAGTGTAGAGGAAGGAATACTTTTGGATAATATTTTATAAGTAGAATCGACATGACATGGTAGGAGGAAGAATTAAAAAGGAATCCTATGATTCTTGGATGATGGGGTAGACCTTGGAGTAATTAGGAGAGCTAAGAAGCAGGGGCACCTAGATGGCTCCGTTGATGAAGTGTCTGCCTTCAGCTCAGGTCGTGATCCTGGGGTCCTGGGATTGAGCCCTGCATTAGGCTCCTCACTCAGCGTGGAGTCTGCTTCTCTTTCTCCTTCCTTTGCCCCTCCCCACCACTCGCTCTTATTCTCAAATAAATACAAATATCTTTAAAAATAATAAAAAGCTAATAAACAGAGGCTTTGAGGGGAAGGTACTGTATTCAGTTTTGTACATGTCCAGCACATTTAAACACACATTTGTGCATGAGTGCACATACACACACACATAGAGAGAAACCCACCTGGAAATGTGCTTCCTCTGACACTTAGGAGAGTGAAGGACAAGGGCTGTCTGGATGGCTCAGTCAGTTGGGCGTCTGCCTTCTGCTCAGGTCATGATCCCAGAATCCTGGGATCAAGACCTGCGTCAGGCTCTCCACTCAGTGGGGAGTCTGCTTCTCCCTCTCCCTGCCTGTGCTTTCTCTCTCTCTCTCTCAAATAAATAAAATTACAAAAAAAGTGAAAGGTGAGAGTTAAAAATTTGGGAGTCATTGGTGTATTGGAATATTCTTAGTACTGGATTTGGTATTCTAAAGAAAGCAAGAAGTGAGAAGAGCCTAATGCATATTACATAATAGGTGCTCAATAAATATTGTCTGAATATAAGAACTTAAAGGAGCACAAGTATTTTAAGTGTGGGTGAAAGAAAACAAGTACAAGAGAGGAGGAACAGCAGGAGAGAACCAGAAGAGAAGTATGCTGTGAACTGACCAAGATCAAAAACTAATGACTAAAAAACAAACGAACAAAAACCTAATGACAAAGCTAATACCAAACCCCTATCTGCCTTTGATCTGTGTGGTAGACTCTGCCACACTTAGTTCAGTTATTGTATCATTCTTAGTTATGTGCAGAATTCTGCTTTAAATGTGCATTTTAAGATGAAGTGGTTGGTATTTTATAGGATTTCTACTATCTCAGTAAATAAAGATGCATAGTTGATACACATTTTTCCTTGGATGGGCTCTTCCCTACAGCCGCTACTAAAGATAATTAAAGATAATTACACAATTAAGGAAATAATAGTATTTTTAATGTTTTTACTCAAAGGTAAAGTATGAAGTAACAGAAGATGTCTACACTTCGAGAAAAAAACAACACCAGACCATGATGCATTATTTTTGTGCATTAAATACTCTTCAATACAAAAAGAAAATAGCACTGTTAGAACCTCTGCTTGGGTACATGCAAGCTCAGGTAAATACTGACTGCACTGTGTTTTGGATCATAACTGTCCTAGAAACTCTATGTTAAGTTTGATATTTATGTGAAGTGTAAGCGTATTACAAACTAAGGTCAAAATATTCTATTTGGATCTCTGTTTTCAAAAGTAATTTAAAATGTCATCAGAATGCTATTTTGAGAAAGTTAGGATGGTTTTCCTTGCAAATGAAGATTTCACATACTTTAGGGTAAATGAAAACACTTAGTATTTAGGTCTTGTCCATCACAGGTAGGGGACAGGGAACAGAAAGCTGAATGAATTCTGGAGTTACTCCTACTGATGGAATTTCCATTCACTCTGACTTTGGAATAGATTTGAAAGAGAATGGGCAAGTTTGAGTTTGTTTCCTGTTCCTTGCATACCTCCTGAGGTAAAAATAATAGATGAGATCCAAAGTGTCCCAAGAGGTTTGCATCAGGAAGGAGGCTAGAAAAGTGAATTTGGGTAATATGTGATGGCACACCCCTAAAAATTAAGAGTTTAAAGAAATTCGAATATTCCTTCAAATATGAGTGCTTATTATTCCTCAATATAACATATATCTTTGTATAAACGTAAGAGTTTATATAACTTATTATATATATTTTAACATTTTCTAATTTTATAATTGCTTACAAAGATATACACTGAAATTGAAGTCTGGTTTCTTCAATGATTCTAAGCCCAGTAGAAGTCATTGTTAACTAGTGCACAAATGGGAATACTCCTTTGTTCTTTACCTTACCATGTATCTTGGAGATTGTTTGTATGATTCACTGTGTTTCTTGTATGTGTATGTTTCTGTTGTTCATCCTCCCACTCACACACCTTCTTGCCCCAGATAAGTTTCTTTAAGATGGGTTCTGAAAATCTCAATGAACAGCTGGAAGAATTCTTGACTAATATTGGAACAAGTGTACAGAAGTAAGTACTTTCTTCCTTAAAATTGAAAATGAAGTTATGGGAATAAGTTAACAACTAAATGCCATAATCTAAAAATATTTAGCGTTGAATTTCCTGAGGGGCTGTTTTCCTTGCCATGAGACTGTGTCTCACATGGCTCACGGATACTTCTTGATTTTTCACCATCTTTTCCACAGAATCTGAGCTCTGAATTTCATAGCTCTGTCAAGTTTGATGATATTTTATTCTAACCTAGGTTTTATGTCTGTGTATAACAGACACATAATAGTAATTATCTGTAAGCTCATTATCTTCACAATTACCTGAACTGTGGGGGACAGATGGGAGTTACTAAATAAATCTTGCTTTCTAAGCCATGAAAACTTAAAGAGGGCAAGCAGTTTTGTTTTTGTTGTTTTTTTTTTAAATATTTTATTTATTTATTTGATAGAGTGAGAGAACACAAGCAGGGCGGACAGTGGGGAGAGAGAGGGAGAAGTGGATTCCCTGATGAGCAGGGAGCCCATGCCGGGCTCGATCCCAGGACCCTGGGATCATGACCTGAGCCGAAGGCAGAGGCTTAACCATCTGAGCCACCCAGGTGCCCCGAAAGCAAGCAGTTCTAAGCAGGTTCAAAATTCTGATCAGTGATGTGGTCAGTCTGGGATATGCAGGACACTTTGAAAATTATTCCAAAGTTGGGTATTCAGTGTGGCTTCATACATTTTTTAACTTGGTATTATTTCCATAATACCTACTTCCAAATAAAATGTAAAGCTATTTCATCATGCGTTCATGTTATTTTAACCACCTGTGCCATTGTTGCTGTCTTTAAGAAAAGATATGCAAAGCAAATATATAGATAAACATGATTGGTAAGGAGTTCTTTGTTGTGGTTGGTAGTAAATAATATGTTTTCTGTGTTAGCGTTCGTAGGGAAATGGACAATGATGTCGAGACCATGCAGCAGACAATAGAAGATTTGGAAGTAGCCAGTGACCCCTTATATGTGCCTGACCCAGATCCCATGAAATTTCCTGTTAATCGAAACTTAACCCGGAAGGCTGGATACCTTAATGCTAGGAAGTAAGAAAACTATAGTTATTTTCGTATGTTGTATATCATATAAGGTAGTATCAAGTGAATATAATGTATGATTGATATTGTTTGCTAAATTATTTTGTTTTACTGAAGGTTGAATCTTTTTAGTTAGCGGTATTCATGTTTTTTGTCAACTTTTTGAGAGGTGGAATACATGAATAATTTTCAGAAGTATAATTCTGTTTAGATATTTATTGAATAATTTAGAATTATTTTTAAAGTAAGATGAATTTGAGTTTAAATAAATCTAGCATTTCATGAATGCTATTAAATACCATTTTTTATGGGGTGCCTGGGTGGCTCAGTCGTTAGGCATCTGCCATTTGCTTGGGTCATGATCCCAGGGTCTTGGGATCGAGCCCCACATTGGGCTCTGTGCTCACTGGGAAGTCTGCTTCTCCCTCTCCCACTCCTATTCCCCCTGCTTGTGTTCCCTCTCGCTGTGTCTCTCTGTCAAATAAATAAAATCTTTTTTTTTTTAAATCATTTTTATTATACTTTAAAATGTAATTATACCATCAGGTCAACTTTTAAAAGTTTAAAAAAAATTTTTTTTTGAAAATTTTATTTATTTATTTGACAGAAAGGGAATACAAGCAGGGGGCATGGGAGAGGGAGAAGCAGACTCCCTGCTGAGCAGAGAGCCTGGCGTGGGGCTCGATTCCAGGACCCTGAGATCATGACCTGAACTGAAGGCAGAGCTCAACGACTGAGCCATCCAGGTGCCCCAACTTCTAAAAGTTTTTATCTAAAGATAGGATAAAGCAAGTTCACCTTAGAAGTAAAATGAATTCTTTTCGTTTGAATTTCTTCTCCTGAAACTTGAACTATAATTTATGGAGCATCATTGTAACAGTTGCAGTTTGATACCTTCCAGCTTTTTTTTTGGAAATACACAAACACAAAAGTGGCTCAGCGTACGTGAATTTATTTTAGAGATTGAAAAATATATATTTTCTAGGCACCTTTGTGCCTTTTTGCAAGCTGGTTCTTTGTGATGTGCTTTATCTTGTGTCTGGCTTATGATGAGATTTCAGATGTGTTGTCATTAAAGAGTGAATGTACTTTCTTCATTTAGTAAAACAGGCTTGGTGTCATCTACCTGGGACAGACAGTTTTACTTCACGCAGGGTGGAAACTTAATGAGTCAGGCGCGTGGGGATGTGGCCGGTGGCCTGGCCATGGACATTGACAACTGCTCAGTAATGGCTGTGGACTGTGAAGACAGGCGGTACTGTTTTCAGATCACTTCCTTTGATGGAAAAAAGTTAGTATTTTTTCCTAGTGTTAATACAGTCTGTCGTATTGTAAATTACTGAAATGCATAATAATTCCTTCTCATTCAGATATTTTATAGCCACTTTAGGCTTATTATGTATTAAGATAATTTTCTTTTTTAATTATGTAGAAATGAGATGAATTTTCCTTTCTGACTTGGTTAAATGAAGTCTTAGTATTTTGAGATTGTTAAAACAAGGGCAAATGGTAAAAACCTGTGATTTCATGTTAGGATACTGTTCACTGAAAATTTTGCTCCATGTGGGGGAAGGCAACACAGCGGAAAGAGCCCTAACCCTGGGGTCAGAAAATTCAAATTCATGATCTGCTACTTACTGTGTGGTCTTAGATAAGTTACATAACCTCTGTTTTTTCACATGTGAAATGGGGGTGTGTGAGTCATAATCCCTACTTTGTAAATTATTATACAGAAGAGAAGTCTAACATATTATTGTGCCTGACATGTAGTAAGTGCAAACACTCATTTTTAAATGTTAAATATTTCTGGTTAAATTAATGATTTAGTCCATTAATGTGTATATGCAATTTTTAAGACTTCTGTTACCTTTGTATTAATTGAGAATCCATAGAGTAGCCCTTACAACAAATTTTTGGAAAATACAGAAAAATATAAAAAAGGAGTATTGAATATTAAAAGAATAATCTCATTAACTAGAAGCAACAATTAATTTTTTGGTCTGTTGCCTTACGGTTTTTATTTTAACTACATTTTTAAAAAATATTTGAGGAAATATTGTATATATACTTTGGATCTGTAGCTACTTATTAAAAACATTTCACAATGGCTACGTTGTAATCCATCTAAGGATATATACCATAATCTAAAATTTTTCTTAATGATAGATGTTTAAGTTATCTGCAGTTTTTTCCTGCTTAAAATACTGTTTTTGATCTTTCTTACTGTTCTGAAGCAGCATGTTAAGATGTTACGGTTCACTGTCTTTTATCAGTTGTTTAATTTCATATTCCTTCTTTAAATATGTAATAAATGTCAGTGACTGTGTCATTTATCATGCTGGATGTTGGGAGTCCCTGTGTTTACCAAATTGTTAATATGTTAGTACAGGAATTTACATTTTTCTCAGTTTTATTGCTAATAATGCTTAACATGATTTCCCATTTCACATTCCCGGTGTGATTCAAAATTAGTAATTTTTCTCTTAACTCTTAAAATAACATCTATAGAAAAGCTAAGTATCCTGAAGTTAGTGATCGGTACATTAAAATTTTTTATTTGACTATATTTTTGGAGAAATAATGAGTACAATTAGTGTTTTCTGTTAGGATCACTGATTTACATTTGAAATATATATGATAAACATCAGAAAGTTGAAATGCATTGTCTTATTTGCAGTGTACCTTTGTTATAGGCTGTCTTCTGAAAACCAGCACCTGTTTCTTTTTTGGTATATCTTGGCATGGAGAGCCAAAGTCAAGAGTTGTTAAAAATCTGAGTCCAGCCCCAGGTGGTCTCCTTTTCCTAATTAAGATATTGATTGGTTGTGTGTTTTGGGTTTTTTTTAGTTTTGATACCAGTTGGTTTTATATGTACTTTTTTTTTTTCTTTTAAAGATAAAAAATTTTCTCAGATCTTTTTTTAAATTGAGGGTCAAACTTCTTTCTTTTTTATTTTTCAGATCTTCAATTTTGCAAGCAGAAAGTAAAAAAGACCATGAGGAGGTAAAATTTTTTCTAAAGTTATTTTCTTCAGCAACATTTTAAGATATTTCAGTAACTAAATATTAAGATAGAAATGTAGAAAATCTTAGGGGCACCTGGGTGGCTCAGTGGGTTAAGCCTCTGTCCTCGGCTCGGGTCATGATCTCAGGGTCCTGGGATCGAGCCCCACATCGGGCTCTCTGCTCGGCGGGGAGCCTGCTTCCCCTTCTCTCTCTGCCTGCTGCTCTGCCTACTTCTGATCTCTCTCTGTCAAATAAATATGATCTTTAAAAACATTAAAAAAAAATGTAGAAAATCCTAGTTAATTAAAAAAAATTTTTTTTTATAAAAATCTGTTGTCCTCAAGAAACATCATGTTTCACAGAGACTTTTATAGGTAGACCTGTTAAAGGAGACCTTAGAGATCATTGGTGTCTTGTCTTTTTAAAGGCTGAACTTCAGAAATGACCTTGTGACTGTTGCTATCTGGCAAGCTGTTAGTATCATGAGGTGATAGTTTAATTTATTCCCTTCTCTCATCAACTTTCTGAGACCGTATTTGCTGCATTAAGAACATAGTGGCAGCTGATATAGCATGGCAGGAAGCAAGTAGAGCTTAAAACCTTGGAGAAATGAAAGACAGAAAAACAAAAATTTGGGAGTGTCTGTTCTTCCTCACGAGTCTTTTATTTTTGGCTCCATTTTTACTTCTAGTATACCAAATATGGAAGGTAAGTTACCACTAAGAACGGACGCTTCAGAATCTTTGTCCTGAGAAATATTCTTCAATGAAAATATACTGTAGTTGATTTTGAGCCACTTTATCTGGTATTGTAACTGTGTTGGTAAAAGACAAGGTTAGAAATTATATAGAGATCTATTTTTATTTACCTCTTGTGCAAAGGAGTAGGTTTTAAAACTTGCTTTTGGTTTGTGAGGAACGTAGACAAATGTCTGCTTTCTGCCAGGTTTACCAGATAATTAGTTTAATGAGGCTCATTGTGGACTGGAGTCCTCGAGTGTGAAACAGAAAATGTGGAAGAGAGCATTTTCTATGTTAGTTATAAATCTGAAAGAAGAGAAGTATGTAAAATGCATTCACTAGGAATATATTTAGCTCTTAACTTTTTTTATTGGTGTTAATCATGATATCTGAGTTCAGACTATCTTATTTGGTAGGGAGGAAGAGGGGAGTGATATAAAAGACAAATATAGACTATTAAATTGTAACTTAACATTATTGGTTTATTTTTATTTGCTTGTATAAAGTTAATTTGGGCCTTTTTTTTTTTTTTTCCCCCAAAGATTTTATTTATTGGGGGCCTAGGTGGCTCAGTTGGTTAAGTGACTGCCTCGACTGCCTTTGGCTCGGGTCATGATCCTGGAGTCCCAGGATCGAATCCCATATTGGGCTCCCTGCTCAGCAGGGAGTCTTGCTTTTTTTTCTTTTTTTTTTTTTTAAAGTTTTATTTATTTATTTGACAGACAAAGATCACAAGTAGGCAGAGAGAGTGGGGGAAGCAGGCTCCCTGCTAAGCAGAGAGCCCGATGCGGGGCTTGATCCCAGGACCCTAGAATCATGACCTGAGCCGAAGGCAGAGGCTTTAACCCACTGAGCCATGAAGTCTGCTTCTGCCACTGACCTCTCCCCTCTCATTCTCTCTTCCTCTCCCTCTCAAATAAATAAAATCTTAAAAAAAAAAAAAAAAGGATTTTGTTTATTAGACAGCACTAGTGGAGGGGAGGGGCAGAGGGAGAAGGAGATGTGGACTCCCCACTGAGCAGGGAGCCTGACTTGTGACTTGATCCCAGGACCCTGAGATCATGACCTGAGCTGAAGGCAGATGCCTAACTGAATGAGCCACCCATGTGCCCCAATTATATGCTACTTCTAATGGAACTTTTATTCAGTGAAATATTGAAGATTCTTTTAGAAGAGAACTATAGAAAAAAATATTAATCATATTTTTCTATTTTTTTCTCTTGCAGTGGATCTGTACTATAAATAACATATCCAAACAAATATATTTAAGTGAAAACCCAGAGGTAATATTTTATGGTATCCAGACCTGGCAAAAATGAGTGATTATTATTTATTTTGTAATTCCTCAAGTTCTAAAGTCTTTTAATTTGCCCTTGAATGAGTAGCTTTAATGTATCCCTCTAAGAGCATTTGGTCTTCCTAGAAAGATAAAGTATTTCAGAAGTAACTGAAATTGGTCAGCTAACAAATTTTTACTGGGCATCAGTCCTGTGTTTGGCTTTGGGTTGAGCACCATGGAGAAACATACAAAAGAAAAGGAAGCCATGGCTTTGCCCTGCAGGAGCCTGTGTGTATGGAAATACAAAACTAAAAGTTTAAGTAACACTGTGTATAAAACTATGTGGTTGAAAGTGTATGGTAATGACTGAAAGCTTAAGATTTGAGAATGTTAAGATCAGTGTGGACTTTAGTTTTAGAGACAATTGTGGAGAAGGTAGGATCCCAAGCTGGCTAAGATTTGTCCATGTTTTGAAAATAAAACATGAGTAAAATATATTCTCCTGTGAGAATAAAACATATTCTCCTATGAGAATAAAAACAAAAGCGTAAAGGTAGAAATGATGTGTTTATGAAACCTGTAGTATAATTGGAGTTGAAGGTTCTTATTAGAGAAAAATAGCTGAAATGTGCATACAGATCACATGGGGATCTTGTTAAAACGCAGAGTATGTCTAAGATGAGGCGGCCTGAACTCCAGGTTTTTGCCAGTTACACTTTGAGTGGCCAGCCCATCCAACCAGATGAACTTAGCTGCTTAGGTGAATCCAAACACATAGAAGACCCAGGGGTGCGGAGAACTCTGGAAGGAATCAAGTGCATCCGTGCTGCAGCATAGTTGGGAAAAGACTTGGTTTGGGTCAGGAGCTATGTAACCTCTGCCAGTCTCAGTAGGCCCATCTGTGCAATAAACCTGGCTGCCTGCCAGGGCTGTGCAGGGCTGTGCAGGGCTGATGATTTCAGCTGAGGCAGAGCAGGACTGATTTCTGTAGGAAGCCGCCATCCTTCTAAGTCTTAAAACTGTTGTTGGTATCTTGGTTGATTAGACAGGAGCATCTGGAAACATCTAGGAGACCATTATCCTAGTTCAGGCACGAACTGAGGGTCTGAACAGGTGTGGTAATCAAAAGAGAGAAATAATGCATTGTAGAAAGAGGTAAAAAGAAATCAGCTGGACAGTTAGTAACTGACCAATGTAAAGGATGAAAGAGATGGATTAAAGATGATTTTCAGGTTTTAAGCTCAAGTGAACAGAAGAGCAATTTAAAAGAGTTCTGTATTTATCATTAATGGCTTTGAGGTACCAGCCAAGACACCTAGAATTTAGATGCCTAGGAAAAGTTTTGAACCAAAGAAACAATATTTCATGACCTCCAAAATATTAGTAACTTCTATTAGTTTTATAATCTTATGAGTGTAATCTAAGAAAATCAGTGCCAGTTGCTAATTGTAAAGAAGCCTTTTGCTTGCACTAATTTGATCTCTTGCCGGGTTAGCTTTTCCTTTCTGTTACGTTACTTGGGAGCACCAAAAAATTAAAACGGAAGTTAGATGACCTGTTAATATCTAGGGAATACATGGTGAATACAGTGTTTGGGTCTGAATAATTCAGGGTTATCTTACTTTTCCCACAGACTATCAGAACTCTAAATTTTAAGTAGTATTTTCCATATGATTCAGAATTACTTTATCTGTACTTAATGAGAGAAGAAATTCTGATCAATTTGTGGCATTGTTTTGATATTTTTGCTAACTACAAGACAAAGAAATGCAAAAGTATTAGGATTTTTTTTTTCTAACGTAAATATTATTTTACAAAGTAGCCAGTGTTTGAACTAAAACAGTAAGTTTAAAAATATCTCTTACAGGAAGTTTTCTTTCAGATTTTGGCCTGAAAATATCCATGATAACTTCATCAATAAATACATAAATTTCTCTGGGCATAAATATATTCTGGAAGATCATGAAAACGTCAGCAGTATAGTCATAAAATATTTAAATATTTAAATATTTTGTGGCTATTCCTACTCCTTCTGAATTTCATTATTTAACAAATGTATTGAGTACCCATATAGTAGGTGCTGTATTAGGTGCTAACAATACAAACCTAATCCAAAAAATCTGGTAGTTAAATATTTAAAGATCTGTGTCTGTAAGAAGTAAGAGGAAGCTTAAGTTATAATGTTACGAAGTTAATTATGTATCTTAAGACAATGTTGGAACTACTTTAGTAACTCCAATTTGCATTTTAAATGTAACTCAAGAACATTCTGACAACTGTATTCAAACTTTTGGTTTCCTTGCTTTACCAATTCTAGTCCTTTTTAAAACAAAATAGGAAATTGCAGCACGAGTAAATCAGTCAGCTTTGGAAGCGGTCACTCCTTCCCCATCTTTCCAGCAGAGGCATGAGAGTCTGCGGCCGGCAGTGTGAGTTACCAGACTTTGGGTTATTTGAAACCATATGGGCTTTCGAAAGTGTTAGCAAACACTTTGATTTTTAGCAGTTCTACTTACATTAGTATGAAATAGTTTCCCCAAAATATAGAAAGTGTATATTTTCAGGTTGGTAAATTTACCAGCTAGAGTGCTAAATAAATAATTCCAGATGGCCCTAGTGCTTTATCTATAGATTGAGATCATTTATGTTTTTGAATTTAGTCATTGGAAAGAAAAGTCTGTTATTGAAATTTCTTCTCTCTTTAACTTATAAAATTATATTTTCTTTTCTGATAGTTCGTATTCAGTTTCAAAAAGAGAAAACTTAATGCAATGTCTTCTGGTTTTCTTCTGTGTTTAGACAATCTCGGCCACTGACAGCTCGAACCAGCAGCTCGGGATCCTTAGGATCTGAGTCCACAAATCTGGCTGCCCTTTCTCTAGATTCTCTCGTTGCTCCAGATACTCCAATACAGTTTGACATCATTTCTCCCGTGTGTGAAGATCAGCCTGGCCAAGCAAAAGCCTTTGGCCAAGGAGGCAGGTGGGCAATGATGTCAGAGGGATATTGTTCTGTGGTCTGTTAGGCTTGTGATTCCATTTTTGCAGTCGAGACCCCTCTCTCACACATACGTACCAATTATGCTGTACTTCCTATACCTAATTTTGATAGTCGGGAAAGAATCATGCCGGTTTTTGTTTTCTGCCTCAGCTAAATAAGTGGAGATAATTTAGTTCTAAAATACTTAATTTTGAATTCTGGTATTTGCTCTTAAAATTACAGAAGAAAGTTGACAGTCCTATCTTTAGGTCATGACACTATTTTAGAAATTCAGAGTAGTACATGTGCTCTAGGTTTGTAAGAAGAATATCATCTTGGGTCAGAATAAGAAATCTCCAGGAAGACTAAAACATTATCATGCTATGAATTATTAATAAAACATCTTCTGGTTGTATAATGAGAAATGTGTAAGCTGTTAGAATTTTTCTTTGGCTCTGGGATGAAGGAAATATCACAGCAAATCATTTATTTAAGTAGGTTGGATGCCTAAAAATTGATACTAATTTGGATATAAGTGGCTGTGACCAAGAAAAAAATAATTTGTATTTGATCACAGAAATATATTTAGCATTTTATATAAAAGTTCAGACATCAGTTATAGAGATCAATTTCATGTTGTCTTTTTTTTTTAAGATTTTATTTATTTGACAGATCACAAGTGGGTAGAGAGGCAGGCAGAGACAGAGAGAGGGGGAAGCAGGCTCCCCACCGAGCAGAGAGCCCAGTGCGGGGCTCGATCCCAGGACCCTGGGATCATGACCTGAGCTGAAGGCAGAGGCTTTAACCCACTGAGCCACCCAGGCACCCCAATTTCATGTTGTCTTAAGGCCAACATTATTTTAAAACCACTTAGCTCTCTGTTTGCTTACAAAACCTATTTTTTTTTTAAGATTTTTTATTTATTTATTTGACAGAGATCACAAGTAGGCAGAGAGGCAGGCAGAGAGAGGGGGAAGCAGGCTCCCTGCTGAGCAGAGAGCCTGATGTGGGGCTCCATCCCAGGACCCTGAAATCATGACCCGAACCAAAGGCAGAGGCTTAACCCACTGAGCCACCCAGACCCCCTACAAAACCTATTTTGAATTGTATTTTTTTCCTTCATTGTGTGTGTGCCAAGAGCCACTCACACTGAGGAGGGAGGTAGCTCTCATCACTAATTAGCTTTTCTTCCTGCATTGTTATGTATGCCTTGAGAAATACAGGTTTAAAACTAAACAGTGTTCAAATTAGCATAATTAACTTACAGTATGTACTTTGAGGACCTAAAAAGAGGTTTTTGCAATCCTAGGAAATCCCTGGCATTTTTCTCAAGTAGCTAAAATTGAAGCTAAATCAGCTGTTCTGTCCCTCTGTAAATTCAAAGACTTTCACAACATGGTTTATAGGATATTGGGGTGTATGTGGGTGTATATGTATGTATGTCTACATGTCAGCTCATCTACCTCTTCTAGAATGCAGCAGCATTGAGTTCAGCCTCCTAAGTGTGAAGGCAGGGGCCTTTGTCGAAGTAAAGTGGTCATTGATAGTAGTTCCTTAACAGGATGGGGCATTTTAGAGCTTTTTAAAAAATGTATGTACAAGTTTTTGTGACTCTTAGTTTATAACCCAGTTTCAATGATTGAGATTTCTTCCGTATGGCTCATGGTAACTGACCATTGGTTCATAATTTTTGAAAAACTTTTCAGGCGCACAAATCCATTCGGAGAATCTGGAGGAGGTACAAAATCTGAAACTGAAGGTAAAACAGTTGGGCAGTATTCTTATATTTTAAAAATTCTCAGCAGTAAACTGTGTGAAGAATTTGTTGTATATATTTGTTCTGATGTATGCTATTTTAATGGTAGCTTTACTTCACAGTTTTCTTTTTGCTCATAGTACTCAAAGCAGCAGAACTTAATCAGGCTTAAAGATTTCATTAAAATTATAAAATATCATACTTGGGACCTCAGAGTCAAATTCTCAATGCAGAAGATATCCTTTAAGCTTTTCCTAGCAGCTGGTGTTTTCTTCTGGTACTGGACCATTAACTTTTTTTTTTTCTTTTCTCAGTAACTATTTATTTTTGATAAATTTCAGATTTAAAAGCTTTAGGAATAGTACGAGGAATTTTTTTTTTTTTTAAAGATTTTATTTAGTTGTTTGACAGAGATCACAAGTAGGCAGAGAGGCAGGCAGAGAGAGAGAGAGAGGAAGGGAAGCAGGCTCTCTGCTGAGCAGAGAGCCCGATGTGGGGCTCGATCCCAGGACCCTGAGACCAGCATGACCTGAGCTGAAGGCAGAGGCTTAACCCACTGAGCCACCCAGGCGCCCCACGAGGAATTTTTATTTTACTCAGAACCATCAATTGTTGAAACCTGACCTTTTGCTATTTGAATTAGAGACCTTAATTTTCCTGTAACTTGAACACTGTAGTTAGGAGTAATTTTTAAATACTTCTACAAGGTTGAATTTTTCACTAGAAAATTTAAAAAGTGACAATGTATTTTATTCTTAAGGAAAGGAAATGTGGGATTTAAAGATATGTAATGTACCTTGTTCTTTTGTAGATTCTATTCTTCATCAGTTATTTATTGTCCGATTCCTTGGTTCTATGGAGGTGAAATCAGATGACAACCCAGATGTTGTTTATGAAACAATGCGGCAAATCTTAGCTGCCCGGGCCATCCATAACATCTTTCGTATGACAGAATCACATTTATTAGTCACTTGTGATTGTTTAAAGTAAGTAATGACCTCCCCCTTAAAAAACTGTTGGAAAAAATGTTTAATTTCAGCCTAATTAAAATTTGTTTTCCGAATTTTTAATTATAGGTTAATTGATCCACAGACACAAGTTACAAGGCTCACAGTGAGTTCTACATGTTTAAAGCTTTATTGGAAATCTCTTTGTGCATATACACATATGTATCATTATAGTAATTCTGACTGTATGTATTGAATAGTGGTATTAATTATGATTGGCCAAGTTATAATTAAGCCAATGGCCATCTCCCCCCACCCCAAATTTATAATTAAACATTCCATATACTTAAAGGATCAGTGCAGTCTGGTATAATATGTAGTTTTTTAGTGTAGGATATGTGCTGCCTAGTTAAGGAATAAACACTAACAGGAATTAAAAGGTGGACATGATTTGAGTTTATAATTACCTGTGTTGAAATAGCTGGAAGTACATGCTCTTAATCATTTAATAATATGGACCATTTTTGTTATTGAATGATTTTGTAATATGTGTAAATGACTAATAAATTTGATATTCAACAATATCTTGTTCTACCTGGTAATCCAAACCAAATAGGACGTTTTTGTTTTTGGATTGCCATTCTGTTAAGAAGAAAATTGGCTTTAATGATCTGTTTATAATATATATTTTTTAAAGATTTTATTTATTTATTTGACAGAGATTACAAGTAGACAGAGAGGCAGGCAGAGAGAGAGAGGGAAGCAGGCTCCCTGCTGAGCAGAGAGCCCGATGCGAGACTCGATCCCAAGACCCTGAGATCATGACCTGAGCCGAAGGCAGTGGCTTAACCCACTGAGCCACCCAGGCGCCCTGTTTATAATATTTTTGTAACTTAGTACTTGAATTTGTCATACAGAAGAGTGCTTGTGTTTGAAAAATCTCATGTTTGCTTCTGATATTTTCTGTGGCAGTTTCCATTACCCAGTGTAGTTTTGTATGCTACACACCAGGAAAATAAGAGGCTTTTTGGATTTGTTCTTCGGACATCAGGAGGGAGAAGTGAAAGTAATCTGTCATCAGTCTGCTATATATTTGAATCAAACAACGAGGGGGAAAAGGTACCTGATTTTTCAAATTGTGTTTCTATTATGAAATCTATATCATAGTCGAAGTTCTTAGTAAGATTTGTGGAAGAAAACAAATTGGGCTTAATCCAATAAAGTTGTTTGACCAAAGCCCATTGGCTCTAAAGATAGCTGGTAGGTAGCTTGGGCCTTCTGACTATAGACGGTGTCTTCCCTGGGCATTGGCAGCTGATGCTCTGGGAATGCAGTATATTAACTTACTCTGGGAATGTATTATATTTCCATAATCAGCCTTTTTCAGCTGTTCAGCTTAGAGCAGTATCAGCATCTCCTTGCTTCATTCTTTGCAGACCTTACCATTTCAGTAAGGAATTTGAGATAACAGGAAGGTGACGTGTGTGACAGAGGTGAGACCCAGCGGCAGCAACTCAGAGACTCACAGATGCTTCATGTGGGGATTGGAACTTTTTTTTTTTTTAAATTTAGAGAGAAAGAGCAGGAGTGCAGGGGAGAGACAAAGGGAGAGGGTGAGAATCTCAAGCATATTCTGCGCTGACCGAAGAGTCCAACATGGGGCTCAGTCTCAAAACCTGAGATCATGACCTGAGCTGAAATCAAGAGTTGGACGCTTAACCAAATGAGCCAGATGTCCTGGGGCTAGAACATTCTTAAATCAGCTTTTGTTTGAAGCAGTATATTATAATGAGTTATAAATCTAGTTGCCTCAGGTATTTGGATACTTGAAATTATTACTTCAATGTGAGAACTGCCTGAGTTTTTCCTACTTTTTCCCCTTTCAGATTTGTGATTCTGTTGGTCTGGCAAAACAGATAGCTTTGCATGCAGAACTGGTAAGAATCCAAAATTATCCAAGAATGTTCTTTTTTCTAAGATTTATTTATGTAGAGTACAGAGGCAGGGAGAGGGTCAGAGGGACAGGCAGAGAGAGAATCTCACGCAGAGTCCTATGCAGGACTCGATCTCACCTCCGTAAGATCATGACCAGAACTTAAAATCAGCAGTTGGATGCTTAACGGACTGAGCCACCCAAGTGCCCCTCTACGAATATTACCTAACGTAATAGAAGGTCTTTCATATTAGCAAAGAAATAAAAAATGAATTTGCTGTGCAAGGTTATCAGTAGATACTGTTGCTGACACAGCATTTGGAATTTGGACAAGTGACTAAGATAGAATATAAATTTTTAGTGTGCTTCCATATAAGTATAAAAATTATGAAAAGGTTACAAAGGCAATACTGAAAAGTCTAAAATTTAAAATTATTTAATTCATTAGTTGTATTCATCTATTTTTCAGGATCGTCGGGCATCAGAAAAACAAAAAGAAATAGAGAGGGTAAAAGAGAAGCAACAGAAAGAACTCAGTAAACAAAAACAAATTGAAAAGGTATGTAGTCCTAGTATCTAGATCTTCTCTGATGTAATGTTTATGAAATTTCCTTAATTCAGAACTGTGATTTTCAGATTTGAAATTCCAAGTGAAAGTCTGTTTCTGCTTCCTCAGCCACTTTATAACCAGATGGTTCATAGCACAGCAGAAAAGGAAGACATCTGTCTTCTGAGAGGATGTTTATAGTTCCTGACATGTAGTTGACTTGCCGTTTAGCAAACATACCAGAGCTTTTATATTTCCATATTCCAGTGAAGGTTGTTTCTAAAAAGCGGGTCTTTTGAGAGGCCGTGTGTGTGTGTGTGTAGACTTAACTGCCATTGCTGACATCTTTATTGGTCTCCAGGAATTTATATATATTTATATAAATACTTAATGCTACCAGGAGTGTTGAATCATTGTCCATCCAACAGGATAATTTTAAGTTAGGCAAGTTTCAGAGTAAAATCTGGAGAATGCATTAGATGGTGATGCGTGAGATGGTAAGACCCAGTTATGGGCTGTGGCATTGGCAGTAGCCCTGGAAAAGAGGAGACATTCGTGGGATACTTAATGAGTACAGATCAGCAGGAATTGGGAATGAATTGGACTTATGGACAAAGGAGAAGGACGTGATGAAGATGACACTGAAGTTGAAGCTTCCTTGCTAGGTTAGGCTGAGGTTGGGTGAAAACTGATTTAGCAAAAAGTAAGTAGGACAGGGGGAGGGTGGGGATGTGGAGTCATCCATTATGGGCCTTTTATGTGGTAGATTGTGAGAGAGAACAATGGTCTGAATACTGGTTTTGGCCATAAAAACGGAGAAGAGGGCAGTGTTGGCTTTTATAGGATTTCTAAAATGGTGCCAAAACCCACTTTGGTGTCATACTGGTTGCGTATAGTCTTTGTTTTCAGTGAGTTGCCAGAATTGTGCGTAAGTGTTTATGACAGAAGGATCGGAGTGGCTCTCAAGTATGTATTTTAAATGCACAGTTTTGCATTTGATTGCAAACAATAAACTTAGTTTCTTTTCTGTCTTTTCTACTAGGACTTAGAAGAACAAAGTCGGTTGATAGCTGCTTCCAGTAGACCAAACCAAGCCAGTAGTGAGGGGCAGTTTGTTGTCCTTAGCAGTAGCCAGTCAGAAGAGAGTGATTTGGGAGAAGAAGGAAAGAAAAGAGAGTCAGAAGCATGAACTTATCCTTGGTTTTTGGTTGGTATTTCCCCCCTTGGAATTTATTGAGTTTCTGTGGTGAAATGGCACAAGGTAAAAACTATGTTGAAATATCAAGGAGACTATATTATTTGTTTTAACTTCATTTTTTAAAATAAGATTGACCTTGGTCACTTAGGTTTGCATTGATTTTTCTTTTCCTTTAAAAATATACTATGCAGTAACATCAAATTCCATGCGTCAAAGAAACCTGTTCATCTCCTTGAAGTAGATTGCTGAGGAATTACACTTGCTCAAGCCTTTTTTCCTTCAAATTGTGAACTTCTTGTCTTGCATTGTAATTGGCTCTCACCATAAGAAACCTTTTATTCTTCAGCTTCAGGTATTCATGGATATGCTCCCTCTTCTCATTAGGAACATTTTTGCTGGCAGTGAGGAAGCTTTTGACTGAATCAGTTCAAAACCCTTTATACAGAGCATTCTACAAGTTTGCAGATATTTTAATTATTAAATGTGCAATAGAACTTTTATATAAAATAATTAGAAAAAAGATTTTAGACTTAAGGTTTCAAATTGTGGCAGGTGGTACTGTGATTTCAGGGCACTTTCTTGGGTTGCTCACATTTCTGATGTATTACAGCTGATGCCAGTGGGAAAGAAGCTTAAGTGTCTTCAGTTCAAGGTTGATACAGCCCGTGGCATTTAATTGTCACCTTCTTAGTTCTCAGGTTGGGACTTGAATTATTGCTGCAGAGCAGTAATGGTTAAAATAAGATTTTGGAATTTATTAAAAGGGATTTTTTTTGTTCAAGTACATTTTAGATTAGGACTTAACATGTAAAGATATTGTTATAGGATAACACATCGTATTTTCTGCATTGTGTGAAATAATTTTTATTGAAAATCAAGTGACATTTCAAAAGAAATTCTATAGCAATTTTTTCCTGCTTAAAGTAAAAATGCCCAGAGTTTAGTTTAGAAAATGTAATCTTTTAAATTTCAGACTGATATGCACAGTATTTTCATAATTCCATGTTTTGATAAAATACTGATCACCACTTTATATCCACAAAGGCAAATAACTAATATATGAGAACAGAATAATTTGCACTAATTATTGTAAATACTTGTACTCTCAAATGAGTAAAAGGTCTAATTCCATGAAAGATTGAAAGGAAATTGAATGTTTGGGTTAAGAGTGACCAAGGAAGGATCATTTCCCTACTGCCATGACAAAGCTTGATTTTTTTTTTAACATTGCTGATAGAATGATGTTTGTTTCACATGTAAAACTATATAGAAGCAAATATACTGAATAAAATACATAGTCCTACATCTAAAATTTTCAGAGATTAGCCACTTCAAGACTAATTATACAAGGGAAAAGCCCTTTGTTCTTTGATACAGTCTTTTCTTAGGTCTGAATTAGAGACAGCGTCTATTCTAGCTCTCACAATACAGTGTGGCTCTTTTACACTGTACATACAGTTTTCTGTGGAAGGGGAAAATTAGGATAATGATATTCTTTGTATCCGTGTGCCAAACAGGAATAATGATTACTTGATAATTGTTATTTTGAAGCCTTATGTTACCAAAACATACAGTAACAAAGTAGAAATTTATGGAATACTTTTTGAAGAAAGTTGATTTTGTGCTTTCTAGAGGGAATGCTTTCACAAGAGTTGGTGTGTCATTCCTTTGGTAGAAGTTGAAATTTCTGTGGTCGCTTGATTAGTCATGGTATGTCCTGCTTTTAAGACCTTTTTGAGAATTAATAAGCTCTCTGTTTCATAAAGTCTTTTGTTTATGCTATGAAGTTGTCACCTCACTTAGTTCAGATGAAACTTGTCACCCTTCAATGAAGGTGGACAGCTTTAGGTGGCAGTTTTCCTAGGCTGGTGCTGCCCTTTGTTAGTACTAGGGGTCAGAATGAAGGCTGGAGTTAAAGACACCGGCAGACTTAGGGATGCTGGACAGACAGACCTGTAGTTCCTTTTAAGTCATGTTTTGATAGGAATTTCTACAATAACACACCCATTTCCACAGATCAGACCAAAGAACTTCCCAACACCAAATAGAAGTTGTGTGTGGAATTAACAATTTTAGATATTTCAACTTTTGGTCCATTGCTATAGAACTATACAAACTATTCCATACTGCAGATATTTAAGCATCAACTTAAAAAAACTCACCTTTTTGTTTGAAGAAGGCTGCCCATGGGTTTCTCCATAATGTTAAAGCTGATCTTGGTTTGTTACACTTTGATATCCCTTCTGGCTCTTGGATGCTTTGGTGGTAATTGAATTAGAATTTGGGATCGCCTTCTCAGATTCAAACTTACACTTGATGGTTTTAGAAATTAACAAAATTGATTCTTTAAAAGAAAGTCTACCTAATTCAACTATGCACTCTGCTACCTATAGGAAAACTACTTTTGTAACAATGGTAATGAATAGATAGGAAATAAATTACTGCTACTCCCTTTAAAATTTTTAAAACTTGCCAACAAGGGACTGAACAGAGTCCCCAAAGCCAGTCTAGTTTTTGTCATTTCTACAATGATTAATTTCCAAAGAATTCTCAGGCTCTAGGCATGGTAAAATTGTTACTGTTATGCTTGGGTAAAGGGTAGTAGGGTATGCATAACATTCTACGTAGCATATGGTCTTGTGTGGTAAAGGCATCTGAGTTAATATTGAGTTATGTGTAGTAACTACAAAGATTTGAATCTTATAAATGCTGACAGACCCCAAGATCCCGTGTATTGCAAAACCTTCTGCTACCTGAATTAATAAAATGAAAATATTAACATTGGTTTTGGCAACATCCTCCTAGCATTCAGATTGTACTTTAAATATTCATACACACTGATTGTAGCAAGCAAGTCTTTCATTTTATTTTAAGCAACTTTGGTTACTCTTCTTCCATGAATTTTGTTCTTCTGCATTAATAACACAAAGATTCGAAACTGGAACTATACTACACTTTTTAACTAGTCTCTTGTGGCTATACTCATATAATTTACTTCCGCTAATATGAGAACTGGGATTAAGTTATAACTAATGTGCAAAACTGCTTTGTATATTTGGTGATTTTGTAATGTTAAGTGAATTGGTTCTTATCTCACTGATACTATTAATCATGCATATATACAATTAAAAATCATGCTACATTTCCCTTTAGAATTGAAGATCTCAACTTTATGTAATGGTGGTATACATGTGGGGTGGAGAGCTTATTTTTTTCATTTTGTCAAAGTAGGTATTCTCTGACAAGGCTTGAGGATATATGCTTTTAGGAGATTTTTATGTATAATAAAGTCCATGATTTTTGTATAGTCTTTTTTGTATGAAGTATTTGATATATACTTTTAATTTTATTTCTCCAAGTAATTCCAAATGCTTGTGAAACAAATGGACTTTTTCTTGATATGTTATGACGCTTACAATTACACATCTAGCCCCACTGCAATTCCATAACAGCTAAAAACTGGGAAATGATACAAATTCATCACTAGTGACTTTTTTTTCTTTTAGAAAAATCGACTTCTTGATAATTACCCTAGACATGTTACAGACAATATATACTTGCTATGGTTGGCCCTATTTAAAGAAATACATATAATTTAAAGGGGCAGGTTATTGTGTATACCAGCTTAAGTGGGCTTGGCCTGTAATTTTAATACTAATACATATTTGTCCCATGTGCTCTTTATATTTTCCTATAACACCAAGTTCTTTTCATCTACTGGGAGTTTCTGTTCTAATTTGTTTTTATAAAATATATACACTTTTTAGAAGGTCCAGGGAGTGAAACTATAGAATTATGTAATTTATCTAAGTGCATGTATATCCTAAATATTTTGTATATTGACATATCTATAATCCACTACTCACTTATAAACGGACACCACAATTTGGTTAGAAAAATAAAAATTATTAATCCCAGCAAATTTTGCAAGTTTTTAATGTGAAAATTGTATTAAAAGTAATTTTAAGTCTGTGCTTACTGAATTAATCTGTATAGCTATGAATCCCCACATCAGAAAGAAATCCTATAATTCAATTTCCTTAAGATGTACTATATTATGCTAAAAAAGCATACTAACACTAAACATATAAACAACAAGGCTGTGGTGACTGGGGCTGTGGTGAAAATGGACCTACATCATCCTATCTACCACTCTATTCTTACTGATGTGCCATCTAATTGTTACACTGGGGTGGCTGAATAGATGTTTCCTCAGTTTCTGTCCATGTATAGAAACCTGTACTTACCTGCAGCATAGAACATACAGAAATAGAAATTTAACCAACATTCTGCAACTGGTATCACGGTTCTAAGAGGAAAGTTTATAACAATGTAGGCCTGCATCAAGAAGCAAGAAAAATCTCAAAAAAAACAACCTTACATCTAAAGAACTAGGTAAAGAACAAATAAAACCCCAAACCAGCAGAAGGAAGGAAATAATAAAGATTAGAGCAGAAATAAGTGATTTAGAAACCAAAAAATAGAACAGATCAGTGAAACCAGGAGCTGGTTCATTGAAAAGATCAACAAAATTGATAAACCTCAAGTCAGACTCATTAAAAAAGATCCAAAATAAAGAGAGTAACACCACAGAAATATAATTGTAAGAGAATATTGTGAAAAATTAGACGTTGACAAATTGGATAACCTAGAAGAGATAAATTCTTAGAAGCATAATCTACCAAAACTGAAACAGGAAGAAATAGAAAATTTGAACAGACCAATTACAAGTAGAGAAAATAAATCAGCAATAAACTCCCAATAAACAAAAACAATAAACAAAAACTTCCAAATTCATTCTATGAGGCCAGTATCCCCCCTGATACCAAGAACAGATAAAGACACTACCAAAAAGTGAACTACAGGCCAATATCGCTGATGAACATAGATGCAGAAATCAATAAAATACTAGCAAACAGAGTCCAAGAATACATTAAAAAAAATCATTCACCACAGTCTGGGATTTATTCCCGGGATGCAGGGATGGTTTGATATTCACAAATCTATCAAGATGATATGTCACATTAATAACAGGATAAAAACCATTTCATCTTAATAGATGCCGATGTTGACAAAGTACAACTATTCATGATAAAAACCCTCAACAAAGTAGGTCTAGAGGGAACACACCTCAACATAACAAAGGCCATATATACAAAAACGCCATAATGAACATCATGCTCAATGAGGAAGAACCAAAAGCTGTCCCCCTAAGGTCAGGAACAAGACAAAGATGTCCTCTCTCTCCACTTTTATTCGACACAGTATTGGAAGTCCTAGCCACAGTGGTTAGACAACAAAAAGAAAAGGCATCCAAATTGGTAAAGAAGTAGTAGAACTTTTCACCGCATTGCAGATGACATGATACTATATATAGAAATCTCTAAAGGCCCCACCAAAAAAGCTGCTAGAACTGATAAATGAGCCAGTAAAGTTGCAGGATATAAAATCAATGTACAAAACTCTGTTGCAGTCCTATACACTAATAATGAAGCTAGAGAAAGTGACATTAAAACAGAGGCAAAGCAAGAAACAGACTCTTAACTATAGAGACTAAACTGGTGGATACCAGAGGGGAGGTCGCTGGGGAGATGGGTTAAATGGGTGATGGGGTGAAAGAGGGTCACTTGTGATGAGTACCAGGTGATGTATGGAAGGGCTGAATCACTATTTTGTACAGCTGGAACTAATATTACACTGTGTTAACCCCTGGAATTTAAATAAAAACTTAAAAAAAAAACACTTCCACTTACAATTGCACCAAAAATAACAAAATATCTAGGAATGAACTTAACCAAAGAGGTGAAAGACCTGTACTCTGAAAACTATAAAACATTGATGAAAGAAATTGAAGATGATACAAACAAATGGAAAGACATCCATGCTCATGGATTGGAAAAACAAATATTGTTAAAATGTCTATATTCCCCAGAGCAGTCTACAGATTTAATGCAATCCCTATCAAAATAGAGCATTTTTCATGGAATTAGAACAATCAATCCTAAAATTTGTATGGAACCACAAAAGACCCCAAATAGCCAAAGCAATCTTGAAAAAGAAAATCTTGAAAAAGAAAAAAACTGGAGGTATCACAATTTCAGGCTTTAAGTTACATTACAAAGCTGTAGTAATCAAAATGGTATAGTACTGGCATAAAAATAGACACTTAGCTCAAGGCAACAGAATAGAAAACCCAGAAATAAACCCACAATTAAATGGTCAATTAATCTTTGACAAAAGGGGCAAGAATATACAATGGGGAAGAGATAGTCTTTCTGCAAGTGGTGCTGAGAAAAGTGGACCACTTTGTTACACCATACACAAAAATAAAATGGATTAAGAACCTAAATGTGAGATCTGAAACGATACAAATCCTAAAAGAGAACACACATAGTAGTCTCTGACATCAACTATAGCAACATTTTTCTAGGTAAGTCTCCTGAGGCAAGGGAAACAAAAGCAAAAAAATAAACTATTGGGACTACATCAAAATAAAAAGAGGCACAGCCTCTTTTTATTTTGTTCCCTAAAAAGGGAACAATTATCAAAACTAAAAGGCGGCCTACTGAATGGGAGAAGATATTTGAGAATGGCACATCTAATAAAGGGTTAGTATCAAAATGGATAAAGAACTGATACAACTCAACACCGAGGAAACAAATAATCCAATTAAATAATGGGCAGAAGACACGAACAGACATTTCTCAAAAGAAGACATACAGATGGCCAACAGACACATGAAAAGATGCTCAACATCATTTATCAGGGAAATGCAAATCAAAATTATATTGCTCTTCCTCACAGCTGTCACAATGGCTAAAATAAAAAAACACAAGTGTTGGTGAGGATGTGGAGGACAAGGAACACTTGTGCATTGTTGGGATTGCAAACTGGTGCAAACTGGTGGAGAGATGGCTTAAGTAAGTGACGGGGATTAAAGAGTACACTTACGATGAGCACTGAGTGATGTATAGAATTGTTGAATCACTATATTGCACACCTGCAATATTACAGTGTATGTTAACTATAAGGCATTATTAAAATAAATATAACTGCTTCTATTAGTGACCCCTTCTTGGGTGTTTAGGACTGCACTAGGTTCAGTACAGAATCATAAGCCACTTGAAAGCACTTAATTTCTATTCCAGTGATAACATTAGCCAATAAATGGTAACCCTTGGCCAGGGTTTTGTGTAAAGAAGGACCGCAAGTTTTCCATTAATGATGGCATTGCAAATGAAAAAGTTAGCTGAAAACACTCCACACTTTGGTGCAGGCCCCTGCGAGTAAACAGACACTTAGCTGGCCTTGGGACTTTTGCACAAGAACAGCTAACTTGTAGGTTAAGTACTCGGGTCAGTATTTTATCCAGTGTAATTACTAAGATACTTTACATATGTACTTCTCTATAAAAAAAATTTGTTACCTTGAATTATTAGGGGTGGCATCTATTGTGTGGACCTGTAGAAATGTAGCTAATACATTTAATGTAAAATCAATACAGAACAGGAACTGATTTATTTCTGCTAATTGAAGTTTTAAGGCTTGGTTTTGGTTTTTTAATTTATTTGGGGGAGTTATTTTTTTTTTTTTAACTGCCTTTCAGAATGCTCTTGAGAAGCAACTCAGGTCCCTTGTTGGGACTTGAACTCATGATCCTGAGATCAAGACCTGAGCTGGGATCAAGAGTCGGACACTTAACTGACTAAGCCACTCAGGCTCCCTGAGAAGCAATGTTAAGGATATTAAGAAAGAATAGTAATATCAATATTAAGAAAGAATGTAAACTGCATTGAGATTTTAGTTGCTAGGTAAAGTGAGAAATCATGAATCATATGTAACAAGTCAAACTTTATACAGCTTACAGAATTATACCTTTCCATCCAGAATGGTTTGACTACCAGGTTCCTGTGAAAATCCCTTGTCCATAAAGGTCATATTCTTTGTAAAGGACATATGCTTTGAGACGGTTTGGTAACGGAAGGAAGGACATGAAGACCGGGCAGCGCAGGCGTAAGCGCCCCATACACTGTCGGATCTTCAGGCGGCACAGATGTCTGAGGGGCCGTGGGTTTGCTAAAATGAGAAACACATTATCTGAAGGAAAAAGAATTGCTTCGTTTTTTTTAGTGATCTTAAGGTTTAGTCAGCAAATGTGTGTTAAACGTAAGCCACCCAAATTTACATTTGTGGTGTCTAAATGGAGAAGTTAATAGGGAAACAGTCTTCGCTTCTCCTTGCAGTCCTTCCTGTAGACATGATTTCAGAACCACGCCAAGCTAAGAGTCCAAAGACTGGCATCGGTTGTGGACCTGAAGTCCTTAAAGCTACATGTATTAACCACTCCCCACCCCTGACCTTGCCCTGGCCCTCAGGGTCAGGCTAAGAACTAAAAATCACCACCCTGTGGGGAAACTAGATAAAAAGAAATTCCTCTTGACTGATGTGCTACTGTGAAAGAATGTGCTCTGAAGGGTGATTTGATATTCTCTTCAGGCTTCGATTTTACTTTTTCTCATCCCTGTTTTCATTGCCATCTCATAGCTTCTAAGTCGTATCTACATATCTACAATGTTCTACACGATTAGGGGAAAGGTGTCACCTACCATATAATACGTGATTACCTAACAGAGTTTTTCTACTGGGGAATGGTAATAAGTACAAATTAAGTTACAAATAGTAACTTTCTAGATAGGAATAGTATTTTCCTTGGTTTAGGGAAAGCTTTTAGTATTTTCCTTGGTTTAGGGAAAGCTTTTAAGCTCTTGTAGAAAAGAATGTTCTACAAAGCAAATAAGAATGTAAATACCAAGTAGTATTTTTGGTAAGAATGTTCTTCAAGAAAGAAGGATACTTACTCAAGATAAAATGGATTTCTGACCAGAGCCCCTGTTTTTGGAGCACAGCTTTCAACTTTGAACAGATTCGAACTTGATCAACATAGTCAAGCATCACTCGAACAACCTTCCCAGAGAGATGTTGCAGCCATGACAATGTTATTACTTCACAAAACTGAGGAAGAAAATTGGAGCTATGAAAGTAAATGAAAAACTAAAGTATCAATGGGGTTTAGAGCACTAAACTCACAGGAACCGAGGTCTCACGTCCCTCATTTATAAACTAAGGCATTGAACAAGGAAATTACTTCTTAAGATTTATTTACTCTGGGGGTGGGGGAGGCAGAGGGGAAGAGAGAATCCTTAAGCAGAATCCCCACTGAGCACAGAGTTTGATGTGGGGCTTGATCCCAGGACCTGATCTTGATCATGACCTGAGCTGAAATCAAGAGTTGGCTGCTTAACTGACTGAGCCACCCAGGCACCCCAAGGAAATTATTTCTTAGCTCTAAGAGTTGGAAAAATATTTACTACTGTACTTCTGACCTATGTAAGATGTAACCAGGGTGTGAAAGAGATAGTTAACTAATACCTGTTGTCCGTTTTGGTTGGCCTCATGGCTATCTGGAATAAAGATTATCTTTCCAGCTTCCTTGCACCTAGACATGGCCACCTAAATTCTAGCCAGTGAGATAAGAGTGAAAGTGTGAGCAAGCCCCAGAATGCACTTAAAGAAGAGTAAGGTGTGTGCTGCTGCTTCCTGCCTGCCTCCTGGCTGGCTGGAGTGTGGATGCAAGTTTCTCTTCTGATCATGGAACTGTCCAGTTAGGAGGCTGTTGATCTCTGGCCTTTACTTCTATGAGTAGGGAATGAGCCATCTTATTAAAGCCACTCTCATTTTGGGTTTTCTCTCATTCATCACCTATTCCTCATGCCTGAAGGTTCAGATAGTTTCTCTCTGTAGGTAATTTATACACTTCTGGCAAGGTGCCCATGTGAGAAGTCAAATAATACAAAATAATAAGTCGGGAAATAATCAATATGATATATACCTAAATGCCATCTCCTACATTAATTATAACCTAAAAACAATATACAATATAAAAACAATATGTTGCCTTTCACTTTTCAGAATTCATTCAAAGTGCTTTCTCCATTTCACTGTTTTAGTTTTGTTTTGATTTTAATAGGAACTCAGGTACTTCTAGTGCATCTACTATGTACTAAGCACAGATCTCTATGCTGAGGAAAGTGGTGAGCAGGAGCTTACACTGATGTATTTGTGGAGGAGACACATAATCAAAAAATGTTAAAAAGATAATTTCAGAAAGTGGTAAGTGCTATAAAAGAAATGGGCAGCATAATAAGATCATGGATGACAACTACCTTAGATAAGGTGGACAGGAGAGGAAGGGCCTCTTTGAGGAGATAACACTTGAAACCTGAAAAGTGGCAGCTTTTCTGAAAAGCTGGGGGTGTGCTCTAGTTGGGGGAAATAGAAGTGACCAGGTCGGGGGAAATAGGAGACTGGTGTGATGAAAGCCAGGAGGAAAAGGTCTCAAGAAGAAGGAGGTGGTTGAGTCCAAGATGGTGGAGGAGTAGGGGGACCTTAGTTTTGACTGGTCCCAAGAATTCAATTAGACAACTATCAAATAATTCTGAACACCTGTGAACTCAACCAGAGATCTAAGAAAAGAACAACAGCAACTCTACAAATAGGAAAGTGACACTTTCTGCAAGAATGACAAGACAGAAAAACTCACCTCAAAAAAAAAAAAAAAAAAAAGAACAGGAGGCAGTACTGACTGCCAGGATCCTAATCAGTATGGACAGAAGTAAGATGTTGGAACTAGAGTTGAGAAAAACGACTATAAGAATACTAGCTGGGCTTGAAAAAAAGCATAGAAGACACCAGAGAATCCCTTTTTGGAGAAATAAAAGAACTAAAATCCAATCAAGTCATCATCAAAATGCTATTAAAAAGATGCAATAAAAAATGGAGGCTCTAACTGCTAGGATAAATGAGACAGAAGAGAGAATTAGTGATATAGAGGACAAAATGATGGAGAATAAAGAAGCTGAGAAAAAGATAAACAACTACTGGATCACAAGGGGGAGAATTTGAGAGATAAGTGATACCATAAAGCAAAACAATATTAAAATAATGGGATTCTTGAAGAAGTGGGGTAGGGTACAGAAGGTATACTGGAGCAAATTATAGCAGAGAACTTTCCTAATCTGGGGAAGGAAACAGGTATTCAAGTCCGGGACGCACAGAGAACACACCCCTTAAAATCAGTAGAAATTGGTCAACACCCGGAAATATAAGGGTGAAACTTGCAAATCTCAGAGATAAAGAGAAAATCCTGAAAGCAGCTCAGAACAAGAGGCCTGTAACCTACAAGGCTACAAACATTAGACTGACAGCAAACCTAGCCACAGACTTGGCAGGCCAGAAAGGACTGACATGATATATTCAGGGTGCTAAAGGAGAAAAATATGCAGCCAAGAATACTTTATCAGACTAGATGTCATTCAAAATAGGAGAGATAAAAAGCTTCCAGGACAAACAGAAACTAAAAGAATTTGTGATCACTCAACTTGCCCTGCAAGGAATATTAAACAGGATCCTTTAAGTGAAAAGAGAGCCCAAAAGTAACATAGACCAGAAGGGAACAAGGACAAGATACAGAAACAGAGACTTTATGAGTAATACAACAGCACTACATTCATCTTTCAATAGTTACCCCAAATATAAATGGGCTAAATGCCCCCAATCAAAGGAAACAGGGTATCAGATTGGATAAAAAAGCAAGACCCATTGATATGCTGTCTGCAGGAGACTCATTTTAGACCCAAAGACACCTCCAGATTGAAAGTGAGGGCGTGGAAAACCATTGATCATGCTAATGGACATCAAAAGAAACCTGGGTAGCAATCCTTTTATCAGACAAATTAGGTTTTAAACCTTTAAACTGTAGTAAGAAATGAGGAAGGACACTATATCATAATTAAAGGGTCTGTCAAACAAGATCTGACAATTGTAAATATTTATGCTTCTAACATGAGAGCAGCCAATTATATAAGCCAATTAATAACAAAATTAAACACATTGATAATACAGTAATATCAGGGGACTTAAACACCTCACTCACTGCAGTAAACAGACCGTCTAAACAGATCATCATGAACAAGGAAACGAGAACTTTGAATGACACATAGGACCAGATGGACTTCACAGATATATTCAGAACATTCCATCCTAAAGCAACAGAATACATATTCTTCTTGAGGGCACATGGAACATTCTCCAGAATAGATCACATATTGGGTCACAAATCAGGTCTCAACTAGTACCGAAAGACTGGGATTATTCCCTGCATATTTTTGGACCACAGTGCTTTGGAACTGGAACTCAATCACAAGAAAGAATTTGGAAAGAACTCAAATACAGGGATGCCTGGGTGGTTCAGTCGGTTAAGCATCTGCCATAGGCTCAGGTCATGATTCCTTGCTCAGCGAGAAGCCTGCTTTTCCCTCTGCCTGCCATCCCCCCTGCTTGTGCACTTATGCATGCATGCTCTCTCTCTGGAAACTAAGTAAAAAAAAATTTTAAAAAAAGTATTCAAATACATAGAGACTAAAGAGCATACTACTAAAGAATGGATGGGTCAACCAAGAAATTAAGAATTTAAAAAAATTCATGGAATCGAATAAAAATGAAAACAACTGTTCAGAACCTTTGGGATGCAGCAAAGGTGGTCCTAAGAGAGAAGTATACAGCAATACAAGCCTTTCTCAAGAAACAAGAAAGGATGCAGCACCTGGGTGGCTCAGTTGTTGAGCATCTGCCTTTGGCTCAGGTCATGATCCCAGGGTCCTGGGATCGAGCCCCACATTGGCTCCCTGTTTGGCAGGAAGCCTGCTTCTCCCTCTCCCACTCTCCCTGCTTTTGTTCCCTCTCTCACTGTGTCTCTTTCTGTCAAATAAATACATAAAAAAAAGAAAAGAAGAAAGTTCTCTAATATATAAACTAATCCTACACCTAAAGGAACTAGACATAGAACAGCATATAAAACCTAAACCCAGCAGGAGAAGATAATTCTACTCCCCCCCCCCCGCCTGCCTCTCTGCCTACTTGTGATCTCTGTCAAATAAATAAATAAAAATCTTGAAAAAAAAAGATTAGAGCAGAAATCAATGAAATAGAAACCAAAAGAACAGTAGAGCAGATCAACAAAACTAGGAGCTGGTTCCTTGAAAGAATTAATAAGGTTGACAAACCTCTGGACAGAGTTACCAAAAAGAAAAGAGGAGAGACCCAAATAAATAGAATCACAAATGAAAGAGGAGAGATCGGGGCACCTGGGTGGCTCAGTGGGTTAAATCCTCGGCCTTCGGCTCAGGTCATGATCTCAGGGTCCTGGGATCGAGCCCCACATCGGGCTCTCTGCTCAGCGGGGAGCCTGCTTCCTCCTCTCTCTCTGCCTGCCTCTCTGCCAACTTGTGATCTCTGTCTGTCAAATAAATAAATAAAATCTTTAAAAAAAAAAAAAAAAAGAAAGAGGAGAGATCACGTCCAACACTGAAGAAATATAATGATAAGAACATATTATGAGCAATTTTATGCCATCAAATTAGGCAATCTGGAAAAAAATCAGATGCATTCCTAGAGACATATAACCTACCAAAACTGAAACAGGAAGAAATAGAAAACCCCAAAAAAGACCCATGCCAAGCAAGGAAATTGAAGCAGTAATCAAAAACCTCCCAACAAACAAGAGCCCAGGGCAGATGGCTTCCCAGGGGGGAATTCTACCAAAAATTAAATAAGAATTAATACCTATTTTCCTGAAGCTGATTAAAAAAAAAAAAATGGAAGGAAAACATCCTAACTCTTCCTATGACAGCAGCATTACCTTGATCCCCAAAACCAGACAAAGACCCCACCACAAAGGAGAATTACAGACCAATATCCCTGATGAACATGGATGCAAAAATTCTCACCAAGATACTAGCCAAGAGGATCCAACAATGCATTAAAAGAATTATTCATTACAACCAAGTAGGATTTATTCCTGGGCTGCAAGGTTGGTTCAACATCCGCAAATCAATGTGATACACTACATTAGTAAAAGCAAGCACAAGAATCATGTATCTCAATAGATGCAGAAAAAGCATTTGACAAAGTACAACATCCTTTCTTGACTAAAACTCTTCACAATGCAGGGATAGAGGGAACATAACTCAATATCATAAAAGCCATCTACGAAAAGCCCACAGTGAATATCACTCTCAGTGGAGAAAAACAGAGCTTTCTCCCTAAGGTCAGGAACATGGCAGAGATGTCCACTGTCACCACTGTTGTTCAACATAGTACTAGAAGTCCTAGCCTCAGCAATCTGACAAGAAGAAACAAAAGGCATCTGAATTGGCAAAGAAGAAGTCAAACTCTCACTCTTTGCAGATGATATGATACTCTATGTGGAAAACCTAAAAGACTGCACCCCAAATTCCTAGAACTCATACAGGAATTTAGCATAGTGGCAGGATATAAAAATCAATGCGCAGAAATCAGTTGCATTCCTATATACTAACAGTGAGACAGAAGAAAGAGAAATTAAGGAGTCAATTCCATTTATAATCACACCAAAATGATAAGATACCTAGGAATAAACCTAACCAAAGAGGCAAAGGATCTGTGCTCAGAAAACTATAGAATACTCATGAAAGAAACCGAGGAATACACAAGGAAATGAAAAAACATTCCATGCTCATGGCTCAGAAGAACAAATATTTGTTAAAAGGTCTATGCTACCTAGAGCAATATATATATATTCAAAGCAATCTCTATCAAAATACCATCAACTTGGGGCACCTGGGTGGCTCAGTGGGTTAAAGCCTCTGCCTTCGGCTCAGTTCATGATCCCAGGGTCCTGGGACTGAGCCCCGCATCGGGTTCTCTGCTCGGCAGGGAGCCTGCTTCCGCCTCTCTCTCTGCCTGCCTCTCTGCCTGCTTGTGACCTCTGTCTGTCAAATAGATAAAATCTTAAAAAAAAAAATACCATCAACTTTTTCCACAGAGCTGGAACAAATAATCCCAAAATTTGTATGGAACCAGAAAAGACCCCAAATAGCAAAAGGAATGTAGAAAAAGACAACTAAAGTTGGTGGCATCACAATTCCAGACTTCAGGCTCTATTACAAAACTGTAATCAGAATGGTACTGGCACAGTACCATCTGGTAAGACAGAATGGTACTGGCACAAAAATAGACACAGAGATCAATGGAACAGAACAGAGAACCCAGAAATGGGCCCTTAACTCTGTGGTCAACTAATCTTTGACAAAGCAGGAAAGAATATCCAATGGAAAAAAGACAGTCTTTTTGACAAATGGTGTTGGGAAAATTGGACAGCCACATGCAGAAGAATGAAACTGGACCACAAAAATACACTCAAATGGATGAAAGACCTAAATCTGAGACAGGAAGCCATCAAAATCCTAGAGAACACAGGTAGCAACTTCTGTGAACTTGGCCACAGCAAGTTCTTGCCAGACACATGTCTAATGGCAAGGGAAAGAAAGGCAAAAATGAACCAATTGGGACTTCATCAAGATAATAAGCTTTTTCACAGCAAAGTAAACAGTTGACAAAACCAAAAAACCTACAGAAGAAGAAATTTGCAAATGTCTTATCAGATAAAGGGCTAGTATCCAAAATCTATAAAGAACTGATCAAACTCAACACCCTAAAAACAAATAATCCAAGCAAGAAATGGGCAGAAGACATGAACAGACATTTCTCCAAAGACGACATCCATTTGGCCAACAGACACATGAAAAAATGCTCAACATCACTCAGCATCAGGGAAATACAAATCAAACCCACAATGAGAGGGGTGCCTAGGTGGCTCAGTCAGTTGAGCATCAGCTTTTGGCTCATGTCATGATCTCAGGGCCCTGGGACTGAGCTCCATGTCGGTCTCCCAGCTCAGTGGGGAGTCTGCTTCTCTGTCTGCTCCTCCCCCCTACTCGTGCTCTCTCTCCCAAATAAATAAATATTAAAAAAAAAAAAAGGTGACCAAAGAGACCTATATAATCAAACTTTAGAGCCAAAAGAGATAGCGAAGAACAGAGGAGTTTGGATTTCATACCCCAGGAACATTTTAGCTAGGTTACTCACCACTTCAAAAAAAAAAAGTGTAATTAGTTTATTAGACTGCATTCATTCTTTAAAACATTACTCAGATGCTATGCTACTTCATTTGTGAAATTCCTCCAGGTAAAGTTAAATCACTTTTCCCTCTGAATGGTTTCTGTACCTTTTACATCTACTATCATATCCCCTTTACATGTATTTATCATATGGAAATCTTTTCAACTACGAGCTTCTGGAGAGAACAGATAGAGCCTTATCTGTTGCTGTAGTATCTGCTGCCTTATCTGCTGCCACCAATAATGACTATATAAGTTGTGCACTTACCATAGTATCTTTGATAACTGTAGATGTCCAGCCTTCAAAAGTATAGCAAGGATGAACTTTGTCTCCATGAGGACAATCAAAGCATCGCTCTGTGTCATACCCGTAATTCAGTAGCATCCTGAGCATGACTTCATCTTTCAGCGCGTACTGCAGTGCTGATGGGAAATGTAAAGGGTTGACTCTGCAGAAATAATTGACATTGGCCCCATGCCGGAGCAGCAGACTTATCAGCTCATAGTTGCCCATCCGCAGGGCTATCTGGAGGCAGTTAACTGGGTCTTGATTAGGCAGAGCTCCAGCACTCAGAAGCAGCTTAACTGAAGAGAGGTCACCATTTGATACAGCAAAATACAAAGCTGACTTCCTGTGGTCATCATAGTGTTTGCGAATTCTCTGATCCAGCATGAAATTTACATCAAATCCCTCCTGGATGAGGAGTTCCAGGCATTCGGAGTGTGCTCCTGCTGCTGCACAGTGCACGGGACTGATGCCACTCCGCTTAATGGCGGCAAGATCCGTCACTGGAACCAAGATCTTTAGGGCTCTGAGAAAGAATTTCAAAGTGCATTTAAAAAATTGTTTCATTAAGATGCAGCATTAACCTGTTTAGAATGGTTTATACCAGTACCGGATGGTATTAGTATCAGGTGACATTAGGACCCCCCAGCCAAAAAGTGCATAATCCCTGCAGCCAAAAGCTCAGAAACTTAGTAAAGTTAAATGAAACTACTGTCTGTATATAAAACTCAGAATTACTCTAGTCACTGAAACCTGGGGTTCCCCATATTGCCCAAAGACCTGATAATAAAGTAGTTTTATGTCCCTTTTGTGGCTACAGAGGATACGTGTCTTCACCACTTTCTCACTGATTGAGAGTTTCCTACCTTTAGAAGGGATGTTGGAATTACAGGATCAGAGATGAAGTAATACAAATTTCCCAGAAGCTTCTCCGGAACCTCCCTCCCCCCATAGTTCTTACTATTTCTATCGGCAGTAACGTAATTGAACTTACAACAAATGGCCTCTGTCAGCTGCCACATGAATGGGCAGGTGGCCTGAATTCTTAGGGATGTTGGCATCAGCTCCATGCTCTAGTAGAAGAGTCACCGAGTCTGGATTTCCTCCACCAGCAGCTTCAAGTAAGATGGAAGAAGAGTCCGAGGCCTGCCCAAGAGCATTAGCTCCTAAAAGAAAAAAGAGTCTTGTTGTGCAAAAAGTCTTTTTCCACTGTATTGCTTATGCATTCTGAATATATCAGCACAGCCAGAAAGTAGTTAGAAAGGAGCCACTTTAGCAAAGCACTATGAATCAAAGAAATAAAAATGTACCTCCTGCTCTCAGCCAGTTTATAATGTAGTTGGGGAAGGAAGAAGTGGTACAAACAGTCTCTAACTTATGAGTAGGTTGGCTTTCAGAGGAGTTTTATAAGGTGTTTATTTGGAACTTGAAAATTCCAGGAGAAGTAATTTTATAAAGGGTGATTTTATTTCCAGACCCACCCATAAAAGCCCACTTGCCCCATACTTATATATAGGGTGGTATCCCAACCCTGTTGGATGGTAGCACCAGTCCATCTGTTGATGTCACGGTGGAAAACGACATTTGTTCTGTGGTGGGCTGTTCATAGCAAGACACACCATAGTTGTTTGAAGTTGAAGTTGGGGACTTAGAGTTAAAGGGATACATTGTAGTGCCCATAGGACGCTGAGTGTCATGTGATGGTGTGGATGGTAAGAGTACAAGCAGGCAAAATGTCCTCTAAAAGTTCTCAGTTCCAGACTTTGAGGTTGAATTGGATGGTGAAGGAAGGAGAAAGATGTTTTGGGTCAGTTGCAGAAGGCCTCTCAGTAAAATGGGTTTTGAAGAAAGAGTAGTCTTTGAATGGACAAAGAGCAAGGGGAGAATCCTCCTGGGCACATTCACAGAGGTCGTGGTTTTAAATTAGAAGAGACTCCACAGTCATCAGAACATGGTAGCTGCCAAGAACCCCATTCCTAGAATGCATGAAGAAAGGTCTAATAAGCCTCATGGAAAGAGTGCTCACTATGGACAGGTTCCTTTATGTGCATCATTTCTAAACTTCACATCAACCCTAATAAGGAGATGCCAGTATTTCCATTTTAAAGATGAAAAAACTGAGGTTCATGGAGGTTAAGTGACTTCTCCAGAGATGTACAGCTGGTAAGCAAGGTAGTCAGGATTCACAAGCAGATGGGACAGACCCAGGGCCCGTTTCCGTGATGCCATGTTGCCACCCTAGTAACGCAGGGTGGTAAAGTACTGCGACTCAGCATGAGACAGATGTGGGTTCCAATCTTGGCTCTGCCATTTCCTCGCTGTGTCGCTTTGTGCAAATTACTTCATAAGGGAGTTACCTCAGGGAAATACCTCACTGAGGTCAACTGATGCTGGTTTCTTTTAAGAGTTAAGGATTTAAAATCTGGTGCCTCTCCTCTTTATATTTTAATCAGTGATCTACACAAAAGATGGCTCCTTTTTGTATAGATGTAGGATCCAGTGTTTTCATGACTTTAGACATCTCTGATATTGCTCATTTAAAACATCTTACTTACAATGTCTTATGGCCACTGATCAAAAACTACAACAGTTTCCCCTATATGATGGGAGAGTTCCAGGTAAGTCTAAAAAAGCAGAAAGTTGTTCTTAAAAATAAGAGCCCCTGTAGTCTAGAATATTGGAGAGCAGGACCATATATTGTTAAAGAAAGAAATAAGGCTTCTGGACACAAACAGGAAGGAGAATAAAGAAGGTAAATCTAATATTGGGACTTTATTAAATCTTGGTAAAGATTTGCATCTTTGGCAAAAAGTTCTTAATCCTACATTGCTTCGCCAATGGGGGGTCTCCTCAAAGACAACAAATGCCAAAGTTTTCTGAGTCAAGGTCTCTGCCACTTTAACTAGGATCTTGAATTGGAGGCAGGGGAAGGTGTATATAAAGGGAAGTCCTCCAACTGGTATCATCCCTAGTCCTGTTCCTTAAGTGTAGAATGAGGACAGTGCCTACTTCATAGGGTTTTGGAAGGTCATATGAAGCACCATAGGTAGATTAATGGTTCGTACTTAGAAAGTACTCAATAAATCTAAGTTGCCTTCCCCTTATCTCAGTTGTGGTTATTACTGGAGAGAGAACTGGGACCCAGAGAGAAGCCACCAGGAAACAATTCCTAACAACAGAAACATCTGATAACACACTGGACTGCCCGTGACTTAGCTTAGCAGAGACAACATGTAGGGGGTGATGTGGGGTCTGTGACCCTAGAAAAGGACAACACATAAAAAATTAAACAAAAAAATCCAGCATGGTTGGGGAACATTATGTAAAAGAGTAACCTGCATCCTAGTAATCTTACGGAAATTACTTCACATCGCAGGACAGATATTCAATCTCTATTTTAGTAGCCAATATTAACACATGCTTTCATCAAATATTTATGTTAGGCTTAAGTAAAATGTTAACTTTTATTATGCTGAAGCTCTCCATGAAAAGCAGGACACTTGCATCATGTTACCCCTTGGGGGTGTGCTGACCGTATAGAAAATCTTGCCTTTCTGCAGTAACATTTCCATGACTTCAGTGTGTCCACTTTGGGCAGCAAGAGCGAGAGGAGTGAATCCATAGGAGCTCTGTGGGTCAGGGTGTGCCCCTGAAACCAACATCAGCTTCACTATGTCCTGCCTGCCCAGTTTGGCTGCTTCGTGAAGAGCTGTCCTCTCGTTGGTACAACGCAGATTCACGTCTGCCCCATAGCTGATGAGCAAGGCGGCCATCTCATAGGAGTTGTGTAGGACAGCTGGGAAATTAGAGGTGAAATAGGCATCATGTTCACCAGGAAATTATGGCCAGAGTATCTTATTAGCCCAGTGTCGCTCAGGCTTCATAAGGAGCTCTTCCCACCTACTCCCATGTGCAAGCATTCCTTGTTTAGGAAACAGATTGTAAAATGAGGCTTATATCCAATAATATTAATAAGTGTTTTACATCGATAATCTATGGGGTTTTCTGTAAGCCATGAACAATTATTGCCTGCTCATGTGACTAATAAACATAAACATATATAATTTTCATTTATAATTTCTTCCCTCAAGAAAATGGGAACTTAAGTACCCAATGCAGTCCTAGAAATGTTTTTAAGTGCTTTAAGTGAAAAAACCAGCAATAATTAGGAAATTATTTTTTACTTTTTTTAGGGAGAGGGAGCATGTGCATGAACAGAGGGGCAGAGAGAGGGAGAGAGTCCCAAGTAGGCTCCATGCTCAGCACACAGCCTGACTTGGGGCTCAATCTCATGACTCCAAGATCATGACCTGAGCTGAAATCAAGTCATTGCTTAACCCACTGAGCGACCCAGATGCCCCAGGAAATTATTTTTATTCACATGTTTTGTTAAGATCTTTTAGGGGTACCTGGGTGGCTCGGGGGTTAAGCCTCTACCTTTGTCTCAGGTCATGGTCTCGGGATCCTGGGATTGAGCCCCACATCAGGCTCTCTGCTCAGAAGCCTGCTTCCCCGTCTCTCTCTGCCTGCCTCTCTGCCTACTTGTGATCTCTGTCAAATAAATGAATAAAATATTAAAAAAATTTTTTTCTAACTGGCTTTTCTGCATTTCTGCTGTTACCATTCACATTTGGATGATAATCTTCTAGTCCTTCAAGATTCTAAAACAATGTATCCATTTCCCAGGGCACCTGGGTGGCACAGTTAAGTGACTGACTCCTGGTTTCGGCTCAGGTCATGATCTCAGGGTCTGGGAATCAAGCCCCACATCTTGTTCCATGTTCAGCTTAGAGTCTGCTTGAACTTACTTCTCTCTCTCTCCCTCTGCCCCTCTCACTCATGCGTGTGCTCTCTCCCTCTCTCTCAAATAAATCTTAAAAAAAAATATGTATCCATCTCCCTATCCATTTGCTGGTTATTGGTACCCACTGTGTGTGAGGAAGCTTGCTAGGTGCCAGGTGTTGAATCTGTGAATTCTGTTCATAACCATTTATAAATGTGCCCTGGAAAGTGCTTTAGGGCTAGAAATACAGGGTGTTGGGTCTTTCTTAACTTATTGAGCTGACATTAGTGTGCACTCTCATTCTGGAAACTCATGTCCTCTGTTTAAGGAAATGATTTTCTTGATTTATTCATTGATGATATAGGACCTCCATCTTGTCTCTTCTCTTTCTAGTATTTCTGAGATTCACATGTTGCTCCTCTCTTTTTCTTTCCTATTTTCATTTCTTATCTTCTGGAAGTTTTCCTAAATTTTATCTCCTAGCATTTGTTTTGAGTTTTATACTTCTCCTCCCATTTTTAATTTTCAAGAGCATTTTTGTTGTTTTGTTCTTTTGGAATGTCCTGTTATTTCATTACCTTTCACTAATTTCTCTAACTTCATCACAATTTCCCCCTACATTTTACTTTCCCTAGTCTGTCTCCTCCAAGTTGCTTATCTCAAAGATTTTGCCCAGATGATCCTTATCAGTCTGCTTGTGATTGGAGAATTGGGGGCTAAAATGTTGACTGGGAATCCTAAACATTGGGAGTGGCCCTTGGGCTGTGTTCCTGTGTGTTGATCGGCCTGGGAGCCCTCAATTATAATTTAATTCTTTCTTTTTGGGTATATCAAATTCCCCAGAGAAGCCGCCTCTTGAAGGGTAGAGTTCTGGCTGCCGGCTTTCTAGAATCCCGGTGGAACAAAGGGCTGGGAGGCCTCAGCCTGTGTTTACTTAATTTCTCCAGTGTTTCAATCTGGTGCCCCCACCATTACCAAGTATCCCCCCAGTCTGGAGAGCCTCTGTTTAAACCACCCAGAGAAAAAAACCTCCAGAATTCAGGTGAGGTGGAAGCAGGGATCTGTAGCTCTGGCTACTTGTTCCTTAATAGTGTTCCAGCAGTCCTGCTAGGTTAGCTGCCCATCCTTCATCGGGGCTCCAGGAGGTAACTATTGCCAACAACTTCTGGGCCTTTTGATATAACTGTATCGCTTTCCCCAAGAGCAAGTTAAGATTCGGCTTTCTTGTCACTGACTATTCATCCACCTGCTCTCCAGGTTTTAACAAACTATGTTGCTGTTGTCTCCTCTCCTGTTCTTCTCTCTCTTTTGTATCTTACCTCTTTAAAGCAATTTCTTTACTATAATTTTAGTGAAGACTCAAGAGGGAGCAAAATCAGCCATTGGTATTCCATCTGCCATCGGCTGCCTCTTCCTGCTCGGCTCACCTCTTGTGTTTCTTACCCTGAATTCACTGGTGAAGGCACCGTGCAGAATGATCAGCTCATCCGTATGGAGTTTGCCTCGGGCCACCCTGTGGGCCAGTCTACAGAAAGCTTCCTGAGGGTCAGGAACCCACGTCTGGTCAGCTGGGACCAGAATGCCAGCCCTGCAACCATGCATGAAAAGCTGCCCTTCCATTTGCAAGGACGTGGATGGAACTAGAGAGAACTATGCTAAGTGAAATCAAAAAGACAAGTACCATATGATTTCATGCATACGTGGAATTTAAGAAACAAAACGGGCAAAGTTGGGGGGAAGGAGAAAGAAAGAGGCAAATGAAGAAATGGACTCTTCACTATAGAGAACACACAGATGGTTACGGGGGTGGGGGGTAGGGGGGTGGGGGGTATGAATTACACGGGTGATGGGGATTAAGGAGGGCGCTTGTTGTATGAGCACGGGGTGATGTATGGAGGTGTTGAATCACTGTATTGTTCAGCTGAAACTAATATAGCACTGTATATTAAATGGAATTAAAATAAAAACTAAAAAAATTTTTTTTGACTTTGAAACCTCTGGGCATGGAGGACACTCAGAATCACAGACTGTTTTCCGGAGACAAGGTATTAATTTACCTGTAAGAAGAGGAGAATTGCCTTCAGAATTCTTGGCATTCGGATTGCAGCCATTGAGAAGAAGAAAATGGGCATTTTCTAAGAGGCAAGTGCTGACGGCCAAGAAAAGTGGTGTTTCACCGTTGTGGGTGGTTTGCTCCCACACGCTGGGTTTTGAAGCTGAAATAAATCCATTACACCACACAGGTGAACATACAAAATAAGGTTTACATATATTTCTCAGAAGCATCAGGAAAAGTTATAAAGGGAGTTTACCTTTCAGGGTTATTTGCAAAATGTTCTTATTTAACTGCACTGCAGCCCTGTGCAGAGGAAGCCAGCCTGTCCCGTCTGCTTCATCAAAAGCAGAAAGGTGCTTGGTCAAGTGTGACAATGCATCTTCCTTACCTATTAACAAGTCAAAAGGGGAACAGATTCACATTTGGCACAAACACCTGAGGCAGCCCGTGCTGCTTCTGAATTCCTCCCTCCAGGTTAGTGCACAAGCCGACAGAGTTCCAGCCCCAGCCTGATGAGAGACACATTAGAAGGGCAGGAGACTAAGAAGCAGTAAGGCCTTCCGCCTAGTGTTCCCTATCCCCCATGGCCTGTGGCCGCCCCCTTGGGCTGTCATATACAAACAGCTCAGTCGGCCCAGGAGCCCAGCAGCGCTTTCCTAAGTTGTGCTGTGGTATTTTCTCACAGGCTCTGGAGAATCAGCGGTAGGCCCCACAGGGTTGAGCATCTGGGAGAACATGCTTCGGGGCTTCATGAATTGGTGGCGGAGTGCCGCCTGTGTCAGCCTCACACCGGACCAGGAGTTGGAGAGGATAGAATAGGAAGAGTACTTAACTGCCTCTATTGTTTCAATTATCTTCTTGTAGTCAGCACTCAAAAAGGAATGGAAGCTGCGTAGAAAACAAATATATATGGAAGACCCAAAGTGAGGGAAAAGCAAAGGCATCTGACAGAAACACAAAGGGTAAGGGCAATCGATGTTAGCCGAGGATGAATTCTTAGATGAGGCAGTTACCGACGCTGCATGGAAATAGTTCCAAAATATAGTTTGACCCGTATTCCAGGGAAACCACTCTCCCATGACTGTCTTCCTTGGTGGGGGGGGGGGGGCGGTGAGGGGGGCGGCGGCATTATCCCACCTGTCTTAAGTAGCCTTTCCTCATTCCTTGAAGTGCCCGACCAAGTCAGCAAGCCTTCCTACCTACCACATAACTCTTGGAAGTCTAATGACTGAAATTTATAACTACAGTTAATTGTAATTTTTCTGAAACATTTCATCAAAATCTTATGCCTTTCAACCTAAAATCATGACTGAATTACTGAACATAAAAATTTTTCATCACAAGGTTAATAGAACAGATAATCTAAGAAGCCCAATTTCTTTACAAAACTTTATTGAAAGATGACTTTAGAGATTATTTCTAAATGTAACACAAACATGTAGGAATAGTGTGGTAAAAGAGCACAAACTCTGAAGCCAGAATGCCTGCCTCTCACTTACTAGCGCTGGGACCTTGGGCAACACTCAACCTCTCTCCTCATCTCTACGTGGTGATAATAGGACTTAATACATAAAGCAGTAACAAGAATTAGAATTTAAATGAGTCACTATTTATGAAATGTTTAAAATAGTGTGGCAAGAAGTGATCAGTCCATGAGTTTGTTACTTTAAAAAAAAAGGGGGGGGAGTGCCTGGGTGGCTCAGTGGGTTGAGGCCTCTGTCTTCGGCTCAGGTCCTGATCCCAGGGTCTTGGGATCGAGTCCCGCATCAGGCTCTCTGCTCAGCGGGGAATCTGCTTCCCTTCCTCTCTCTCTGCCTACTTGTGATCTCTGTCAAATAAATAAAAAAAAATCTTAAAAAAAAAAAAACCAGTTTTAGTGTACTTCAACGTCCCTATATTTAATTATAAAATCTCTTGAAGTTAAAACACATTCATCCACTTTTATGTCCAGCCGGCAAACAGAGGTCACCATCCCCAGCAAACAGGGTTTATTACCCCTGAAAAACAATAGTAACTACTGGGGGGATGAGGCCGCAGGTCAGCCAGAGAGATTCTGAGCAGGTGTGCCTGGCTGTGCTCAGTCCACGTCCAGGGCGATCCTTTTACACCATGGAAGGTCTTTTCCTGGTGCTGTCATTACAGAGCTCTGAATATGCACCCTTCAGAAAGGGTTAGTCTTTTCTAGGTTTACCTAATTCCTCCTTTTGATTTGAATAAGGACTGGACCTTACCCCACCTCCCCACTGAGGCTGAGGATAATTTTCTATGTGTATTGGTTGGATTTATACATTCCCTTTGAATCTCCAAACACCAGATGCATTAGAGTTCTCTAGTCTTTCTTATCCTTGTGCATTTCTTCTCATTTGCAGCCAGAGCTGCTGCTAACCTCCTTCAACTGTTTACTCCCTAACAACATTCTGATTTATTTCCAAATTTCCCTGTCTGGCTAGATATTTAAATGACAGTTCCTTGGATTTTGACCTTCTCTCCTGTTTTTATCACAACACTAGAGCTGTGCTAACAACAAGTCTCCGCTATCGAATACTCAACACTATATCGCCAATGAAATACCGTTACCTCTCATCTGCCGATGCCTGCTGTGTAGTCCTCGGCCGGTGAATGTCCTGTAAACTCTGCTGGATGATGAGCTGGGTATCAAAGTCCTCATCTGTGTCTTCATCACTCATGTAATTATCCATGTGGAACGCTGACAGATTTAAAGGCAGAATGAGGGCGCCTGGGTGGCTCAGTGGGTTAAGCCGCTGCCTTCGGCTCAGGTCATGATCTCAGGGTCCTGGGATCGAGTCCCACATCGGGCTCTCTGCTCAGCAGGGAGCCTGCTTCCCTCTCTCTCTCTCTCTCTCTGCCTGCCTCTCCGCCTACTTGTGATCTCTCTCTGTCAAATAAATAAATAAAATCTTAAAAAAAAAATTAAAAAAAAAGTAAAGGCAGAATGAATTGAAAATATTTTTCCGGTTGTGTAAAGAAGATAACCAAATACTTAAAATTACAAATGAAATTCAGAAACCCACAAAATTGATAGGATTGGTAAAGAAAATGCAAAATTTAGGAAAAAATTCGTTAAATTTTTTCCCCATATATTTAAAACAGTTTTCTGAACAGCTACAAATTCAACATACATTAGAAGTTTCCATGAGTAGCCATTTACTTCAAGCCTATTCAGGAAAAACCACCTTTCATATAAAAATTAGGTCAGTGCCATTTTGACTATGAAAATAATGATTTTAGTCTTGGCTTAGGAGTTTTTTCTCAGTCATTGTAGCACTCACCCCAAAGAACATCTTTATACTGAAAATAACAGTAAATACTAAAAACAAAGTTATAGAAATATATGTCCTCTCATAAAACAACCTGTACCGGAATATTGGTAGTAAAGAATAATGTATTTTATTAGGCAATATCTCAATGGTTTTAAAAGCGCATTTCTGTTTTAGCATAGAATAGGTTTGATCACATACCAAAGACTTTTTACCTTCTGGTATATCCTTCAGGAGAGCATGGAAGTTTTCACTGTCAAAGATTAGCACATCAGAATTTTCATTTATATTTAGGTTCTCCGCTCCCCTGTAGTGACCATTCCATTAATAGCTGTACTATAAATACCTGATCATAAGACAGTCTGGCACACTCTCCTTGTTTTTTTTTTTTTTTTTACATGTGGATTAGCTCTCTTTGGAAACATGATCTCTTTTCTTCACTGCTGTATTCATCAAATTTAAAGGACTAAACATTTTATTCCTAGTATAAAATGCTTTTGCAAGGGATTGGCTGTGCGAAGGGATAAGACTCAAAAATACAGCCACTGCAGACCAGCATTCGTTTTCCACTGGAGAGGCCATTTTTCTCTGACGGATTTATCAGTGTCTCTCCCACCCATTCTGAGTCACTGGGGGAGCCCCACCTACATTTCCCCTATGTTAGAAAGCTGCAGCCTAAAGTGTCCTGAGACTCCCAAGGAAGGAATTAATTCCACACAAGATAATAAAATTTCAACTGTAGTTTTGTTTTGTTGAAAATATTTTAAAATTGTTAATCTAGACCATTATGAATATATGCTAAATAATATTAACTATTAAACATAACAAAGAGACACTTGGCATTTCCAATCAAACATGAAAGCAATGCCCAGCAGCACAATAGCACCGGTGTGTAGGCCCATCCCCAGCCATCTTACTGCCTTTGCACGCAGACTTCACTGTCTGAGTTAACTTGCCTCCACACAGGGATACTGTGAGCAGTGGAGCTAATGCTATAAAAGCGTGATGTAAGGGGTTTAGATCTGGGATTGTTTTGATATTTTCCTTATTTAGAATCCCCTCGGGTAGGTGAGTGGAAAGTCAACTATTACTGAAGCTGAAAACATGACTTAACACTTGTGAAAACATATTTTCTGATACTAAGTTTTATGCAGTTAGTCTCCCCAAATCTGTTTTTCACCTACATAGCAAATAAATAGAAGTTCCAAAGTTTCTCATATGCTTCAAAGAAACATTTCCTTCAGGTTTTCTGGAAGAGCTGTATTCCAGTCAAGCAAGAGTGATACATCAGGGAGGAGGACTGTGAAAAGACCATTTAAAAGAAAGACACATGGGGTGCCTGGGTGGCCCAGTCTGTTATGTATCCAACTCCTGATCTCAGCTCAGGTCTTGATCTCAGGGTCCTGAGTTCAAGCATTGTGTTGGACTCCACACTGGGCATAGAGCCTACTTCAAAAAAAAAAAAAAAAAATGACACGAAGATACTTGGTTTTATAATATATGTATTTTTTGAAGTATGTGAAGATAACACACATTTTTTTTTAATGTCTTTCATATATTTTCCTAAGTTTTTCCAATCTAGTTGTCCAACTGACACAGCAAAGCAACCCCACGCTTGATCCAGTGTTGAGTGGGTTGGTCTGTCTTCAACAACATTGCAATAACAAAGTTAGTAGAATGTCCTGTAGTGGAAAGTGTTCCCTTACGTTCACTTGTCTTGTAGAGGGGACAGACGTAGGCATTCGATTTCACAATCTGAGACTTTATAGCTTGGAAAAGAAAGAAATACATTCATTTGGTAAAGGGAAAGCAGCGCCTGGGACTAAAAGAACAACTATTTTAGTACTAAAGCGAAGATCATGATTATAATATTTGAACATTTTGATGTTGTTATTGTTAGTTTACTGTGGGGATATGATTACGGCTGTGGAACAAGACAAATGATTTCATGTGGTGCGTGATTCTTGGTCTACAGGATAGAAATCGAGAGCTTTCAGGAATCCTGATAACTTAGCAGGCGTGAAAACACTCGGGAGGTCGTGGGAGAGGAGGAGAATGTAGGGAAGAAGGAATAAAATACATTATGTAATGAGGCGGGCATAAAAAGAGAGGACACTGCTGCTTAGAGCCCGAATACAAGAAATGCATAAATCAGAAGAAGTGGAAGTTACTGTTTGCTTTCAGCAGCTTATTACTAGGAAAAACTCACTAACTCTTACCTACTCATAGAAAGAACCTACATATTATCCTTGAAAGGCCCGATATGAGATATTAGGAGTCTTTTTAAACTAAGGCTGCATTTCTTGGAGTTATAATTGAACTGCGTTACTAATGAAAATGCTTAATTTGTGAGGTGGTGATTGTGGGTGATTTGGAAATGTTTCCATTGATAGTTAAAGGAGAACAAAAACACTAGAGAAGAAAGAAAAAACGAAGGAGTCTCATTTGTTCAGACTCGGGGAAAAATAAAGGTAGCAGAAGACAGGAAGGAGCAAGTAGCTTTCCCAGGAGAGCAGAGCTGGCCTCCACACCCTGTGCCTTGCAACAGCTGTGCCTTTGGGCACCTGGATGGCTCTGGAGCCTAAGAGTTTCCTGTAGCCAGAAGACTCTAGCCACCAGCTGTGTGTTTCTGAGAGGTGTGCAAAGACTTTTCAGCATCAAAATATTGATGGGACGCTCCGGACTCTGGAAAAGTAGAAGTGTGGGGGAAGGGCAGAGAAAATGTTGCATTCCATGTGATAAGAGCAAAAAGAGGCAGAATGATATCTCCAGAATAACATGAATTCAACACAAAACAGGGGAACAATATATTTCCAATGTAAACATTCAGTCGCTGTTTATTGTAATTAAACAATGTTTTAATAGGTTTGAACAAAGACTTAATTGGGGGAGCCGTTAAAAATATCTATGATTACCCTTCTCTAAACCTCTCAAGAAACTTTATTAGAGGTAGACTTACTTGGTTTTATCCATATGATGGGCATCAGGTCAAATAGAAGTTTGGGACATTGTTCGGCAAGCAATCCACTGAGAGGAGAAATAAACATGTTTATTAGAAGATGAAATTTGCTTCTAGAAACTGCTATTTAGATATTGGCTTTTAATACAAGAGAGGATCAGAAATACTCAGAGAAAGGAATAGAAAACAAAACAAAACACAGCCAAGGAAGAGACAATGAATAATTAAACAAAAGATAACTATGGCAAGGCAGTGTGTGCGAACAGTGGACAAATATCAATTCCTGCCACTTTTTAAAAAATATTTTATTTATTTATTTATTTTAGATAGAGCACAAGCAGGGGGAAGGGCAGAGGGAGCGGGAGAAACAGTCTCCCCACTGGGCAGGGAGCCCAACTCAGGGCTCAGTCCTAGGACCCTGGGATCATGACCTAACCCAAAGGTAGATGCTTAACCAACTGAGCCGCCTAGGGAACCTTCCACATTTTAAGCACAATCCATGAGGTCAACACTATTGTATCACATTTGGTCCCCATTGTGACCTTGTCCCCATTCCTGTTCCACTAATGAAAAGTGGAAGCTCAGAGAGATTGAGTAGTTTTCTCACAGTAACACAGACCTTAAGTGCCAGAGTCAGAATTCAAATGTACATCTGCCTATCTAGAAAACATGGTTTCTTTTCCCTATGCTACATTGTCTATTTGTTCGAAAAAAGGAGGGAAGGAGGAAGGTAAAGAAGGAAGAGGGAAGGAAAGAAAGAGGGGAGGAGGAGAGGAAAGGAAGGAGGGAGGAAGAAGGAAGAAAAAGATGAATGAATACATATTTTAGGAAAGGTAAGTTAACACAAATGTCAGTAGGGTGAAAAAGAAGAGAGACAGAAATAACCACAGGAACTAGGTGCAGTAAGTCTCCTCTTCGCCCTGTTTTGGAACAATCTCTCTAGAGCCTCCATCTTGCTGCCTTCAAGTGATTCTCTGGGCTTCAGCCTTTAACCCTCCTTTGAGAGCAAAGCCTAACCCTGACCTTGGAAACAGAGGATTGTGCTTATTAATGGACTGATAAAGAGCAGGGTTCCAAGGGAAATAATCTCTCCCCTTCCCTCTTAGCCCTATGTACATTTTTAAAAATTTATATATTATTTGAGAGAAAGCTTATGCAAGCATGAACTGGAGAGGCAGAAGGAGAGAGAGACAATCTCAAGCAGACTCCCAACTCAGGGCTTGATCCCACCACTCTGAGATCACGACCTGAGCCGAAACCGAGAGTCTGCTGCATAAGTGACTGTGCCACCCAAGTGCCCCTTCCCTACATATGTTAAACAAGAATAGCAATGCTCAGTTTTCCAAGCTGGAAATTCAGTGTTGATTTTAAATATTTATTTATTATGTCATCAAAATCTAAGAGAAAGTTTTCCATTCACCAACAGAAAGGGGAAGTTTACTATAACCATAAATGTTTGAAAGTGAGGCACTCCTGCCTGTTATAAGACAGAAGGTAACAGTCCTAAAACAGAAGAAGAAAATAGTTTCAGCTAAATTTTCTACTAGTTAGACCATTGAAATATTAACTAAAAATTCTTCAGGACCTAAAAATACTTATCAATTGCTCCAGCCTGAGTAATGATTTATGGCAAGGATTCTGTTATTTTTTACTGCTTGCCATATTCCCTAGAAGAGGCCCTTGATGGGGTGGGAGGGAGGGAGGCAGCCGATGCTGTATTTTACTCATTTAGCTACAACTAAAGATGTCTCTGCGGCTGAGAGCCCTGACCTTGTTCTGTCCCAGCGTGCTCCGTCGAGATACAATCCGTGGATGTACACGCCGTCTTCAGGGGCCGTCTCAGATGTATCTGAAGGAATAACCTGAAGGGAGAGGCCCACACTTGTAATGGTCTCTTTCCCAGACAACTTTGTCTCATAAGGAAAACATCTGCTCAATTTCCAGAACGTATTCAGGGAAACTCCACTCTATAATGGCTTATATAAAATTTTCGGTAAAAGTGCAAATATAAAAATGTATAATATAGTTCTTTTTAAAGCATTCTATCGGGTTTTACTGTAGCTTATATTAATTTTTGTTAAAACAGAAGAGGAGCATTAGAGTATTTGAGTGGAAAATTGAAATATAGAAAAGTCCTATCAGACACAGCAAGACAAGTATCATCTACTTTCTTCATGAAACACAAAGAATGGAAAGAAGTCAAATAGTCTATAATGGACCATAAAGATAAGAATTCTGTATCTCTTCCTTGCTTAAATACATGATTTTGATATAATAATAGACTGTGGAGTTCAGGGGGTTACTGTACCTCAAATTCATATCCTAGTAAATCAATAGGGATGGTGTATTTTCTGGCATAATTCTGCATAGCTCCAGTAAGGAAGGCTTGGGTGAAAAAGAATCCTGAGAGCCAGAACACATTAGGTTTTCCTGAATTATGCCAGTCCTGTAAAGGGCAAACAAAAATACATTATGTTCATTTTCCAACTCACACAGCTTCACTTCATAGACAATTCCCGATTCTGGTTTTTGTGCTGCCCACACTTTCCATCACAGGACTCTCTTCCCTGACACACAAAACATACAACTTTGGCCTTCTACTTCTTTGCCTTTATAGTTACTCTTCTTGGAAAGTTCAAACTAATTTTAACATTAAACTGAATAAAACAAAGTTTGAAAGATTCACATCTTCTGCAAAGAGCCAAAGGTAAATTATTTGGAAATTTTTATATTACTTAACCCCACTCAAAAGCCATTACCTTCAGCCATCTTACACATCATAGCACAGAGCCCCTGTGTGTTGACTCCAGCTCCTCAAACCTCTCAACTCCCATTGCCCCCTCCAGAGATCCACGTCTTCTTTCTGTACTGATGTGTCCGTCTTCTCACGTCTTCCCTCTCTCTTTAGTACATCTAGAGTCATGTTTGCAGAGTCAACTGCACCATGCATGGCTCGGACTGGGTTTAGCACCTTGCATAGTTCTTTAGAGATCAACTACTACTCTACAAACTAAAGTCTCAGCACCTTAGTCTCCTATTTGAGAGACCTCACAATCTTGCCTCAAATTGTATTCCCAGCTTGGTCCCTTTTATTAATTCCCCTTCAAGCATCTGGCATTCTAATCTGACTATTTGCTGGTCTCTTCTCTGCATTGGATGGACATCTGCTGTATTTTCGGCTTATCTTCAAGTGACACTACTCTTAACACCCCGATGGAGGCTTTCCACACTCTCAACTCAAGCACTTCTGGTGCAGGAACTCCACCTCCTGGGGTGGGCGCGTGATTCAGGCCGGCCGAGGATACCTGCAGTCATCGTGATGGATTCAGGAATGGACACGTGACCCAGTCAAAGCCAGAGATGCAGAGACTCTTGCTGGGACTTGTGGGGAAAAGACGCTCAGCTCCTTGAAACCACGTCGATGTGGGGCCAGAGTTGCTGCTCTTTTGCTACCATCAGACAAGAACCTCCCTAGGGATGGAGTCAAGCCTCTAGAAGTGGAGCAGGAGACAAGGTGCAAGAATCCAAGACCAGGGAGCCATTCTGCAGCCCGGGTCAGCCTGATGCCCTGGGTTTTCCAATTACTGAGTCAATAAACTTTGTGTTTATGTCAGAATTTTTACAGCAGAATCAGTCTTAAATGAGATAGTGCCTTTCATCACACAGCTATCTCTAAGTCCTTTTCCATTTCCCCCAGTGTCCAAAACCTCTTATCCTTTAGACCCAGCTCAAAGGCTTCCTCATCCAATAAACAAGCTGTCTGCTTTCCTGGGCTAGAAGAACTCTTTCCCTTCTTCAAATTCCCAGAACATTTTACGAGTTGATCTTTTATGATGCATCCCCTAGTCTACTGAATTTGTCTTTTCTTAGATACATAAGCTTATCCCCTTGTAGGCTATTGGCAACTCGAAGGCAGGGCTCATGTGGTCTTCACCCTTTTATTTCACAGAGGATACAACAAGATGTTTTGGACAAAGCCGGGGGGGAGGTGTCTCAGTTCCTATTGGTTGAATGAACAGATGAATCAATAAAATGAACTCTGTCTCTGAGCGAGCAGTGCACTGTGGGAAGAAGCCAGCTCTGCTTCCTGGGAAGAAGAGACAAGACTGGTGCTAGAGATGTCACAACAGTACAAGCTATCAAATCAGGAAGAGGTGGGAGGGGTGCCTAAGTGGCTCAGCAGGTTAAGCACTGGACTCTTGATTTCTACTTGGGTCGTGATCTCAGGATTGTGAGTTCGAACCTGGTGTTGGTCGGGGAGGACACAGCAAGGCATCTGCCTGAGATTCTTTCCCTCTTGCCCTGCCACCAGTCTCTCTCAAATAAATAAATAAATCTTAAAAATAAAGCATAAAAAAGAAGAGGTAGAGAAAGAAATGGAGCTTGACAAGGACACAAGCCAGGCAGAACCAGCACCATGAACAAAAAAGCTGTTAGAGCCCAGAAGGCAAGGGTATAGAAAATTCCCCTGCTCACTCCAGGGCTTTGTTTAGCCAAGAATGTCACAGGTATCTGGGTCAGCGACTTGTATAGGGTTTCTGAGTTAGCGACCATTTACTTAGTGCGTGCCAGGCACTGTGCTAAGCACTTTACATGCATTACCTTATTTGGCTCACAAAATAACTCAGCGAGTTATTCCTCCCACTTTACAGATGAGGCGACTGGAGGGCAGAAAGATAAATAACATCTTGCTCAAAGTCACACAGATACTAAGTGTCAGGTAACTAGGATGAATGGTGAGACAGAAAAGAAGAAAAAAGAGAAAACTCTGGACAACTCATTTGCTTAACGTGTTAACTCTAAAATGCATTGGGAGGTGAAGTCAAGAGTCCAGGAGAAAAAAAGGAGAGGGGAAAACCATACAGCTTCCCTAAGGGTAAGAGGACAATGGGGGAGAGATCCATTCAGAGGAAGGTGTGTGGCGAAGGGTGATAGAAGTGCCCAATAATGACTGAGATCTTTCTTACTCATTTGAATGGAATGATTCCAAGGGGGAAATTCAAATTTCAGAGAGTAGGGAGTTTGGCATGAAGTTTTTATTAACAACAACAAAAGAAATTTGTCCTGGAGCTTCTCCCTGTTGGCACCATGCCAGGACCCCTCTAAAATACCAAAGTAATGACTCTTCGAGGTCCTTTAGGAAGGAAGCAATATACGGGAAATGGAAAGCAGTTCCAATAGGTTTCAGAAAAGCTTGGGAAATGAACTAAAGTGTTAAAAAAAAAAAAAAAAAAGGAAGATTGTGGCAAGGGGAGGATGCGATTAACCGTATGTCAAATGCTTTTGGTAAGGGATGGGAAGAGGCCGGTACACACAGAAGGAACTCAGAAGGCAGCTGTAAATGTGGCTAGGACTTGGCCTGATACATACAGCTTCACTTATCCAGTCAGCAAAGATGAAAAGGGTTAATTCTGAGAAACAGGCACTCATATTCACTGTCATCGGGGATACAGTTAAATAATTTTTCTGGAGGCTGACTAGGCAATGTCTATCAAAATCCCTAAAAATAGCCAAATGGAATTGATGAAAGCACTAGAAGAAGGATCCACTGACCAACAGGAATTTTTCTAGAAAACACAAGGGTGGTTTTACACTTGGAAATCTAGTGACATAATTCAATGCAATAACAAGCTGAAGAAGGAAAAAAGTCACCTCGTTGGCAATAAATGCTGCAAAGGCATTTGATAAAGTTCAACAAGTTATGTAACATCATAACTTGTTGAACTTTATCAAATGCCTTTAACAAAGAATAGTCCACTTTTGCTGAGTTCTTACCACACACCATCAGACTGTTGCCTTGTGAGATAAAATTGACTGTTTTATGGAGGACTGTTTTATGTTAAGTGGCAACTCTCCTACAGCCTGAACACTGAAAACTGCTGTTTCCTAGATGGTTTTTTTTTGTCTGTTAAATGTAAAATCTACACAAAAAGCTCCTATAAATTTATTTTTCAGAAACAGCCTTGAGGAAAAATGGGCTGAGGAGATGAAGAGGCAATTCACAGGAGAAATACAAATGGCAAGCATGTGTACTAGAAGAACAAACCCACTAACTAATTAAAAAAAAAAAAAATGGGGCGCCTGGGTGGCTCAGTTGGTTAAGCATCCAACCCTTGATTTCAGCTCAGGTCATGATCTCAGGGTCATGGGATCAAGCCCAGCGATGGGCTCCACACTCAGCATGGAGTCGGCTTGGGATTCTCGCTCTCTGCCCCTCCCCCACATAGGCATGCATGTTCCTGTGCTTGCTCGCTCTCAAAACACAAAACAGACTGAAACAATAAGATACTGTTCATCTTCATAAGCACTGGCTATTTTATGATTAGCTTCCACAGTGAAACAAATAAAGCTCTACTGTAATAGAAAGGCAACTGAATCATATACCTAATATGAATTTTCAGGAAGTATTCTGGGGGCTCTCCACACTTCTTAGCCCCAACATAAACAGTAATCATACAATGCAGGCAAGTCGAGTTGCTGGAGAAGAGAGATAGTGCCCTGAACATCCTTTATGTGTGTGTTTGGGATTGGAGGGGGGAGGTGGAGATTTCAAAGCACTCAACTTTTTTGTTTTATGAGTTAGGGGATAAGAAGCAATGATTTTAAGACAATGGCTAATTATTGGTGAATCCAAATCTTGGGTTCTTCTTGTGATTTACCACCAGTATTAAAATCACGAGACCAAGTATGTGGTCTCAGACAGACACAAACCTAGAATCTTAAAAAAATATAAATGTCACATATTACTTGGACTTGGGTAAAATAAAATTTTAACTTTCTACTCAGTACTTTGAAGTATGTGTTATTTTCAATATATTTTCTTTTATTTATTTATTTATTTTAATATTTATTTATTTGACAGACAGAGGTCACATTTAGGTAGAGAGGCAGGCAGAGAGAGAGAAGGAAGCAGGCTCCCTGCTAAGCAGAAAGCCCTAATGTGGGGCTCGATCCCAGGACCCTGAGATCATGACCTGAGCCAAAGGCAGAGGCTTAACCCACTGAGCCATCCAGGTGCCCCTTCTTTTCTTTTAAAAAAAATTATTTATGTATTTGAGAGAGAGAACACAAGTAGGAGGAGGGGCAGAGGGAGAAGCAGAAGCAGGCTCCCTGCTGAGCAGAATGACCTGAGCTGAAGGCAGACACTTAACTGACTGAGCCACCCAGATGCCCCTATTTTCAATATTCTAAATGTTTGGTTAGATTACCATGAAACTGCTAACCACACTGCTCAACTCAGAGACATTCAAGTGATCGGAGCATTTCTAATCTCTCTCCAGTCAACCAAAAAATAAAATTATATGTATGTATATATATAAATAAAACATATAATCTTTTACCTGTAAAAATTTCAACCGGGCTAGAAAATCTGTGATATAACTTGCTAGGGGTTTAAGACTTGGGTATGATCGTCTGGCCCATATTTCTGGAACCTTTCCAACAAGCAAACTGCCAGAGAGTGCCTCCAGTGCAGAATCCATTACAACCACTCCCTTAATAGCTTTTTCAAGGTCCTGTAGAGTGTTGCGTATAGTTTTAATTAAACTGCAAAGAAAGAAATTAAGTCATCAATGTACATGTGAGGTTAAATACCAATGTCTGTCTTTCAGAAGAAACAGCAGAAATCTCATTCACAGCTTTATGGGAGTGTTTCCCCATATGGAGTCATCTCCCACTTGGTAAGGGAAGGTACTTTTAGGTGATACTTGGATAAACATTTTTCATTTTAATCATTACATAATATAGAAAATAATATATCAACGTTGCTACTTTCTGGGTGTTATGGCTTAACACCAGGCTAATTTAAGCAGAGAATGATTTTAGGGAAAATGTCAGGTAAATACCATTAAAAGGTAAAATGCAAATATAAAAAAAGTTATGAAGGTGTAATGCAAAGGCTGAAACTTGCAAAATAATTCCTTAAAGCATAAACCATAAATTCATGGATATATTTGCAAATACTTTGCTTCCCATGTAGGCCCAAACTGCTAAGAACACCATAAATAGACCTGAGCTGAGGGTTTTAGGCTAGAAATCTAGGCAACTGAGAGACTGAGAGACAGTATGTTATTACATATAAAACATATGGTCTTTGTATAAAAAATGCTGAATTAAGGCATCACAGTGTTTTGGTATATTTTTAAGTGTCGACAAGTCCAGAAACCCAAATAAACTTGAAAACACCTTAGAAAATTCATAATTCATTCAAAACAATTTCTCTATACCTTAAGCCGGTATTGAATAGTAGAAAATTCAATTAAAATATTCAAAGCAAATACTTTGTTCACTGTCATGGGGTATGTAATCGACCTAGGTGGGACTCAGGAAGGAAAGAGAAGTGTATATGCATCAAGTGGCAGAAAAATGACAAAAGACTTGTCATTGGCTCATTTGGTCTTTAGTTCCTGGGGAGAATAATAACAGGTGGGTGAGAATTACGACTAATGAATATTTTCACCAGTAAAAACAGATCTCATTTCCACCATCATTTTTGCATTCTAAAAGGTACCTTCATTGCTGGGCAGAACACCATACTACTTTAGAGCGTGCAGGTGGATCCTAAGGAAATGACAGGTTTTGATAATTTTTTCTAAAAATTGTAATTCAAACCAGTGTGCTTTTTTTTTAATCAACTTTGATTGGTTGTTTTCTGAACCACTGGGGAGATAGATCCTTACTTGTTAAATCTTTCCATTTCTTGTACTAACACGGTATTCATGCTCTCTTCGTATCTCACAGGAAACTTCAGTAGCGCTAATTCAATGTCAAAATCACTTGGTAGCTAAGAAAATAGATTTTGAAGATTACGTATTACCTTCAGAATGGATAATTCGTTTCATTCAGCTATCATGTCACTGGTAGCTAACCCCGGGCAGTTACTACGGACTCGGCGTTGTGCTAACTGCTTTCCGTACATTACCGCATGTAATCCTTACCATGCACTCTCAGGGGGCTGTTGTCATCTCCATTTTACAGACGAGGCTATTCAAGTACAGTTGACCCTTGAACAACACAGGGATTAGGGCACCGACCCCCCGACCCCGCATAGTTAAAAATCCAGGTATAACTTCAACTCTCCAAAAACTTAACTATTAATAACCTACAATTGACCAGAAGCCTTGCCAATAACATAAACTGTTGATTAACACATATTTTGTAGATCATATGTATTACATACTATATTCTTACAATACAGTAAGCTAGGGAAAATAAAATGTGATTAAGAAAATCTTAGGGAAGAGAAGATATGTTTATAGTACTGTGCTGTATTTATCAAAAAAATTCACATATAACTGGATCTGTGGAGTTCAAACCTTTGTTGTTCAGGGTCAACTCTACAGAGAGGTTGAGTGACTGCCCAGGGCACACAGCCAAAAGATGATCTGTTTAAATCCACAGGTCTCTAACTGCAAAGCCCATGCTCTTTGCTACATGCTATCGCACTTTGCAGAAGGTATATATTTCTGAAACGTTGTATAATTTCCTTTTGTAAACTGAATCTTATTTTTCACTGATAAAACCGATTTTGCCATTTCCTGTTTTATATTTATTTCCAATCAATTATCAACTGGCTCCCAATAGCTTAGCTTATCCCACTTTCAAATAATTAATGTGTGTGTGACTACAGCAAGGGTCCAAGGAACAGGGAGAGAGAAGGTGTCAAGTGTCTGCTTTCTCTGAAGCACCTGTGAGATGCTTGAGAAGTGAAGGGAACTTTGGGACTGATAATCAAGCCTCAAGACCTTGGAATTCACACTCCTAAAAGGCAAAGAAGCTTCCCAGTCAGGGAGGTCCAGATAATGGTCCCTGAGTGGAGCAAAAGAATTATTGTAAAGTCACAAGGCAAGGCCACCAAGGCAGAGGAGAGGAGTGTTGCTGTCTGTGGGCTTTCCAGGCAGGTAGACCACAGGTCAGGCTCTGCTCTATCAGAACACCTGACACTGAAATATGGTGCTAATTACAGCATTTACCCTGGAGGGCAACTGTGAAGATCCACGCTGGTGACCATAATCTTTTTAAAGTTCCCTTAGTATTTCCTTATTGAATTTAAGACATAGAAAAAAAGTGAGAAAAGAGTATCATTTCACTTTACCTGGAGGCTAAGTATTTTGAGCTATAGTATGAAGGAAAACAAAAAAGCTGTAGTTACTAATTTAGTGCTGATCTTACTCCCTGTGCCCCCTCCCTAAGGTATAGATTAAAGTTGATTAAAAACCATTCACCCCTTGAACCAGCAAGTTCAGACCACTTCCTCCAGTTTTTATAAAGCAGATCCATTATCTTTGCTTGGAAATGATAATAAGTCACATGTTCATTAGCTCATCCACAACTGTAGTTACTAGGAACTTACACTGTGCCAGGCATCACGCAGAGCTCTTTAATTCATGGCCTCTTAAATGTTCACAAGAACCTTATACGGCTAGTACTATGATCACCACTTTACAGATTTGGGAACTAAGACTCAGAAAGGCTCAGTTTCTCACACAAGGTACTAATGCTGCTAAATGGAATCTTCAGAATGTCATTTCAGTACCATTTTAATTTATAGGATAAGCAACATATTTTAAACTAAACATCACCTTCTTGAGAATATCTTTGGTGATTTCTAGTAGAATCTGGTCAGCACTCCCTGAGGATCCTGTCTGTTTGGAGCCTCCCTGGGTGAGGAGCAAGGATTCAAAGAGGACTTTGGTTTGTTGCAGATCTTTGGAAATATCAACATTTTCATGTAATCCAAATATCTCAGGGTGTTGAGTGAATGGAAGATTCTGCCAGGAAACAGATGAAGCAAGCATCACATTTCCACCAGCTACATTAATTCATAAGGTGTAAACGCATGCAGACCTAAAAGGGTTAGAAATCACCTACACATTAAGCACCCAGGAACCAAACTCTTCCAGTTTTCGGTAATGGCCAGAAACAAAAGATACTGAAAGTTGACTGAAGCCATACTACTTGTCTAGCCCTCTACATTATTTGCTTTCAGAAAATTGAGAATTACTGAAAATTGCTATTTTCAGTGGCATCAGTTACCTTAATGAATTCGGTGTACTCATCGTAGGTGCCTTTAGGAGGTGCAACATAGTTTCCACTGGGAGAAAACTTGTAATGAGGGTTTTCAATGATTTGTGGGTTATAAAAGTCAGCCAGCATGGTTAAGAGGAGACGTCTGTCCCAATCATCTGTCACCCTTCCACCATAATTACATTCCCCAGTCAGGTAGGAGATAGCTTCAAATGGAACAGTATTATATTCATTTATAAATAACTGAAACAAAGGAAAAATAAAATGAGAAAAACCTTAACATTTTTCACTTCATTTCCATTTTAAAATGACATTAAATACCTGTCTATCTGTCAATCATCTATCTATATGCACAGACGTGGTGCTGAAAGAACTACCATCACAACTTACCTTTGGAAGGCTACAATTACTAGTGTTCACTTAATTTTAAATTTTTTTTTTTTTTGAGAGAGAGGAAGAGTGAGAATGGGGAGGGGGGCTAAGGGAAAGAGAATCTCAACCAGGCTCCTTGCACCGCTCAAAGTCCAAAGCCCACATGGGACTCAATCTCACAACCCTGAGATCACGCCCTGAGCCCAAGTCAAGAGTCAGATGCTTAACCCAGGTGCCCCATTAGTGTTTATTTTATTTTTATTTTAAATTATTTTGCTTATCTGCATCTTCCAATTTTAGGGTGGGGGGAAATAAACATGCATTGTTTCTGTAACAAGAAAAACATTTAACAAAAAAAGATGACATGGAAATTACCAAGTCTTTTTCATATGAATTTGAATAAACCTTGTTTTAGGGAACTGGCTGTTAATTGGGGCAATTTTGTCCCCTAGGGGACCTTTGGCACTATCTGGGGACATTTTAGATCGGTGGTTGGGGGGTGCTACTGCCATCTAGTGGCAGAAGTTTAGGATGCTGCTAAATACTACACAGGCCAGCCCCAAACAAGGAGCTATCTGACCCCAAATGCCAATAGCGCCCAGGCTGAGAACCTGGTGCCTGACTTAGGGCACTGTCATTAAATGTCATTAAAACAAAGTAATCCCAAATTTTAGTGCCAAATCCTGGTTCACACAATATGACACCACTTACAATAGTAATAAAAACTACTATTTGCATAGCTTTTACATTATCTTACTCATCTCCCAATAACCGTATCAAATAGGAAGCAGAGTCTGGGAAATGTGAAATGATATGAAAGCCTGAATTTATTTCTTCCAGTTCCAGATCCTTTACTTTTTTCCCATAGACAGGAACTTTTGGTATATATATATTGGGATGGTATAGGTTACCAGATGAGAACTTTTCCTGCCACTGAAGATTACCTAAGAGTGCAGGAATTATAACAGAACTGATGCATAGTTAAGAAAAAATATTTCCAAGTTAAAAGAAGGTATCATTCTTTGAGATTCCCATGTTTTCAGGAGGAAGAGAAGTATCAAGAGATATGAACAGGAGACACAGGGAAGTTGTCTTTGTGGCAGGATAAGTTATTTGTGAAAGAGGTAAGTTTCTCCCTTTCTTATTTTTGGGGGAGGAAAAGGTAGGTTTAACTGGGTTTCCCCCCTTTCCCGAAACCAAAGGAAGAGATCCCAAGAGAAATTCATGTTAAAATTGTGGCATATGCAAGACACAGAGACTAATATTTCATTCCTTGGTTGTGAACTTAACCCTAAGTGTGCTGATCTGCCTCTGTGGAGACAAGAGGTAGCTGGCTGATAGGACCAGGTGAAGATGATTTAAAGACTGACCCCCTTCTCGAGTACCCAGTTCTTGGCGATAAAAAAGAGGATTTAGTCTATGCCTGTTAGCTCCAATGTTGGGGCTGGGAGGGCTGAAGACGCCAGAGGCTGCAGACCGGGACCTGGCCAGAAGGTGGAGAATTCTCAGTTGACCGGTTATCTGCAGTAGGATGGTATCAGCAAAGTGTTCTCCAAGCTTAGGCTGTATCAGTTAAATTGTTCTTTAAGAAAAATGTTTAAGATCAATGTCATTTTGTCATGTAATTATAATTCTATAAGGACCAATTTCATCAGTTGCCCAGGGATTTTCAAATTGACAGATTTGTTCTAATTCAGGTTTCTGCCTTGCTTAGAGGAAATAAAAAGAGTTGATAATATACCAAGAGTTTCTATAAAAATTATCAGTTATGGTATAAACATGATTAAATATTCATAGCCCTATAAAGCCCCACCTGAGTGAAATCTAACAGCACACAATGGGTCCCATTTCCCTTTATGAGGCCCCATGTCACAAAAGCTCTTGTCACAGCAAAGAAGCAGAAACATATTAATACTCTGTGGTTGTCCAGCTGGATTACTATATTTGGTAAAAATAGGACAGAAATAATGGGAAAGGTATTGGAGTTGGACAGACTGGAGTTCAAATCCTACCTCAGTGGGCAAGCTCACTTCTTATAGCTTTGGTTTTCTCAAAAATAGGGATAATACCAACGTTATAGGGTTGCTGCAAAGACTAGAATTAATGAAGTAATGTGCCTAGTTCAAAGTCTAAGTAGGAATTTATAGCGGATATATTTTTTTTCTGGGGGGCTGCTGACTATCTCTCTTTGTGAGTCTATAGAAACTGGAAAACCAAACACTCACTTCCCAGCCTCCTTTATAATTACGGCTTAGACCCATGAGCTAGACTTTGAACTGGGGTGCAATGCACAAAAAAGCAGGAATAGCAAAGAATCTTTTTTGATGACCTCAAGGGCCTGCCCTAGACCAGAATCTATGTGGCAGCTATGTGAGCTGTGGTGTCAAATATCCAACCAGGGTTGAGGACCTGCTCTTACCATGACATGGTGAGTTCTAGATATGACTCCAGATGCCTTGGCTCTCTAGCCATCTTGGGAATTCTATGATCTACCCAAATACTCTTTCAATAAATTCCTTTTTTCACTTAAAGTAGGCAGCCTATTTCTTTTGACTGATAGAGCTAAACTGTAGCTTTGGCTGAGCAGAGGAAGAGAGTATAGTGAGGACCCATATAAAGCCAACACTTGAGGAGGGCATTGCAAAAGGACAGAAAGAACCCGGGTCCTTGATGGAAACACTTGCTCAGTCACCCAACTCTAGAGCCTGTCCTTTCTTTGTACTACTTTTTTTTATGTGAGACCATAAGTTTTTTTAAAATAATTTTATTCATTTATTTGAAAGAGAGAGAGAAAGAGAGAGAGAGAACAAGCTGGGGGAGAGGCAGGCAGAGGGAGGAGAAACAGACTCCCTGCTGAGCAGAGACCCTGATGTGTGGCTCCATCCCAGGACTCTAGGATCATGACTTGAGCTGAAGACAGACACTTAACCAACTGAGCCACCCAGGCTCCCTGAGACAGTAAGTTTCATTATGGTTGAAGCCAGTTTGAATCAGGTTTTCCATTACTTGCACCAGAAAAAATCCACAGAGATAGTGCTTCATAAACCACGGTTATAATTACTCCATCTACCCACCCACTAGTGATGTTGGGAGGATTAAGTTTATTTTAAGCAAAGGGAGTTGTCTAGGGCCTGACACACAGTGATCCGCCATCAATGCTTATTTCTTTCTAATTTTACCTGTAGTTGTCGAATACTGATGCGTAAGTCTGATTCATTAAATCCATATGGAATATTCCAACCAAGAGGACCAAATTTCTTTCTCTCTTGGACAAGGGCGTGAAAAAAACAAACTCCAAACAGCAACTTCTCCCATGTCTTGAGAATAAAAATTAGGCAACAAGAAAAAGTTCTGATCAGATTTCCATCAGCAAAATGAGGGGAATCAACAACCTTTTTTTCATTATAAGATTCTATGATCATATATTTCTGTAAACTTCTTTTTAAAAAAGACATGCTAACTAAAACAATGCATGCTATAAAAAGTGTTTATGTTATGACTTAAAACCCCCAAAGCTAGACAAACTGCAATATTAAACTTTGTTAAAATGCAACAATTCTACCATTTGCCAAAGTACTGGCTACGCATACTTTGGTGTTGCTTCACAGATATTTACAACTTCAATACTTAAAATGTTATCCCACAGACTCACTGGTATATGCTTAAGACGAGAAGGGCAAGGGCATAATTAATTATTATGATAGGAATAAATCCCAATATATAGTTCCTGATTTTATGACTTTCCATTTGGAGATCATTTTTGAAACCTGTTTGTTTACTCTGGCCTGGCATCTTCATATGCGTGACAGGTATGTCAGAAGGGATGGGCCTTTCCTTGAGCCTATGTCAGTACTCTGGAGGATGGTCACCCACCTCTTTGAGGAACGCCCAGTAAGTTTCAAGTATGCTACCTTGATGTTTTAAATTCGATAATTTCAAGCATAGCTCCAAATGCATGAAAAATCCAGCTATCTTCGTATGATGTAGTAGAAATTATTTATATAATATTAAAATGCAAGTACACCATGGCCTTACTGAATAACTATATTCTTAAAATGTTGTACATAAATTAAAGCATATTTTAAATAAATGGAGTGAAAGCTGTGGTGAAACATTTAAAAGGGGAAAAACTTTTGGCAGTGAGAGCAGTAACCTAATTTGCCTGTATTTTCCATGTATTTTCACCCAGTGGGGTTTTCTTAAGATTTTTTTAAAATTTATTTATTTGACAGACAGAGATCACAAGTAGGCAGAGAGGCAGGCAGAGAAAGAGAGGAGGAAGCAGGCTCCTCGTGGAGCAGAGAGCCCGATGTGGGGCTCGATCCCAGGACCCTGGGATCACTACCTGAGCCGAAGGCAGAGGCTTTAACCCACTGAGCCACCCAGGTGCCCCATCCCAATGGGGTTTTCTTAAGGAGATCATAATCCCTCCATATTTTTGGTCATACTTGTAGGCCAAAAATGCACCTGTTATATCAGAGAAATATTGGGATTTCTTGCAGAAGCTAAAACCCTCAATGGGGATCAGACACTGTACTACCTTCTCCATTTTATTAAGCTCTCTTTCTCACTAACCCATCAAATATCCTACTCTTCTCCCAGAATTTCAAATAAAAGTATTGCTTTTAGAACTAGGGGAACACAGAAGGTATCATTAAGCAGAAACTAGCTGGCTTCCAAAGAATTCAATTCTTTATTTCCAATACCATTCTTTTTCTAGCTCAAATAGGAAAGTATGATAAATGGCATTGGGGTGAAGGCAAGAGATGAATTTCCCTTAGTGTTGATGTTTCCTTCCATGTGAAGAGACCTCAGTGTAACACTTCTAGATTTTCTCCATCCTTATATTCACTACAGGAGAAGGGAATAATCTATCTGGTTGATAAATTTTGGAAAAGTTAACCAGATATGCTTTGCTCAGCTTTTCCATCTTAGAAGCCAGCTTTCCTTAGGGAAGAAAGCTTTCCTCTGTTCCTGAGGGTGGATCAATCTGCTTAATTCTATTCAGTGATATGAACCCCATTTGTTCACAGACATCAACTATATCTCCCAACCTAGTCTATATCAGTAACTAAAGTTATAATCTGGTTCCCTTATGTTTATATTTTTGGTAAGAATGCCAGCAAGGAAAAAGGAGTGCTATTTATTTATTAGGATTCCTAAGTCCCCAGTACCATGTACAAACGGTTTCACTTGAGTGCACTGAAAAGCAAGATTAATATGTCAAAATGGTATTGCTAGGATTTAAGTTCCATGAAGCCAGATTTGGGGGAAGGAGGGCCTATTTTATTCTCACTGCTTTATATATAGTACCTAGCAGAGTACCTAACACACATTTTGTTGAAAGAATGAATACATGATATGAAAATAGATTGCTACTCTTGGATCTTCGTCAAACTTGTTATTGGATTTTGGTTTACAAACTAAGACATTCAGTCAGTCAACAGATACCTATTTGACTGTCTTCTCTGCAAGAAGCAGAGCACAGACTGCTGGGAAGAAAATGATGAACGATATAAGTATAATATCTGCCTTCTTAGAAAATGCCTAAACGTTAACATTGTTAAATATTTATATTCCCAGATTTTTCTCACTGTAAGAACACATTTCAAAAGCTCCAGAGGCTGAACATTACCAGTTCCTTTCCCGGGCATCCACTGAAAAACTGAGCATCAGAAATTGGATCAGAGAGATAAGATTGAAGGAGATTTAGCCGAAGACCCGTAGGAGGTTCATTAGTCATTTTCACTCCATTCTGTAGGATGGTTACTGGGAACTAAGACAGAATAAACAGAGCATTACTCAAGAGAAGAAGATTGAGTCCTAAAAATGCATATACTAGTGGGTTAAAAATAGGTACAAAAGAGGACTCCAGAAATATTTTTAAGACCTCTTAAGGTGTAGCGTTTATAATTTTTTTTTTTTGACAGAGAGAGAGAGAGAGAGAGAGAGAGAGACCACAGTAGGCAGAGAGGCAGGTAGAGAGAGAGGGGGAAGCAGGCTCCCTGCTGAGCAGAGAGCCCGATGCAGGGCTCGATCCCAGGACCCTGGGATCATGACCTGAGCCAAAGGCAGAGGCTTTAACCCACTGAGCCACCCAGGCACCCCAAGGTGTAGCATTTAAAGGTTGATTAAGATAACAACGTAAGAGAAAACTGAATAAATATACTGAACTTCATACAAAATAAACTTACTTTCGGAGATGGATAACTTGTGAGCCAAAGCCTAAAGGATGAGTTACAGACTTCAGGGGTAAAATCTTCACATATTTTTTCCAACATGGGCATCCAGGAGACTGCAAGGTGACAGTTCTGTAGGCACACCCACGTTCCTTCTTCTGTTGCTGCTTTAATCATTTTTGCTGCAATTGGTCCTTGTCCTTGTCCCAGGGAAATAGCTTGAAATTTATTTCCAGACATAGCTTTATCATTTGCAAATTTCAGCAGGCCTAAGAGAGCACAAAAAAACAGTTTCACTGCTTGCTCTAAAATCATAAAGCATGCCTTATGTTTCAGTGTGCGGGTACTTCCCTGGAAGGTTCCAGTTACTTTTCCTTATACATCTCAGGTTTACTAAGTGATCTGCAGTCCTATAAGGGATGGCCATGGAGCAAGATGGTTTACTTATAGTTTCTTCAAAGTATGCAGTAGGCAGACTTACTAGCCATAGGATCCGCTCCTGGAGACAGCACAAAAATTAAAGGGATGGTACAGTTTGAGTCCAAGTAACTCTTCGTCAGATCAAATGGTGGAGGCTCCACAAACTTCTTCCCCAGTTTGTCAGTTACATAATTTGTAATAGCTGGAGTTATCTGTTAAAGAGAGAAACAATATGCCCTTTAGAGTGATTTTCATTTCACGTAACAATGGTGATGATTACTGAAAACTGACAGAGAGTACATTTTGAGTCTAACGGTCAGGAAAAGCATGCTGCATATCATAAACAAAGTGCGAATTTCTCTAATACGTAAGAAGCGTCCATAAACTGATAGAACCAAACAAACAATCCAAAGGTAAAATGGGCAGAGATGATGAACAATTTATAGAAAATGATTTATAGAATCCATTTATAAAAATGTAAAACACATGAAAAGATGCTCAACCTCATTCAGTAGAGCAGAGATGCAAACTATCTCCCTGTTTGTCTCCTCTTGGTGATACAACCCCAAGTTTTCTCAACTTTTCTTGTACTTAAATGTGGCTGCATGACTAAGTTTAGGCCAGAGGGATACAAGTAGAAGTTATACATGGAGCTTTCAAAAGGTATTTTTATAAGGAAGCTGTTTGCCTTCAGTACTCTCTTTTGCTCTTCAACAGATGTGGTATTCATGAGCCAGCTTCAATCTCACTGATGAGGACCACACTCTAGGGGACTTGCCTAGCATGAGAGAAAGAACTTGAATGTCTGCGTGATCTCAGAAACAGCTGCCTGCCAGTTCTCAGGTATTTGCTCTGGGCTCTTAGGCCGAGAGAGATTCACTTCTATTTTACTTAGACTACTGTATTTTGGGTCTCTTTGTTACAGCAGCTTAGTCTTACCCTAATACTCATAATTTTAAAAAACACAAATGATAACTATACTTAAATACCATTTTTCCTGTATCAGATTGTTAGGTAAAGGGACAAGGAGAGTGTCTGTGTATTGACGACCCCTAGAGGGTTTCCTTCACAGCACGCTGAAACGTGTTAGCTCAAAAGCCCACTGGCACTAAACTCAAACTTTTGCACTTTCAACTGTTGTAAACATAGCCCAAAGAAGCAGATGTTTAGCCATTGGCAGCCTGCCTACTTTGCACCCAACATCTGCTAGCTATCGGTAAGTCCCAGGACATAAAGACCCCAAGCCAGGGCAGCCCTTCAGAGGTCCAATCCAGTGACTCCAAACCATAGTGCTGCTGAGAAACATCCCCAAGACACTGTCCCTTCTCTCTTCTCCCAAGGGAGTTCCCTTTAGAGTTATGGGATCCCCAGCCCGCAATCCCAGCATCTGGAGATTCCTGCTGTGAGGGACTTCTCTCTCTCCAGCATGTAAACTCTTTAAGCATTATCCTGCATAGCTCCTGTGCGCCCATTACCACCTCGTGTCCATGCCTTGCTCTGCCCCCATCGGTCCCCAAATTCCTCAACCCGCCTGTACAGATTAACAAAGATCCAAAAGTTTGGATCTGTGTGGAAAAAAACTATGGGTTAAACAGATATTCTCATACACTGCTGTGGAAAAGTAATCTGGTATAAGTTTTATGGAGGCCAATTTGGCAATATCTGTAAAGTTACAAATGGGCAAATCCACTGATTCAGCAATTTTATTCCCAGGACTTTATTCTGAGAGAATAAAGTTGCATATGTGAGAAATGATTTTTGAATAAGATTATTTATTGCAACATTTTTATAGGGGATAATATATACATATTGTAAAGGTCCATCAGTAGGAAACGGTTTAAGAAGTTGTGGCACACTCAATTGCTAAAAAAAAAAAAAATGAGAAAGCTCTATAAACAGGGGAATAAGCAACATGCAAAACAGTGGATATGACCATTTGTGTTAAAAATAAATGGAAAAAGAATTTATGCGTATGCATATTTCTAAGTGCATAAAAGGGTAACAAGAAGCAGATAACATGAGTTGCCTGAGGGAAAGGATACTGAGAGCCTGGAAGATGCAGATCGGAGGTCCACTTTTCTCTGTATTCATGTCTTCAAAACAGTTCTGAACCACAGGAATGTGTTACTTATTTATAAATTACATTAAAATGAATTTGAAGCAAAAGAATGATCCCCATCAACATTAGGAGCAGAAAGTAAGTATGAAGAGGTGTTCGATATCACGTTCTAAATGCTAAACACCTTTCTAACGTGAAGCTGTAGGAATTCAGTGAAGGGAGGAGAGATCATGACAGGCTTCTGTGGTCCTGGCAGAGATGGGTCTGCATTGTGTGGAATAGGTGGGAAGGAAAGATGGAGTCTTCTGTAGGAGAAATTTTGTGTGGTTGTGAGCAATTCTGTAGTTTTAAACAGTGGAAATTTACAGAAGTTTCAAGATAAGAATGGAATTGTGAAAAGAGGTATGATTAGCCAAGGTAACAAGACTGCCAAGCTGTACTTCTGTCTTTACACTATAAGTAGTGAAAGAACATTGAAGAGTTTTCAAAAGAGGAGCTCACAAAGATATAACAGACTTACTTTCTTTAGTAACTTCACATGAGCAATGATGAAATCTTTTTTTTTTTTTTTAACCATTAACCCCATGTAGAGTTTCTATCTAGCACAGATCTTTGATGTAAGTTTTAAGGAAGAGGAGATAGAGGACCCAGAGACCTTACACCTATTACTCTAAGCACAGACCAGGGCAATGTTCCCTGAGATGATGTAACTGAAATCAAGTAAGAGAATTTTCTGTAGAAAAAGTACCTTGTTTCAGTAACTTAATATAAGGAAAATTTATAAGACTTTTCTATAAGATTTTGACCCTTCATGGAAGAAATTCTAGAGAAGAAATTATGGAGACTTGAACAGACCTGGTGATAAGCTTTGTGATGGTTAATTTTAGGTGTCAGCTTTGCTAGAACAGAGTACCCAGATATTTGGTCAAATACTAGTCTGGATGTTGCTAGAAAGATATCTTAAAGATGAGATTAACGTTTAAATCAGTAGACTTTGATTTAAGTGCGTTTCTCTCCATAATGGAAGTGGGTCTCAGTGAATCAGTTGAAGGCCTTAAGAGAAAAAAAGACCTCCACTGAACACGAGGAAATTCTGCCAGTCCCCTGCCTTTGGACTTGAGCTGCAATATACGACCTCTTCCCTGGGTCTCCAGGCTGCAGATTTTGGACTTGCCAACCTCCACAATCACATGAGCTAGTTCCTGTACATCTCTATCTTTCCTATCCTATTGGTTCTGTTTCTCTGAAGAATCCTGACAAGCAGAGGCTTAGGTTGAACTTAGTTGAATTCAATTCAATTCAATTCAGCTCAATTCACGACATTTACTGAGATGTCATACTATCTTCCAGGCACTGCTTTAAGTCCTGGAGATACTGAGCAAAATAAGACATGGGTTCTGACCTCCAGAAGCTCGGAGCACAGTGGGAGATGCTAACAAATAAGCAGACGATTATTGCACATCCCAGTGTGGTGAGGGTTGTCATGTTTAAGCACGGACTTCCAAGCATAGCAGACGAGGCAGTAACTCCATACTTGGCATTGAAACGTTTCCATTGGCCATCAGGGAACCACTCTATGAAGTGCAAATTAGGCGAGTATTTCCCAGAGGCAGAGTTAATCATTGCTAAGTTGACAATGAACAAAGGAGGCTATGGTGATAAAATAATGAATACAGCATTGTTTTGGATTTAAAGGGATTTACTGTTTAGTGAAAGAAACATATATATACACACACAACTGTCAGGTAGAAAAGAACGAGGTAAGTTTTAACAATGCACAAAGGTCTCTAAGACTTAAAATAGGAAGAAATACTCAGGAGTCTAATAATTATGTAAGCCTCTGTTTGAATCTACTCAGAGCCTAAGTGAAGCATTAGATGATGCTCCTTGGGAAGCTTTACTAAAAAGAAAACGTTAAAAAAAAAAAAAGGAAAGGAGGGAGGGAATACTGCAATTACTTTCACCACCTTCATTTTATACATGGAGCTCAGAAAGACAAAGTGACTTTCTCAAAGTTTAAACTACACGTATGAAAATAGTTTTTGGTTTTCTGTTTAAAATTTTTTCTTTTGGGTAACTCGGTGATGGGCATTAAGGAGGGCTTCTGATTTCATGAGCACTGGATGTTCTACACAATGAATGAATCATTGAACAGGACATCAAAAATTAATGATATACTCTATGTTGGCTAATTGAGATTAAATTTAAAAATATATTTGGAAATGCATCTCCTAATGAGATGAAATAGGATCTAACTTGTCATATGCATTTAATGAAAGAGAAAGGTGTATTTGGCTGAAAATTAAACAGCCCAGTAACTAGAATAATATTATTCTTGTTAATAGGAAGTAAAAAGATTAAATATTTTATATGGTAAAATAAAATAAGCATTAGCTATCAAAAAATAAAATTTCTGGGCGCCTGGGTGGCTCAGTGGTTAAAGCCTCTGCCTTCAGCTCAGGTCATGATCTCAGGGTCCTGGGATCGAGTCCCGCATCGGGCTCTCTACTCAGCGGGGAGCCTGCCTCCTCCTCTCTCTCTGCCTGCCTCTCTGCCTACTCGTCATCTATCTGTCAAATAAATTAAAAAAATAAATAAATAAAATAAAATTTCTGGGCATCTGGGTGGCTCAGTGGGATAAGCCTCTGCCTTCGGCTCAGGTCATGATCTCAGGGTTCTGAGATCGAGGCCTGCATTGGGCTCTCTGCTTGGCAGGGAGCCTGCTTCTCCCTCTCTCTCTGCTTGCCTCTCTGCCTACTTATGATCTCTCTCTCTCTGTCAAATAAATAAATAAAATCTTTAAAAAAAATTTCTTCTTTTGTAACACCATAATCACCTTTCCTGAATGTGTGAAAATCAGTATCAGCCTGTTTATTTCACCTATAGAAAGATTTTTGTATCTGCTGTCCATCTGTATGTCTTCTTCAGAAAAATGCCTATTCGTGTCTTCTGTCCATTTTTAAACTGGATTGTTTTTTGGGTGTTCAGTTTTATAAGTTCACTCTGGAAAACAGCATGGAGTTTCCTCAAGAAGTTAGAAATAGAACTACCCTATGATCCAGCAATTGCACTACTAGGTATTTACCCTAAGGATCCAGACATAGTGATTCAAAGGGATACATGCACCCCAATGTTTATAGCAGCATTATCAACAACAGCCAAATTATGGAAAGAGCCCAAGTGTCCATCATCTACTGAATGGATAAAGAAGATGTAGTATTTATATATAATGGAATATTACTCGGCCATAAAAAGAATGAAATCTTGCCATTTGTAATGACATGGATGATGCTGGAGAGTACTATGCTAAGGGAAATAAGTCAGAGAAAGACAAATACTATATGATTTTGGTCATATGTGGAATTTAAGAAACAAGACAGATGAGCATAGGGGTAAAAAAGGAGAGGCAGACCAGGAAACAGACTCTTAACTATAGAAAACAAACTGTGGGTTACTGGAGGGGAGGTAAGGGGTGGAATGGGTTAAATAAATGAGGGGGATTAAGGAGGGCAATTGTGATGAGCACTGGGTATAGTATGTAGGTGTGAATCACTAAATTCTACACCTGAATCTAATATTATACTGTATGTTAACTTACTGGAATTTAAATAAAAACTTGGAAGAAAAAAAAAAAAAGGAAGATTTTTGTGCATGTGTAAACTAACAAAACTGTGACATGTGTTAAGATTTTCTACCATCTTTTACTTCTAACCAATATGGCTTCTTCTGCTAACAGGGCCCAGATTTACACTCTCACGTAAACAACTAAAAATGGACAAAATTTAAAAAACAACCATTTTCAAACACTGGGCAATTCAGACAACAGGTGCTACCAGACTTTGATCTCTATGAAAAGAGGAAACACAAAAGGTGAGATCTATTGTCCCTTTAGCTTTCTTCTGGGAGGTACATTCCAGCCTGTGGAACAGGCAAAGTGATTGAAAGCAGAGCAACACAGTGTTGCTAACTTGGGAAGACAGAAATCAGAGTTCAAGGTGGGAGGCCACTAGAAGTTGCAGAGTTCAAAGTAGAAGGGAACTACCTGAGAAAAAAAGAAAGAAATTTGCATAACAGTACCCTTGAATCTTTGCTGAATACAAAGGTGTGCAGGCATAGGCTAAGCAGAGTGACTGGAGAACTATGAACTGGGGATCTACAGAGCTACCAGAGTTCGTGCAAACCTGGGAATTATTCAAGTTTGCAATAGCCACAGTGGAGAGCCCTTGGTGATCACTTGGGGCATTCAGTAAAGCACCCACAAGGGTCACGCTTTATTAGTGGAGCTAAACAATCCATTGAGTAAAGGCTGTCCTGCATTTGTGCTAACAAATATTAAAATAATCTTTGAAAGGAACAATCTGAGGTTAAGTAATGTAACTATGTAGCCAAAAGGATTGGTAACATTTTTATACAGAGGGCTAGATAGTAAAAACTCTAGGTATTGTGGACACATACAATTTCTGCTGCATATTCTTTTTCTTCTTTTTTAAAAACAACTCTTTAAAATACAAGCACCATTATCAATTCATGGGCTGGAGGAAACAAGTCATGAGCTGGATCTGGCCCACAAGTATTGTTTGCTGACAAGTGAACTAGCAGAATAAAACTCAACAATCTTTAAAAGAACAGAACAAAATCAAATTATCAACAATGTCTGGCATCTAATCAAACATTACTGGGCAGGCCAAGAAGCAAGAATATATAATCTATAACCAAGAGTAAAATCAGTAAATAGAAACAGATCCAGAAATTATGGAATTAGCAGTCATTTAAAAACGGTTGTTGTTTCACTTATTTGTGGAACATAACAAATAGCATGGAGGACAAGGGGAGTTAGAGAGGAGAAGGGAGTTGGGGGAAATTGGAAGGGAAGGTGAACCATGAGAGACTGTGGACTCTGAAAAACAATCTGAGGGGTCTGAAGGGGCGGGGGGTGGGAGGTTGGGGGAACCAGGTGATGGGTATTAGAGAGGGCACGGATTGCATGGAGCACTGGGTGTAGTGCAAAAACAATGAATACTGTTATGCTGAAAATAAAAAAAAAACAACAACTAATGATGTATTCTATGGTGACTAACATAACACAATAAAAAAAAACGGTTGTAACTGTGTTCAAGTATTTAAAGAAAACATGAACAGAATGAAAAAGTATATAATATATAAGAAAGAACTGGACTTTTTTTTAAAAAAAAGATTTTACTTATTTATTTGACAGAGAGAGAGAGCGTAAGCAGGAGGAACAGCAGGCAGAAGGAAAGGGAGAAGCAGACTCCCTGCTGAGCAGGGAGCCCAATGTGGGACTCAATCCCAGGACCTTGGGATCATGACCTGAGCTGAAGGCAGATGCTTAGCCAACTGAGCCACCCAGGCATTCCCCAAATGAACTTTCTATTAGTGAAATATATGATAAGTGAAACAAAAAAATTTTTTTAAAGATTTATTTATTTGAGAGAGAAGGATAGAGAGCACACCTTAGTGCTTGTAAGCAAGGGGGAAAGGCAGAGGGAGAGGGAGAGAAAGAATCTCAAGCAGACTGCCCACTGAATGAGGAGTCCAAAGCAGGGCTTGATCCCACAACCCTGAGACCACAACCTGAGCCAAAACTGAGTTGGATGCTTAACTGTTGGAGCCACCCAGGAGCCCCTGAAACAAAAAAACTACCTGGATAGGAACCATAGCAGATTAGACACTATAAAAGAAGAATAAGAAAACTTAAAGATAACAATAGAAATTATACAAACTGAAGCACAGTGATAGAAAAAGTTTTAAAAATAATTAACAGAGCAATCATCTATGATATAATACCATGCAGTCTAATGTATATTTATTTGGAATCATAGGGTGAAGTGGAAAAAAGTATTTGAAGAAGGGGCGCCTGTATGGCTCTGTTACTTAAGCCTCAGAGTCTTGATTCTGGCTCAAGTCATGACCTCAAGGTCATCAGATCGAGCCCTGTGTCGAGCTCCATGCTCAGTATGGAGTCTGCTTGAGATTGTCTGCCTCTCCAGCTGCCCCTCCCCAACTCAAATAAATACATAAAATCTTTTTTAAAAAGTATTTGAAGAAATCATAACCAAAATTTTTCTCAAGTTGAGGAAAACTATATGCCTACAAATCCAAGGAGCTCACTGAACCTGTTTAAGTATCTAGAATGAGGATCAAAAAATGAAATAACAATAACTTTTAATCTAAAACGACTTATTTTTTTTAAAATTTGAGTATAGGGGCGCCTGGGTAGCTCAGTGGGTTAAACTTCTGCCTTTGGCTCAGGTGAAGATCTCAGGCTCCTGGGATCGAGCCCCGTGTCAGGCTCTCTGCTCGGCAGAGAGCCTGTTTCCCCCTCTCTACCTTTCTCTCTGCCTACTTGTGATCTCTCTGTTAAATAAGTAAATAAAAATCTTAAAAAAAAATTTTGAGTATAGTTTGTTGGGTCCATGGCCAAAGGAGCGAGACTGATACAAAGCGAAGGTCAAGCAAAGCTTTATTTCATGCCAAGCATCGAGAATCAAACTGACCGGCCAGGGCCGTCTCTTGCAAAGAGGCGACCTCTCTCTTCTTTACTGACTAGCTTTTAAGGGCAAAGGCCATGTGGTTGGGCCTGGCCACGCACAGGTGACCAATGAGATTGTAACACAGAAAAAGATGCACAGTCCTGCTAGGTCACACATAAGTGACCAATTGAATTACAGTTTACCCTATAGTAGATATTTGAACTAGCCTATCACCTTGGTCAGAATTGGTGCCCAAAGGGGACCCAAAGGGTGGGGCCCATACTCCTTGGTAGCTAGGGAGACAGTATGCTCCCTCACCGATTGGATACCTCCACCTGGCCTGACCCAACCGTGTATGTGGGCTTTGTTACCTGGGAGTTGTTTCCAGGACTTGTTTGTAATAAGTTCTCTGAAGGGGGAGGGGCAGGGTCAGGATGGAGCTGCTCTGGCTAAATAGGCCCTTACACGTTGACATACATTGTTACATTAGTGTCAGGTGTACAACTTAGATTTAATAAGTTTATACATTATGCTATGTTCACCACAAGCATAGCTACCATCTGTCCCATTACATCGCTTTCACAATATCATTGACTGTAGTCCTTATGTTGTGCCTTTAATTCCCGGGATTTATTCTTAAGTGGCAAATTAACTGGATTCCAAATAGAACACATTTGTCTTTTTACCTTATCAGGCCTTAAGCACCGAAGAATTATTATTTTCTGTAGTTCATTTAGTTTTTCATTCATTGGTACTGGAAATTTAGCATTGTGTGGCTCTTTACTGTCATAAATTTTCTGCCATTCAGTTATATGTTCACAAAAATGTTTCCTAATGGAAAAAAAAGCCTAATAATTATTTCATTGGAAAATAATTTAAAAAGAGATTGTTAAACAATAAGGTTACAAATTTAGCTACCCTTATTCAATGTGGTCATCAAGTTTAAACAATTACCTGAGTTCTTTGAAGGCAGGAAATTCACTCGCACGACAAATTTCCTCCCAGCTTTTATCCTGTAACCAAGTTGGATCAGGATTTTTCTCAGCACTCTTAAGACTTACTCCTCCAGTTAAAAGAAACATCAGTTCCTGGTATTCAATCTCTTTCTTTGCCCTGTAAAACCAAAATAAAGATTGCTGTAAATTGCTGATTTTTAAAATTGAATGAAATCAATTTCTGCTTCTATAGCCTTGATAAAATAATCAGAACTGAATTACTCTACTGCCATAAACAATTGGAAAACTAGATAAAGTGAATGAAACAACTGTTTTTAGAAATTACACAATAGCCAGGGCAACAGTGTGGTCCCTGAAAAAGGGAGACGATTAAAGTGATCTCTAGGATTGCCTCAGCCATCCACCTGGAGGCACTTTCCAGACTACAAAACAAAATCAGAACTTGATAGTATTGCTGAGTTGAATAAACAGAGAGCTGAGTTAAGGAAGGCTGAGGTGGCAGAATTTGTGGGCAGAGTACCAGAGAGGATGGAGATGCTTAGAAAAGAGGTCCAGAAATATGGATAGGTATCATCTTGATTCTATTGCTAAATGCTAAGTCATATATGAATAGGGTACAGTATGGGAGAGGAGGCAAAGACTATCTGGGGAGCTGTACACTGAGCAGCTACCAGAGCTTACTCAAAACTTGGAGACAGGAGTTCTTGCCAAGTAGAGTTCAATCTTCTTTGAACACTGGAGGAATTCAGAGGCAACATCAGAGGGATCATGCCTTAGTAGCAAAGCTAGCCTAGCCTTAGAATAAAGCCTATTCTAAAAATACCAAAAGAAAACTTAAAACAAACCTTGAAAACATCAAACTAATCCAGTAATTTAAGTACCTGCAGAAGTAAAGTCTAATGCTCTTTAAAAGAATAAACAAACAAATCAACCCAGAATTTATCCATGTAAAATTTACAATATCTATAACCCAGAGGAAAAAAAAAATCAGTCAATAGATAGATAAAAGTGATAGAGGTAACACAACAAAAAGAGGAATGTTAGAAGAGCTATTACAAATATGCTGAAGGAGTTAAAGCAAAATGAATATAAGGAATAGAGAAACAGGCAACAGAAAAAATAACCAAATGCAAGTTCTAGAGATAGAGTATGAAATCTAGAAGAAAAATTCACTGATTTCTGTCCAGATGTAGAGAAAATGAAAGGATTCATTACCAGTAGATATACAGTATAAGAAAGGTTAAAGGAAGTCTCAGGTAGATGGGATTTGAATCAACACAAAAGAATAAAGACTACCAAAAACAGTAACTTTATAGGTAAACATAAAAGGGTTTTCTCCTATTATTTAAGACTCTTTCAAAGATTACTATTTAGGGGCACGTGGGTGGATCAGACAGTTAAGCATCTGCCTTCAGCTCAGGTCGTGATCCCAGGGCTCCCTGCTCCCTGGGGAGCCTGCTTCTCCCTCTCCCTCTGCCTGCCACTCCCCCTGCTTGTATTCTCCCTCACTGTCGAACAAATAAATAAATTCTTTTAAAAAAATGAGATTACTGACTACTTAGAGCAGAGTAATAATGTTCTATGAATAACATGTACAGTGAAATGTACAGAATATCATGTACAAGTGAAATATATGACAATAATAAAACAAAGGCTGGGAGGAGAGAGATGGAAGTATATTGTTGTAAGTTCTTATGCCATATATATATTATATATTTTATATATAATATGTAATATATATTATATATTATGCTCCTTCATATATATATGAAGGAGCATAATTTTACCTGAAGATAGGCTGTGATATGTTAAAAGGTATACTTTAATCCCAAGGAAATCACAAAAAGAATAAAACAAAAACTTATAGCTAGTGATTCAACAAAGGAGATAAAGTGGAATCATAATACATACTCAATTCAAAGAAAAAGAAAATAGAGCTACCTTATGACCCTGTAATTGCCCCGCTGGGTATTTACCCCAAAGATACAGATGTAGTGAAAAGAAGGGCTATATGTACCCCAATGTTCATAGCAGCAATGTCCACAATCGCCAAACTGTGGAAAGAGCAAAGATGCCCTTTAACAGATGAATGGATAAAGAAGATATGGTCCATATATACAATGGAATATTACTCAGCCATCAGAAAGGATGAATACCCAACTTTTGTATCAACATGGATGGGACTGGAGGAGATTATGCTGAGTGAAATAAGTCAATCAGAGAAAGTCAATTATCATATGGTTTCACTTACTTGTGGAACATAAGGAATAACATGGAGGACATTAGGAGAAGGAAAGGAAAAGTGAATTGGAGGAAATCGGAGGGGGAGGCAAACCATGAGAAACTGTGGACTTGAAGAAACAAACTGAGGGTTTTGGGGGGGGGGGGGGGGGGAGGCTGGGGGGGGGTACTAAGGAGGGCACATATTGCATGGAGCACTGGGTGTTATACATAAACAATGAATTTTGGAATACTGAAAAAAATAATAAAAAATAAAAATATATGAAGACAACTGAAAACAGAAATATGACATACCAAATCTATAGGGTGCAGCAAAAGTGGTTCTAAGAGGGAAGACCATAGCAATAAAGCCTACCTCAAGAAACAAGAAAAACCTCAAGCAATCTAACTTTAAACATAAAGGAACTAGAAAAAGAAGAATAAACAAAGCGCAAAACTAGTAGAAGGAAGAAAATACAAAGATCAGAGTGCAAATAAATCAAATTGAGACTAAAAATAAATAAATAAGAAAGATCAGTAAACCTGAGAGGCGGTTCTTTGAAAAGATAAACAAAATTGATAAACCTTTAGCTAGACTAAACAAGAAAAGGAGAGAGCTCAAATAAAATCAGAAATGAAAGAAAAGTTACAACTAAAGTCACAACTATACTATAAATAATCATATGCTAATGAACTGGACAACCTAGAAGAAATGGAAAAATCCCCCAAAATACAGAATCTTCCAAGATGAATCATGAAGAAATAGAAAAATCTAAACAAACTGATTACTAGCAAGGAGATTGAATCAGTAATAAAAAACCCTCCAAAAAACAAAAGTCCAAGGCCAGACAGTTTGACTGGTGAATTTTATCAAACATTCGAAGAAGACTTAATACTTATCCTTCTCAAATTCTTCTTTCAAACAGCTTAAGAGGAGAGGTACCCGGGTAGTTCAGTCAGTTAAGTGTCTGCCTTTGACTTAGGTCAATATTCCAGAGTCCTGGGATCAGGCCCTGTGTCAGGCTCCCTGCTCAGCAGGGAATGTCCTTCTCCTTCTGGCTCTACCCCTTCACCCCCACCCCTGCTCATACTCTAACAAATAAATAAAATCTTAAAAAAAAAAGTCTTAAGAGGAGAAACCCTTTCAAACTCATTTTATGAGGGCAGCATTACCCGGACACCAAAACCAGGCAAGGACACCACCAAAAAAGAAAATTACAGGCCAATATCCTTAATGAACATAAATGCAAAAATACTCAACAAAATATAGCAAACCAAATGCAACAGTACATTAAAAGAATCATACACTTTGAACAAGTGGGATTTATTCCAGAGTTCGAGGATGAATCAACATCCACGAGTCAATCAAGGTGATACATCACATTAACAAAATTAAGGATAAAAATCATGCGATCATCTCAATAGATGCAGAAAAAGCATCTAACAAAATTCAGCATCCATTTATGATAAAAAAAAAAAAAAACTCAACAAAGTGCGTACAGAGGGAACATAGCTCAGCATAACAAAGGCTGTATATGATAAACCCACAGCTAACATACTCAATGGTGAAAACTTTTCCTCTAAGATCAGGAACAAGACCAGGACGCGCATACTCCACACTTTTATTCAACATAATACTCCAAGTTCCAGCCACAGAAATTAAGCAAGAAAAATATATAAAAGGCAGCTAAAATGGAAAGGAAGAAGTAAAACTGTCACTATTTGTAGATATTTTATATAGAAAATTCTAAAGACTGAAGAACTGAGAAAAACACTGTTAGACCTAATAAATACAGTAGAATTGTAGGATACAATATCAATCTATAGAAGTCAGTGGCATGTCTATACACTAATAAAGAACTATCAAAAAGAATACTTAAGAAAACAATCCCATTTATAATTACATCAGAAGAATAAAATACCTAGGAATAAATTTAATCAAGTAGGTCTGTCTGCTGAAAACTGTAAGACACTGATACAGGAAACTGAAGACACAAATAAATAGAAAGATATTCTGTGCTCATGGATTGGAGGAATCAATATTGTTAAAATGTCCATACCACCCAAAGCAGTCAAGAGATTGAATGTAATCCCTATCAAAATTCCAACAGCATTTTTCACAGAACTATAACAACTAATTAAAAAATCTGTATGGAATTACAAAAGATCCTGAATAGCTAAAGTAATCTTGAGAAAGAACAACAAAGCTGAAGGTATTATGCTCCCTGAAGTCAAATGATATTACAAAGTTATAGTAATCAAAATAGCATGGTACTGGCATAAAGACAGACACACCAATCAATAGAACAGAATTGAGAGCCCAGAAATACATATTCAGAGCCCATAAATAAATAAATACACCCACACACATATACACAAACAATTTATGACAAAGGCAGACAAACACCCAATGGAGAAAGGACAGTTTCTTCATTGAATGTTGCTGGGAAAACTGGACAGCCACATGCAAAAGAATGAAACTAGACCACCATCTTATACTATATATAGAAACTAACTCAAAATGGATGAAAGACTTGAATGTAATATTTGAAACCATAAAATTCCTAGAAGAAAACATAGGTGGTAAGTTTCTTGACATCAGTCTTAGCTATATTTTTGTGGATATGACTCCAAATGCAAGGGAAACAAAAGCAAAAGTAAACAAATGGGACTGTATTAAACTAAAGAGTTTCTACACAGTGAAAGAAACCATCATCAAAGTGAAAAGACAACCTACTGAATGGGAGAAGATATTTATAAATCATATATCTGATAAGGATTTAATGTCCAGAATATATGAAGAACTCATATAACTTAACAACAAAAAGCAAAGAACTTGATTGAAAAACGGGCCTAGGATCTGAATGGACATTTTTCCAAAGAAGAAATACAGAGGGCCAATAGGCACAATGAAAGATGTTAAACATCACTAATTAGGGGTGCACGGATGGCTCAGTTGGTTGTCTGACTTGATTTTGGCTCAGGTCATGATCTCAGGGTACTGGGGTTGAGCCCTGCCTGTGCACTCAGTGTGGAGTCTGCTTGAGATGCTCTCTTCCTCTCCCTCTGCCCCTCCTTATGCTCATGCATGCACTCTCTAAAATAAACAGATACAAGCTTTTTAAAAATCATTAAGTATTAGAGGAATGCAAAGAGCAAATCAAAACCACAATAAGATATCACTTCACCACTAGTTAGATTAGCTAAAATAATAAAAAAAAAGACAAGAAATAAGTCTTTAAGAGGATGTGGAAAAAAGGGAACTCTTGCACCCTGTTGGTAGAATATAAATTGGTGTGGGCACTATGGAAAATAGTATAGAGATTCCTCAAAAAGTTAAGAATAGAATTACAATATAATCCAGCTATTTCACTTCTGGTAGTTGTCAAAAGAATATGAAAACTCTCATTTGAAATGATGAATGCATCCCAATGTTCATAGCAGCATTATTTACAATAGCCAAGATATGGAAACAACCTAAATGTCAGTTGATGGATAAATGGATAAAGAAGATGTGGTCTATATGTAGGACAGAATACTGCTCAGACATAAAAAAGAATGAAATCTTTTCAATTGTGACAACAATTTTTAATTTTTTTTAAGATTTTATTTATTTATTTGAGAGAGAGACAGTGAGAGAGAGCATGAGCGAGGAGAAGGTCAGAGAGAGAAGCAGGCTCCCCGTGGATCTGGGAGCCCGATGCGGGACTCCAGGATCATGACCTGAGCTGAAGGCAGTCGTCCAACCAACTGAGCCACCCAGGCGTCCCGTGACAACAATTGTTAAGTGAGTTGTATTATGTTAAGTGAAATAAGTCAGAAGAAGAAAGACAAAAACAGTACCATTTCACTCATATGTGGAATCTAAAAATAAATAAGTAAGCAAAACAAAACAAACTCATAGACACAAAGAACAGATTGGTGGTTACTAGAGGGAAGGGGGTTGTTAGCGGATGAAATGGGTGAAGAGGGGTCAAATGTATGGTGATGGATGGTAACTAAATTTAGGAAGTTATCACTTTGTAATAAATACAGATGTTGAATTATAATTTTGCACACCCAAAACTTATATAATGTTATACACCAGTTTTAACTCATAAAAAAATGAGAAACAAAAAACAAAGAACAATGGTGAATAGAAAACAATGACACATATGGTAGATATTAATCCATCTATATCAACAATCACTTTAAACATCATTGGTTTCAATACATGAATTAAAAGACATAGTCTGTCAGAGTGGATACAAAACATGAGACCTAACTGTATCTTCTCTACAAACAAACAAACAAACAAACAAACAAAAACCAACCATTTTAACTATGAAAACAGAGATAGATTAAAAGAAGAGGAATGGAGGAAGATATACTATGCTAACATTTATCAAAATAAAGCTGGAATAGCTATATTAACTCCAGAAATAGATGACTTCAGAACAAGGAAAACTATCAGGGATAAACAGAGCCATTAAATATGATAAAGGAGTCAATTCTCCCAAAAGACACAACAATTGTTAATGTACCTACCAAGAGAATGTAAAAATCTATGAGAGAAAACCTGACAGACAAGGAAAAATAGATTAATTCACTATTATAGTAATGGACAGATTAGGCAGCAGAAAATCAGTAGACACAGTTGAACAGCACCATGTAGCAACTGAATACAACTGACATCTACAGAATACAAAAAACGACATCAAAATACACATTCTTCTCAACTTCATATGGAACATTCACCAAGACAGAACACATTCTGGGCCATAAAACACACTTTAACAAATTTAAAAGAAGACTAATCATACAAAAGTATTCTCTCTGACTACAATAGAATTAAACCAGAAATCAGTAACAGAGAGCTAGCTGGAAAACCCCAAAATACTTGGCAACTGAACAACACATGTCTTTTTTTTTTTTTTAAGATTTTATTTATTTATTTGACAGACAGAGATCACAAGTAGGCAGAGAGGCAGGCAGAGAGAAAGGAGGTAGCAGTCGATCCCAGGACCCTGGGATGATGACCTGAGCCAAAGGCAGAGGCTTTAACCCACTGAACCATGCAGATGCCCCTGAACAACACATTTCTAAGTAATGTATGGGTCAAAGAAGTCTCAAGAGTAACAAACAGCACTGGGTGTTATATGCAAACAATGAGTCATGGAATACTACTTCAAAAAATAATGATGTACTATGTGGTGAATAACATAATATAATAAAAAAATAAATTTAATTAAAACATTTAAATAAAATGAAAACACAACTTTCCAGATTTGGGGGATGCAGCAAAAGTAATGCTCAGAGGAAAATTTATAACACTGAATGCATTTATTAGAGAAGAAGATAGATCTAAAATCAATCATCAAGGCTTCCACCTTAAGACACTAGAAAAAGATCAAATTAAAGCAAGCAGAAGTGAAGAAATGATAAATAGAAGAAATTTATGAAATTAAAAATTTATGAAATTAAAAAAATCAATATGGAAAAAACCAAGGAAATTGAAATCTGGGTCTTTGAAAAGATGAATAAAATTGATTAACCTCTAGTCAGGATAACTAAGGAAATAAAGAAAGAAGACAAAAATTACAAATATCAGAAATGAAGGAAGGGCCAACACTACTAATTCCATTGACATTAAAAAGATAATAAAGCAATATTATGAACTCTATGTCCTCAAATTTGATAACCTAGCTGAAATGGATCAATCCATTGGAAGACACAATCTGTCAAAATTCACACAAGAGGAAACATAATCTAAATAGACTTTGTGTTATTATACTTGTGCTGCCTTAACAAAATATGGTAGACTGGGCTGCATGAATAATGCAAATTTATTTTCTCAGAGTTCTGGAGGCTAAAAGTTTGGATCAAGGTTTTGGCTGATTTTGGTTTCTGATGAGACCTCTTTTCTGGGCTGGTAGACAGCCCCTTTCTCACTGTGTCCTCACATGGCCTTTCCTCCATGTGTATATGGAGAGAGAAAGCACTCTGTTAGCTCTTTTTTTTTTTTTAAAGGACATTAATTCTATCAGATAAGGACCATACTTTTATGACCTTATTTAAAATGATTACTTCCTTACAGGTCTCATCTCTGTATACAATGACACTGGAAGTTAGCGCATCAACACATGAATGGGGGGGGGGACACAAATATGCAGTCCATAACTATATCTATTAAAGAAACTGAATTGATAATAACCTACCAAAACAGAAAGCACCACACTAAGATGGGTTCTGGAGAATTCCACCAAACTTACAAGAAGAAATTCTACCAATTCCTTACAATATCTTCTAGAAAATGGCAGAAGGAATACTTCCCCAAATCCAGTATTACCCTAATACCAAACTAGACAGAGATAGTATAAGAAAACAACAGACCAATATCTCTCAAGAACATGGATACAAAAAATCTCAACAAAATATTAGCAAACTGAATCAAACAATGTATAAAAAAGAATAACACACCACAACAAAGTGATATTTTTCCCCAGGTAGGTAAGACTGTTTCAACATTCAAAAAATCAATGTAATCTAGTACATCAATAAACTAAAGAAGAAAAAAAACATGATCATATCAGTAGATGAAGAAAAGGCATTTGACAAAAACCAATAACCGTTCATGATCAAAATTCTCAGCAAACTAAGTATAGAGACCAATGTCCTCAACTTGTTAAAGAACATTCACAAAAAAACCTATGGCTAACACCACACTTGAAAGTGAGAAACTAGAAACTTCCCACTAAGATCAAGAAAAAAACAAGGATGTTCCTTTACACCACTTGTCAACATCATACTGAAAGTTCTGGCTAGTGAATTAGAAAAATAAATAAAAAATGTATAGATTGGAAAGAAAAAATTAAATTGCTTTTGTTTGTAGATGACATAATTGCCTATGTAGAAAATCCAAAAATCTGAAATAATTGATAAAAAAAAACCCTCCTAGAACTAATAGGCTATACTTATATAGCAAGGTTGCAGGATACAATGTCAACATACAAAATCAGTCACTTTCCTACATATCAATGACAAATAAGTGGAATTTGAAATTTAAAAACACAGAACCATTTGCACTGGCACCCCCAAAAGTGAAATACTTAGGTATAAATCTAACAAGTCATGTACTATATGAGATCTATTTGAGAAAAACTACAAAAATGTGATGAAAAAAGTCAAAGATAATTAAATAAATGAAGAGATATTCCATGTTCATGGATAGGAAGAATCCATACTGTCAGGGTTTCAGTTCTTCCCAATTTGTTCTATAGATTTAATGCAATCTCATTCAAAATTCCAGCAAGTTATTTTGCGTATAATTAACAAACTGATTCTGATGTTTCTATGGAGGGGCAAAAGACCAAGAATAGGCAACAGAATACTGAAGAAGAACACAACTGGAAAACTGACATTACTGGATGTCAAGACTTGTGATAAAGCTACAGTATTCAAGACAGTGTTGTATTGGTTAAAAAAAAAAGGCAAATAGATCAATGGAACAGAATTTTGTGGATTTTCTATAAAGTTCACTTTATATGAAGATGCAAAAGACTCACAATAGCCAACACAAAATTTAAGAAGGACAAAGTCAAGGACTGACACCACCTGACTTCAAGATTTACTATAAAGCTAATTGAGTCAATACTACAAAAGAATGAATATAGATCAGTAACACAGAATAAAGAACCCAGAAACACACCCATATAAACATAGCCACCTGATCTTTGGCAAAGAAGCAAAGGCAGTATAATGGATAGTCTTTTCAACAAATGGTACTAGAACAACTGGATATCCACATGCAAAAAAAAAAAAAAAGAATCTAGACAGAGACTTTTCACAAAAATTAACTCAAAATGGATCATAGACTTAAATATAAAATGCAAAACTATAAAGTTTCTAGATTACATAGGAGAAAATCTAGATGACCTTAGGTATGTCGATGATTTTTTTTTTAGGTACAGCACCATAAGCCATGAAGGAAAGAACTGGTGATAATACTATTGTACAGAAATGTACAAATAAGATCACGATTTAAACAGAGCAAAAACCTGATATCCTTCTGTGAGAAGGCATCCTCATCCATTAGTTTTCCCAGGAAATTTTTTTTAAAACAAATAAAGAAAAATCAAGTAACTTACAGAAGAAGATTGGCACATAACAAAAAGGAAAACAGCAGCTTGTCCTTCTCAAATAGTGATCGGCATATATTACAATATAAGTTGTATGTGAAGTGGTCATTTAAATATCGTAGGCGCTTTTCCAAAATTTTGGATTTGTTACTGAAAGGTTGAAAAACAGGCAAATATATTGAGTCAAACAAAACTAAAAAGAATAAGTAACACATGAATTAACACATAAGTATCCATTGTTAAAAATACAAAACTACACACACCTACACACACACACACACACACACACACATACACGAGTGCATATAAAACTGGTGAAATCTGGGGGGTGCCTGGGTGATGAAGTCAGTTAAGCATCCAACTCCTGGTTTTGGCTAAGGTCCTGATCTCAGGGTTGTGGGACGGAGCCCTACAGAGGCTCTGCGCTCAGCACAGGGTCTGCTTGAGTTTCTCTCTGTCCCTCCCCATCTTCTCTTAATAAATAAATAAAATCTTTAAAAAAGAAGAAAAAAAACTGGTGAAATCTGGATAAGCTCTGTGGATTTCCTGGTTTTGATATTGTAGTACAATAATGCAAAACATCACCACTGCGGAAACTGAGTGAAGGGTACATGCGACCTCCCTGTATAATTCTGTTTGTGCAACTTCTCATAAATTTATAGGTAAAAAATATGGCATAAATCTATGAGAAAATGAAATTGGGTTCACACCATCTCTCTATTTTCAAAATTCTAAACTTACTGTATTCCAAAATGACTGAAAACAATCAGTTAATTAAAAGATACCTATATTAAACACCTATTATAGTGTGAGATTTATGTTGGGGGAAACGGTAATAGACCAAAAACTATGAAACATTTTTGTCCCAAAGAAACATCGAATCTAGATCAAGATGGACATATTTTTAAAAATATATGAAAAGTCAGAAAATATTTAGACAAAAGGTTACTTCTGGTTGTGGTTCTGGCTGACTGATATTTTTCTTCTTTATACTCCTATATGTTTAAAATGTTATGTGTTTTTTTTTTTAGTTCAAAGATTTTTCAGTAATACTGAAAGGAATGTAAGATGATACACCCATTCTGGGAAAGTTTGGCAGCTACTTTTAAAAAAATAAACAGGCAACTACCACATGACCCAGCAATTGCACTCTTGGGCATTTATCCCAGAAATGAAAACTTATGTTCACACAAAAACGTATACAGGCAAGTTTATAGTTTTATTCATAATAGCTAAAAACTGGAAATAACTCAGTAGTCTTATAATACATCAATATCATGAAATACTTCTCAGCAATAAAAAGGAACAAACTACTGACACACGTAACAACTTGGAAGAATCCCCAGAGAATTAAGTTGGGTGAAAAAAAGCCAATCCTTTAAAGTTATGTGCCATATATGGGGCACTTGGGTGGCTTAGTCAGTTAAGACTCTTGATTTTGGCTCAGGTTATAATCTCAGAATCAAGCCTCCATGCTGGACTCTCCACTGAGCAGGGGAGTCTGCTTGAGATTCTTGTCCTTTACCCCTCCCCGCCCACCCCCCTGCTCATGCTTGCTCACTTTCTAAAATAAATCTGATTTTAAAAAAAGTTTTGTGCTATATGATTTCATTCTTGAAATGATGAATTTACAGAAATGGAGACTGGATTAGTGGTTGTTGAAGGTTAAGTTGATGGTAGGGATGGGAAAGAAATGGGTATGGCTCTAAAGGGGCAGCATGGAATCCTCATGGTGATCCAAGTGTTCCCTGTCTTGACTGTATCAACATCAGTATCCTGGTTGTGATCTCGTACTATTGCATGGGTTTCCAAGATGTCATCATGGGGGAAACTGGGTAAAGAGTACACAGGATCACTGCACTATTTCTTTTTTTTTTTAAATTAAGACTTTTATTTTTTTAAGTAATCTCTATCCAACATGAGGCTCAAACTCACAACACCAAATCAAGAGTTGTATGATCCACCGACTGAGCAAGCCAGGAACCCCTGACTATATTATTTCTTATAACTGCATGTTAAGGGCACCTGGGTGGCTCGGGTGGTTAAACATCTGCCTTCAGCTCAGGTCGTGATCCCAGGGTCCCAGGATGGAGCCTCACATCCGGCTCCCTGCTCAGCAGGGAGTCTGCTTCTGCCTACCCCTTCCCTCGTGCTCGCGCTCTCCTGGTCTCTCTCTCAAATAAATAAATAAATAAAATCTTTTAAAAATTACATGTGAATCTACATTTATCTGAATCTACATTTATCTCAAAATTAATTTTATTTTTTATAAAGATTTTATTTATTTATTTATTTATTTGAGAGAGAGAGAGAGAGAGAGAGAGAGAGCGAGTGTGAGCAAGCATGAGAAGGAGGAGGGTCAGAGGGAGAAGCAGACTCCCTGCTGAGCAGGGAGCCCGATGCAGGACTCGATCCAGGACTCGATCCCGGGACTCCAGGATCACGACCCGAGCTGAAGGCAGTTGCCTAACCAACTGAGCCACCCAGGTGCCCTCAAAATTAATTCAATTTTAAAATTTAGTTTAATTTTTAAAAAGAAATTTTCTGGCCTATGGAAAGGTTTGGAAGAATAGGAGATAGTGACACTTCTCTGAGTAGACCTTTTTGTACAGGATATACTTCTGGAATCATTAATGGCTTGTGTGCTCAAAAATATAATAAAATTAGGGCGCCTGGGTGGCTCAGTGGGTTAAGCCTCTGCCTTCGGCTCAGGTCATGATCCGGAGTCCTGGGATTGAGCCCCGCATCAGGCTCTCTGCTCAGCAGGGAGCCTGCTTCCCCTCCCCCTCTGCCTGCCTTTATGCCTACTTGTGATCTCTCTCTATCTCTCTGGCAAATAAATAAATAAATAAATAAATAAATAAAAAAAATCTTTAAGATATATATATATTTGTTTTTCTCTTCATCCTGGTTGATTTAATATATTAAAATAAATCAACCAGGATTTATTTATATATATATATATATATAATTATATATATTCAATATATATATTAAATCAACCAGGATTTATATATATATTATTAATACATATTAATAATATATATATATTAAATCAACCAGGATGAAGAGAAAACTAAAATGAAATACAAAAGAATCTCCAAACCAACAACAACTGAACCTAGCTGTATTGCACATGAATAATATCACCATAATGAAGGGAGAAAAACTAATCAAGTAACTTTTTAATATATATTTTTTACGTCTCAAAACAAAAAGACTGTGATTTTCCGTGTGTACATAGGCATTTAATTCTCTTCAGTACACTCAAGAATCACTGGATTTCCTGATCACTACATCATATAGCAAATCTATGTTTAATATTTTCAGGAACTCCCAAAATATTTCCAAAGTGGCAATCCTGTAAAATCCAGGATTTTACAATCCTTCCGGCAGTGTATGAGGGTTCTGAGGACTCTACATCCTTGCTGACACTTGTTGGTGACATTTATGTCAATTCCTCAGCTTGAAGGGGGAGTCTGCTTGAGATTCTTGCCCTTGTGTAGACTGTCTCCTCCATTGTGTGGACTGTGTAAATTCAAATTCCAAATCCCAAATGGGAGAGCTCAGATATTTCAATCACTCAGGAGAGACTGTCCTACCAAGAGCTCATGTAGATTGTACACGGTAGGCTCAAATCATACTTTTATTCTACTTGACAAATACAGCAGATACTAAGTATCAGATAGTGTGATAAACACTTCACAGATATTAAATTCTCATAACAATTCTAAAAGGTAGATACTATTATCTCTATTTTATAGATAAGGGAAATTGAGGCAATTACAGAAAGGTTAGCTGACTTGCCTGTAGCAATGTAGTTAGTATGTGTTGAACTGAGACTTAACCTCTTGCTCTAGTCTGACTCCAAAATCTGTGTACATTCATTAACTGATTAAAAAGAAAATATCTAGTAATTAGAAATGTGGACTGAAGCTTTTTAAAAAAATATTATTAAAAAAAAAAAGATTTTATTTATTTACTTATTTCAGATTTTATTTATTTGTTTGGGAGAGAGAGCACACATGCACAAGAGAACAAGAGCCTGGGGAGCGGCAGAAGGAAAGGCAGAAGCGTCTCCGCACTGAGCAGGGAGCCCGGACACAGGGTTCAATCCCAGGACCCTGGAATCATGACCTGAGCTGAAGCCAGACACTTAATAGAATGAGCCACCCAGGCTTCTCTTAAGATTTTATTTTTAAGTAATCTCTACACCCAGTGTGGGGCTCAAACTCACAACCCCGAGACCAAGAGTTGCATGTTGTACTGACTGAGCCAATGAGGCACCGTGGGACTGAAGCTTTTTAGAGGTCTCAAGGGTGGAGAACAGTATTGGAGTTGCCAGCATGGATAAGTCAAGTGCCATATTAAAATATTTAAAGGAGGTGGGGGAAGGACTAAAGCTAATCCTTCTATGCCTATATCTTGGGTAGGGGTGAAACAAAACTTAGAATAAAAGGGGGCTTTCTTTTTCCCTTTCTTTCAACTCTTCCATATTTAAAATTTTTTTTTGTTTTTTTTTTTTTGTTTGTTTGTTTTTAGAGAGAGAGAGAACACGAACAGGAGAGGGAACAGGAGAGGGAGAGAGAGAGAATCTCAAGCAGACTCCAAACTGAATTCGGAGTCCCACATGAGGCCCAATCTCACCACCTTGAGATCACCACCTGACCCAACACTAAGAGTCGGATGCCTAACTGACTGCACCACCCAGATGCCCTTCAACCTTTCCATGTTTTTAAATCTTCTATAATGAATACATACTACATAATAAGAAAAAAGTTATGTATTTTTTATGGAAAGGATGGTGAAAGTCCAACCTAAGGAGGATGAATGAAGCTAGGGAATGTTTACCTGTCATGAATAGAGTTGATATAAAGGTTGACAAACCAGGTGAGAGAGTATTGGTACATGGGATCAATGTTAGCCAGGTCTGCAATGCTGAAGAATAAGACTGATGAATGTTTAGCTATAGCTCTGTAGCCTTCTCGAGACTCCGCTATTTTGAGTTCCGTTTTTTCTGCAATCTAGAAGAGAAAAATCCAGATAAATAGAAAATATGTTTTTTAATTATGTATTTTTCATATAATAAATTTTATATTTAAGACAATAACCCCAAACTCAATGACAAAATTATAGAGGCATAGTTTATAAGAAAATGCTTTATTATGTTAAAAGTTGGATAGAAAGAAAGGGAAAGGAAGGAAAGAACTAGGGAGGGAGAGAAGGTTGAAGAAGACAGGGAAGAGAACAATGGATGAAAAATAGTTTAAAGTTGTGGTTTTTGTTTCAGAAATACCAGAACTGTCAATCTTTGCTTATTCTTTGTCTGAATCTGACATGTGTCTACTAATGTCACTCACCTTATTTTAATAGGTCAGAGAGAGGGAGAAAGAGAGCATGTGTACACGTGTTTATGATGTCAACACCCACACCAGAACCCAGATCAAAGTCTGGCAAAGTAGATATTCAGAAATAGTTCTTAGCTGATAGGGTTAGACATGAAGAGTACCTTTTTAAACTAGCTTCTCATATGTTTAACTTTTCTGGATATAATATGGGTGTTAGTTAATATTCAACCCCTAAAGAAAAAAAATTCTCCAAGATAATAGCTTTCCAATTGACAACTTGATCTGATAGATTGCTATTCTATAAGAAAATGTGTAGAGGATTTATCCACCATTTCTCCTTCTTTGTACACCCTATGCAGACACTGCTGAATGAGTGTACCCATGTATCATGTTTATACTGAATGATCCTGTTTGTAGCTGAGTCAGTCAGGAGGTGGAGATAGAACTGGACCCAAGACAAACTAAATCAATTTTTCTCCCGGGGAATTAGAACTTTAAGACCTCAGAAACTGAAGTCAAGTGGTACTGGGCATTCCTGCTAGTAAAAAATAATGGAACCAAATTTGGTTTCTACCTTCAAGACGAATGTATGAAGGAACAGATACAATGGTTTTACAGGAGACACTAGGCTTTTTATGGAGCAGAGAGGTAAAGATGAGGACTACTCAATCTAGAGAGGGACAAAGAGCATAGAAACATTCCAATTATTCTTGAGGCCTGTATATACTTCCATAATTGGAAAAATAAAATGCTCCTTGCATTTTTTTCAGTCTAGTTGACACACAATGATACATTAGTTTCAGGCGTACAACATAGTGATTGGATAAGTTTATGCTATGTTCATCACAAGTGTAGCTACCATCTGTCAGTATAGGGCACCATTATAATATCATTGACTATATTCCTTATGTTGCCCTTCTATTTTTCTAATTTGAGCTAGTTTGAATAGGCTTCTGTTCCTTGCAAACAAACTTTCCCTAAAATTATACTGGAAGCAAACTGAAAAAGAATCAAAATGTTGACAATTAACAAGTCAGGAAATGACAGATATTGGTAAGGATATGGAGAAAGGGGCACCCTCTTACACTATTGGTGGGAATGCAAGCTGGTGCAGCCACTCTGGAAAACAGTATGGAGATTCCTCAGGATGTTAAAAATAGAGCTACCCTACAACCCAGCAACTGCATTACTGGGTTGTTTACCCCAAATATGCAGATGTAGTGAAAAGAAGGAGCACATGCACCCCAATGTTCATAGCAGCAACATCCACAATAGCCAAACTACAAGAAGCCAAGATGCCCTTCAACACATGAATGGAATAAAGAAGATGTCATTTATATATACAATGGAATATTACTCAGCTATCAGAAAGGATGAATATCTACCACTTACATCAACATGGATGGAACTGGAGGGTATTATGCTAAGTGAAATAAGTTAATCAGAGAAATGCAATTATCAAATGGTTACACTCATATATGCAACATAAGAAATAGTGCAGAGGACAACAGGGATTGGTGGGGTAACTGAATGGGAAGAAATCAGAGAGGGAGACAAACCATATGAGACTCTGGACTCCAGGAAACAAACAGGGTTGCAGAAAGGGAGGTGGGTACGGGGACAGTATAACTGGGTGATGGACATTATGGAGGGCACATGATGTGATGAGCACTGGGTGTTATACTGAACTGATGAATCACTGAACATTATATCAAAAACCAATGATAACTGGCTAATTGAATTTAAATACAAACAATTTTAAAAAAAATGTTGCTAGGATTTCTTTTCACCTGCTGTTTCTTTGTTATTTCATTGGACATCATTTTGGCAGAGTCTAAGACTTTAATTGCACTTTCATCTTCTAAAATGTTCCCTTCTGAAGATGATAGTGTTTCTAAAATTTTTTTTTCTATGTCTTTTAGCTGCTTCTTATTAGCTGCAGACTGAAGAATAAGGGCATTTCGTTCCTCTTCTAATTCTGGTCTAAAATGATAGAAACATTTAATCTAAATTTATAGTATTTTATTTAAATTCATATCCAAATAGTAGATATCACAATCATTTAAATAGCTTTATAGATATGTAACACAAACTAAGATATGTAACACAAACTTTATCCTAAGGAGAAAAGTTAATTCCATACAAATGATAATTTGAGAAATCTGAGGAAAAAAATGATCACTAATTGTATATATGTAAAATGTGGCAAAAACATGTACCACAGTAACTCTAAGAATGTATTAAGTTTATCCATATGGCTGAGATGGTTATGTGAGGATAGGAACTGGAGAAGAAACACAATAGTCAACTTCTTATTTACTCCTTGGCTTTGTCACCATTTCTTCCACAAGAGCAAAAAAGATGACTTATCATACAATTGTCTTTTCAAGTAAAAGATAAAATTGGCACTTAACGACTTCACAAAGATAGTATAAAACTTCAAAATAACATAATTTAGCATGTTATAGAATTTGTTAGGACATGGTGTGTCTTGGATGCTATGCAAGTAGGATTCATATATTGGAAGTAACAAAATTAATGATTGTGTAATTTCACTTATAATTTGATTTCATGTAATAGACTGCTTGATGTTATGTCAAGCTCCAAGTGGAATCAGAGATTTCCTTCAGGAAGTAATTCTTTACTAGTAGCTGTATCAGGTTATCTTAATATCTTTTCTTTTTTTAAAAAAATAACACATGTTAGTCATAGAAAAATACTAAAGAGTGAAAAAATAATAAAAATTACCCATGATTCTCCTGGGTGAACTTTTTTGGCTCAAACAATCAGATACAAGTCACAAGTCATGATATGTCACCTGAATCCTACTACCCATACTAAGAGTCCAGTATAGCATGGTTGACTTATAACTTACTTATAGAATGGCAATTTTCCCTTTTGAAAGAGAGAGGGTGTGCACATGAGCAGAGGGGAAGGGCAGTGGGAGAGGGAGACAGAGAATCTGAAGCAGACTCCACACTCAGGACGGAGTCTGAAGTGGGGCTTGATCTCATGACCCAAGCCAAAATCAAGAGTCAGGTGCTTAACCAACTGAGCCACCCAGGCACCCCAAGGATGGCTATTTTAAAGGACTATATACTTATAATAACAAAATGTAAAATTTGATAAGGTTTTGAAATAATCACATAACAAAAGTATTAATGGCCTACAAACATTCCTCTCTAGACCATCTGGAAGCATATAAGAAAATACATACCTCTCCTTTGCAACAACAATACCTAGTAACTGATCTTCAAGTCCTTCTGGAGTTATCATGAAATTGAGTAAAGACACCTTTGTAGCCAGTTCTGGCATATAGTGTGGATTTCTCAGTTTTGTGGTGATATAAAACTTGAAATCAAAGGAGTATTCAATAACGACCTCACCAAGTCTGATGCAATCAATGCCACCTATATTTCAGAAAACAAATGCACGGTAAGTAAGCCAAAGTTGTATAGCCCCTCCCTCTGTTAAGGCTGTTCCTAGGTTACAAGTAAAGGGTCCTAAAGTAATTTAAAATAGAATAGAGATATGATGAAGTCATAGAGGCAAGTAAGCAATTATACACCAGGCTCATTCATTCTGGGATGGCATAAGACATTTTCTCTGGTTATGGAGCCTTCCAAATTAAGATACCTTTTTATCTTATCTCCTCTATCAATTCTCAATCATGATTCCAAGATTATTTATATACGACTGAAACTCTTAAAAGTACTAGAATTTGTTATGGAAAAAGCCTGAATGTCCATCAACTGATGAATGGATAAAGATGTGGTATATACATACGATGGAATACTACTCAACCCTCAAAAAGAATGACATCTTACCATTCGCAATGATGTGAATGGAGCTAGAGTGTATTATGCTAAGCAAATTAAGACAGTCAGAAAGACAAATAACATGTTTTCACTCATACATAGAACTTAAGAAACAAAACTAATGAACATAGGGGAAGGGGGAAAAAAGAGAGGGGGGCAAACCATAAGAGACTCTTAATTATAGAGAACAAACTGAGGGTCACTGGAGGGAAGGTGGGCCAAGGATGGGCTAAAGAGTGGTGGGTATTAAGGAGGGTACTTCTTGTAATGAACACTGGGGGTTATATATAAGTGATGGATCACTAAATTCTACTCCTGAACCCAATATTACACTATATGGTGATGAACTAGAATTTAAATAAAAACCAAAAGCCGAGCAAAGAAAAAAGAAGTACTAGAGTGTGGCACAGATAACATTTTTATAAGCAGAAGACTTAAGGTGGGCAATGTTTACTTAAAGTCAACTCTAGTCACATTAACCATTACTATTCATAATAATGGACTTTGTGACTCCATGGTCACAAGACAAAGAGATTTCAGGCTGGCCTCAACTTCTTTATGTTCTCTACTGAGTAACAGTCTAGATAACAGTGGTTAACATAATAAACACAGGGCAAGATATTTATTTTAGATTATCTGACCAAAATTCTTTCCTGATACTTATTCTAAATTTCTTTTCACATATAATAATGACACAGAAGTTCTGAGTTATTAATATTATACTTAAATTTATGTAGTGACTTTCTTGCCTCAAAGACCATTGAACCATCTTCCAGTTCTAGCAACTATTAATTAACTTGTACCTTGTTTAAAAGTTTGTCTAAGTAGTAAAGGCTCCAAAGAGGGGTCCAGTTCTTCACCAACATTTTCTAATAGAAGTGGAGTTCCGAACTGAATACAGTTTTCCAATGTTCTCATATAGTCTGAATCAGATAGCTTAATAACACTAAGCTGATTTTCTCTTTCAGAGTTTTTGATCCACTTATTGGCTTGACCCTGTGGGTCAATCATTAAAGGCCTAGAATATAATAAGAGACATTCTGAGAGGAATACTTAGATGTTAATTTTTAAAATTATGTAATTTAAATAACAAACACCATCAATCTGTACAAAAGCAAAGTGTTTCACATACATTATCAGGATTAATCTTCACAAGAGTCCTTTGAGAGAAAAGTTAAAAGGAGTTTTATTGTCATTCATTTATTCATTTTTAAGATTTTGTTTATTTATTTGACACAGAGAGAGAGAGTACAAGCAGGGGGAGCAGGAGGCAACGGAAGAAGTAGGTTCCCCCCTCAGCAGGGAGGCTGATGCAGGCTCCATCCCAGTACCCTGGATTCATGACCTGAATTGAAGGTAGATGCTTAACCAACTGAGCCACTCAGAGGCCCCAGTCATTTATCTTTGTAATGAGGAAATTCAGTCTCAGGGAGTACTTTGTCCAAGGTTCCAAAACTAGTTCCATGTCAGAAGTATAATCTTGTGAACCTCTAAGCTGTGCTCTTTCCAATATAATGCACGATCTTCATGGTAATTTTAATAAATGACATCTATTAACATAAGAATAAAGCTATTTATTTGATAAAAATTTAAAATAAGAGATCCACCAGCCTCTAATAGATTTCCTCAGGTTTGAGTAGAACCATAAACTAATTTCCAAATTTTGTCTGGTATATATTTGAGATCTATTTAATAAATTTTTCTATGTAATTACGGTAAAGGCTTTCTGTTCAAGAACAAATAATTCATGGTTGAAGATATCAAACATATGACCTGCTTTCCTCTTCCTCAGTGACGATACTAACTGTCCTAGGTTCCTTTTATATTCAGTACAGTGCATTAAATCATCTTTAGAAAATGTTAGTACAGAAAGGGGAGTTTTTGTCTCAAGTTGTTTTGGCTTTCTCAGACATTGTCTTTCTGTTTCAACTTCTAGGGATAAAATCCCATTTTCCTTTGTCCAAAAACAAAAAACAAAACACAAAACCTCTTTAAAAATTTTCCTTTCTTTTCCAAAGACAAAACAATTAGCATTTTTCACAGAGCCAGAACAAATAACCCTAAAATTTGTATGAAACCAATACCCCAAAGAGCCAAAGCAATCTTAAAAAAGGAAAGCAAAGTGGGAGGCACCACAGTTCTGGACTTCGAGTTATATTTGTGGGAGGCCGCAATAAGGCTTGAGACGAGGACCAAACCAGGCCCTGACTTGTGCCTCCTTTAAAGTCCAAATAACCTAACAAAAGGTTTAGGACAGGAAAAGTTGAGTAGCACTGAGAAAGGGTCTGTGCTATATGTTGTGTGCTCGCCTACGTGACTTCCCACACTCTTGCTAAACAAATGAGAACAATTCGGTTGGGGTCATAAGTTCATGGCTGGTCCGTGCTGCCCTCGTACAGCCCATAAATTACTTTCAGGTTTGCTGTATCAATACAGAACAATTGTACTGGCATCAGCCATTTGGCATCACGAGGTCTGCTTATAGTTAAATGTGAAACTTATTATGGGAACTCGTGGTTGTTTAACTAGACACAGATGTATTGCTTCTCCTATTGTAATATCACTATATATATGGCCTTAATACTTTGAATAAACTTAGCACTGTTGGACATCCTCCTCAATGCTCCTCCTGCCCCCATCTCTCTGCTTCTCAAGTTCTTTTCTTCATCCTCTTACCCTCACGTTCCTGGTCGATTTGTCATGCCGCCGCAACATATATTATAGATGTAGTAATGAAGACAGTATAGCACTGGCACAAAAGCAGAAACATAGATCCATGGAACAGAATAGAAAACCTACAAATGAATCCACAGCCATATAGTCAACTAATCTTTGACAAAGCAGAAAAGAATAGAGAAAAGATGGTCTCTTCAACAAATGGTGTTGGGAAAACTGGACAGCAACATGGAAAAGAATGAAACTGGACTACTTTCTTACACATTACAAAAAATAAATTCAAAATGGAGGAAAGACCTAAACATGAGACAGGAAACCATCCAAATCCTAGAGGAGAACACAAGCAGTAACCTCTTTGACATCGGCTGTCACAACTTCTTACTAGATAGGTCTCCTAAAACAAGGGAAACAAAAGCAAAAATAAACTATTGGGACTTCATCAAGATAAAAACCTCTGTACAGTGAAGGAAACAATCAACAAAATTAAAAGGTAACATTTAGAATGGGAGAAGATATTTGCAAATGACAGATCAAATAAAGGGCTAGTATCTAAAATATATAAAGAATTTATAAGACTCAATGCCCCCCAAAACATGGGTAGAAGACATGATTAGACATACATGTCTTTGGAAAAAATGCTCAACATCACTTATCATCAGGGAAATATAAATCAAAATGATGATGAGATACCACCTCACACTAGTCAAAATGGCTAAATTTAACAACACAGGAAACAACAATTTTTGGTGAGGATGCAGAGAAAGAGGAATCCTCTTAACTGCTGGTGCGATTGCCAACTTGTGCAGCCATTGTGGAAAACAGTATGGAGATTCCTCAAAAGTTAAAAATAGAACTACCCTATATTCCAGGAGTTGCACTAGTAGGTATTTATGCAAAGGATACAAAAATAGTGGTTTGAAGGGATCCATGCATCCTGATGTTTTTATCAGCATTATCAAAGACAGCCAAATATGGAAAGAGCCCAAATGTCCATCATCTAATGAATGGATAAAAAAGATGAAATATTTATACACAATGGAGTATTATTCAGCTATAAAAAGGAATGAAATGGTGCTGGAGAGTACTATGCTAAGGGAAATAAGTCAAAGAAATGGAGGGGAGGTAGGGGGGATGGGTTAAATAGGTGATGGAAATTAAGGAGAGCACTTGTGATCAACACCAGGTGATATATGGAAGTGATGAATCACTAAATTCCATACCTGAAACTAATATTACACTCTATATTAACTAACTGGAACTTAGATAAAAATTTGGAAAAGAAAAAAGAAAAACAATTCAATTAGTAGCTGACTGGTTGCTTTCTTTCCCAGCTCAAATTGTACTGAAATCCTATTAAAAATACAAGAAAGTCCAGATACTAGTTAAAATTTACTTTTGCTATCACAGCAAACAGTGGGAAAGTGTTCTGGAAATGAGAAAGTTACTTTGCATACAGCTGCTTAAAAACTGACTAGATGAGATGCTTTTAGTACCTTTCAAGGCCCTGTTTAAATCTACTGGTTTCTTCCTTATATATCCTTGTTACTGGAAAAATATAGTATTGTCTATACCCTTGCAAAGAGTAGCAATTTTTGTAAATTAACATTTAATGCTAATCAATATTCTTAGTAATGCATAAATTAATGTCCTGGGTAATACAATGTTTAGAGATTGTTGTTTATTCTAAAAGACATTCAATTTCCTATGTGAATATTAAATATATAAATGGAAAATTGAATATTAAATATATAAATAAATGTTAAATATATATGTGGATATTAAATATATATTAAATATATAAATGGAAATATGTGAATATTAAATATATAAATGGAAAATTGAATTGCATTCAGAGAGATGAGGCCCTGCCATAGTGTTTGTATTTCAAGCACAGTATAACAGTAAAGCTAGCCTACATTTGAGATCCATGGGCAGTCTGAATTAGAAAGCATTACCCACCTATGCTTCTGGCAGAGGAAGTAATTTTGGAGGAAATCTTGCTGTTAAGTAGCCAGAATGGTGTGTTAATAAAGCAGCAAAGTATTTTCATTGTGGTTAAAAAGTAAGGAGAGTCAGATTTTGAGATATAGACACAAAAATGAGTAATTTGAAGATGATAATTATTTTTAAAAACTAACATTTATTTAACACTTATTGTGTATTAGGCACTTTCTCACAACATTTCTATAACGTAGGAGTTGTTATCATCCCCATTTACAGGTGAGGCACCTAAGGCATTGAGAGGTCAAGTAAGTTACCCAAATCTCAAGACAGAAAGTGATAGGGGAAAATTTGAATTCAAATATCCTAACACTAGAGTCTGCACTGCTTCAATCACTGTACCATATTATAAGCAAACAAACCTCTAGAAATCATGAACAAGCACAAGAAGAATTCATTATGAACTGTGGTTCTAGCAGCATGATTGGTTAAATAACCAAAAAATCCTCCTACTACCTAGTACTGGTAGATAAAATGTGACATTTTAAAAATACATAGGTGGCATACATTCATAATAGATAAATACATAAAATATAAGTATAGAAAAACACAGGTGCCAGAAACACAGGCAAAATTGAATTCCAGAACAGGAAGTATGGGGGCTGAAATGACAGCTAGCCTTGGGGAGACTGTCAGTTCTAATAACCTAGGGGCTCCTTCAGTCTGTATGCAGCAGGAAGCTAGAACTGAGACCCCTGCATTAAGCTAATACCCACAAAAGTCTTGGTGAAATCACAGATAGAAAAAAACCAACTCAATGCATAAGGAGACAGGAAGGAAGTTTTTTTATTCCTGTCTTACATCCAGCTGAGAAAAAAATCTCCTGGGAATCTGTAGCCATAGATTTGTAGTTCATGCAGCTTTAGGGTGCAAGTTTTACAGTATGTGAGCCAGGAAACTCCAAGCTGAGAAATTAACAGGTATTGGACCAGTAATACTCTCAGGAATCTTGGACAAAGTAAGGACAAAGCAGAATTGCAGCTTGGGCCAGAGAAATGAAAAACTCAACCCCTAGAGATTTTTGGGGTAGGGGTGAGAAAATCTCTTTGGCTAAAAACACAATACCTTTACCAACATTTGCCTAGTAGAAATCTCTTACTCTAGGAGACACCTCAACTCATGGTAAGACGGACTCAAGCACTAAAGGCATGGTGGAAGAAGAGACATGCCCATTTCCAGTGGCTAATACCATTTAGCTCAGTCCCCATTGTTAGACCCATGATATCTGGCATTCAAGCAAATATTATGAGATATTTAAATGAGCAAGGGAAAAAATGCCTAAATGTTCTCAGGAGACAAAGAAAGTAACAGAAACAGAATCATAGATAACACGAATGTTAGAAATAGTAGACAAGAAATTTTAAAATAGGAAGGAGCAAGATGGCGGGGAGTAGGAGACTGGGATATCATCAGGTCCCAAGAGTTCAGCTAGATAGTTATCAAACCATTTTGAACACCTACAAACTCAATAGGAGATAAAAGAGAAGAAGAGCAGCAATCCTAGGAACAGAAAATCGACCACTTTCCAGAAGGTAGGACGTGTGGAGAAGTGAATCTGAAGTGACGGGAAGATAGACTATGGAGGGAGGAGGGGCCAGCTCCTGGCAAGTGAAAGAGCAGCAGAACACCAAATTGGAACTTTTAGAAATCTGCTCCACTGAGGACATTACTTCAGAGGCTAAATGGGGGTGGAGCCCTCATGGAGACAGTGTGGTCTCAGGACCTGCGGGTTCACAGAAGGACCAGGGGTGTCTGAGTGTCACAGAGCAACCAGGTATCAGAGCAGGGAAGCCGGCTGCAGGGACAGAACCAAGGAGTGGGCTCTCAGCTCAGGGTTATCTTAAACCATGATCTGAGGCACAGTTGGGCCACTGCTCTTTGAGACGGTACCCCACAAGCAGCAGATCTGGGGAGAACCCCTTCTTCATCCTCTGGGAGAAATGGCGCAGGAGCACACTGCAGGAGACTGCTCAGTTTGGAGACTCCAAAAGGGCCCATGCACCAGAGATAGAAACAACTGGTCACAAGCTGGGTGAGCATGAAGTATGGCCAGAGATCAGGGGGATGGGAGTGACTGGCTGCTTTTCTCTGAGGGCACACTGAGGAGTGGGACCCTGAGCTCTTGGGTCTTCTGGGGCTGGAGATTGGGAGGCCACCATTTCATTCCCATCCTCCAAAGCTGTATGGAAAGCATTCAGGGAACAAAAGCTCCCAAGAGCAAACCCAAGCAGATTACTTAGCCTGGCTCCTGGCAAGGGCGGTGCAATTCCGCCTCCGGCAAAGACATTTGAGAATCACTGCAACAGGCCCCTCCCCCAGAAGATCAGCAAGAATATGCACCCAAGACCAAGTTCACTGATCAATGAGAACTGCAGAACTCCAGAGCTAGGGAAAAGCAACAGAATTCATGGCTTTTCCCCATGATCCATTAGTCTTTCAAAGTTAAATTAAAAAAATTTTTTTTCTTATTCTATTTTTAAAAATTTTTCCTCTTTCCTATCTAATATTTTAAAACTATTTTATCAATACCTTTTAAAAAATCTTTTAAAATTTTCATTGTTATAGTCATATTTTATCCCATCATTGAATTTAACCTTATTTCTTGTATACATATAGGGTTTTTTTTCTTTAAAATTTTGGGATACAATTTCTTCTAATAGATAAAAATATACCCTAAATCTAGCACATAGCTTTGTTCTAGTCTCCAGCCCGACCACATTCTTTCCTTTTTTTTCCTTTTCTCAACCAACTTCTTATCATATCAATTCCTTTCTTAGAATCTTTTTAAATTTTCATCTTTATAGTCATATCCCATCCTTTCATCATGTTTACCCTTATTTTTGTATATATATGTTTTTTCTTTCTTTAAAATTTTGGGAGGTAGTTTCTTTTAACAGACCAAAATACACCCAAAATCAATCAAGTGTGTGGTTCTGTTCTATTCGCCAGTCTAAAATATATCTATATCTATATCTATATCTATATCTATATCCATATCCATATTTTTTTTTCTTCCCCTCCATTCCCCCTACCCCCGGATTCAGGTCTCTTCTGATTTGGATAGTGTATATTATTCTGGGGTTGTTTTTACCCTTTTAGTATTTTGTTCTCTCAATCATCTATTCTTACTTGGATAAAATGACAAGGAGGAAAAACTCACCACAAAAAAAAGGACAAGAGGCACAACCAATGGCTAGGGATCTAGTCAATATGGACATTAGTTACCTGTGAGAGCTAGAGTTCAGAATCACGATTATCAAGGTGCTAGCTGGGCTCAAAAAAAGCATGGAAGATATTAGAGAAACACTTTCTGGAGAAATAAAAGAACTAAAATCTAACCAAGTTAAAATTTAAAAAGCTATTAATGAGGTGCAATAAAAAATGGAGGCTCTAACTGCTAGGATAAATGAGGCAAAGAGAGAATTAGTGATATAGAAGACCAAATGATAGAGAATAAAGAAGCTGAGCAAAGAGAGACAAACAACTACTGGACCACAAGGAGAGAATTTGAACCACATTGAGATACCACCTTACACCAGTTAGAATGGCAAAAATTAGCAAGACAGGAAACAACGTGTGTTGGAGAGGATGTAGAGAATTTGAGAGATAAGTAATACCATAAGAAAAAACAGTATTAGAATAATTGGGATTCCAGAACAAGAAAGAGAGAGAGGGGTAGAAGGTATACTGCAGCAAATTACAGCAGAGAATTTCCCTAATTTGGCAAAGGGAACAAGCATCAAAATCCAGAAGGCAAGAGTAAAAGGACAGTCTTATTACTTTAATCAAGTTCCAGAAAGAGGGCATACTGCTTTGGAAAGCACCTGTCTCAGCAGAAGACGCAAGAGTGTGTGTAAAAGTATGTTTCTAAAAAAGACCAAAGGCACCAAACATAACCCCAACTTTGCCTTCCACTTCCCCTTGATGCCACTGCATACCCTGGGTGGGGAGGCTACTTCGTCCAGCTGACTTTGGGAATGTCATAGTGCTCCGTGAGGGTGTCCAGGTGTCTGTTGAAGTCCTCCACTCTCTGCTTGTGGGTTTTGGATGCTTTCTTTAGGATCCTTTCCATTTGCCGCTTCTCTTGCATCTTCTCGAAGGCCGCCTGGGCCGGGGTTCGTTTGTCCAGGCCGCGCCTCTTCTCCTCCTCGTTCTTTTTGCTCGTTCCCATTGCTTCCAGGAGTTTCGCCTTGTCTTTGTCCTTCTTTTTCTTCTTTCGCTTGGTGATGCCAAGCTCTGCAACGCCTTTTAGTTTCAGGGGCCCCTTTTGAACTTGCTCGTAGGCCGCCATGATGCCGCTCGTCGTTCTGTAGGTAAACTGCCACACTCAAAAGCAATAAAAATCATCTAATAGTAAAATTTACAAGTCTCAGTGACAAAGAGAAAATCCCGAAAGCAGCTTGGGACAAGAGGTCTGTAACATACAACAGTAGAAATATTAGATTGGCAACCTATCCACAGACACCTGGTAGTCCAGAAAGGACTGGCATGATATATTCAGAGCACTAAATGAGAAAAATATGCAGCCAAGAATACTATATCCAGCTAGGCTGTCATTAGAAATAGAAGAAAAGATAAAAAGCCTCCAGGACAAACAAAAATGAAAAGAATTTACAAACATCAAACCAGCTCTACAGGAAATACTGAAAGAGGTCCTCTAAGCAAAGAGAGAGCCTAAAAGTAACAGACCAGAAAGGAACAGAGACAATATAAATTAACAGTCACCTTACAGGCAATACAGTGGCACTAAATTCATATCTTTCGATAGTTACCCTGAATGTAAATGGGCCAAATGCCCCAATCAAAAGACACGGTGTATCAGAATGGATAAAAGAAAACAAAAAACAAGACCCATTGATATGCAGTCTACAAGAAACTCATTTTAGACCCAAAGACACCTCCAGATTTAAAGTGAGGGGTAGAAAACAATTTACCATGCTAACGGACATCAAAAGAAAACTGGGGTGGCAATCCTTATATCAGATAAATTAGATTTTAAGCCAAAGACTATAATAAGAGATGAGGAAGGACACTATATCATACTTAAAGGGTCTGTCCAAGAAGAAAATCTAACAATTTTAAATATCTATGCCCCTAACATGGGGCAGCCAATTATATAAACCAATTAATAACAAAATCAAAGAAACACATCAACAATAACACAGTAATAGTAGGGGACTTTAAGACTACCTCACTGAAATGGACAGATCATCTAAGCAAAAGATCAACAAGGAAATAAAGGCTTTAAATGACACACCAGACCAGATGGACATCACAGATATATTTAGAACATTCCATCCCAAAACAACAGAATACAACACATTCTTCTCTAGTGCACATGGAACATTCTCCAGAATAGATCAATTCCTGGGTCACAAATCAGGTCTCAACTGGTACCAAAAGATTAGATCATTCCCTGCATATTAAAAGACCACAATGCTTTGAAACTGGAACTCAATCACAAGAGGAAAGTTGGAAAGAACTCAAATATATGGAGGCTAAAGAGCATCCTACTAAAGAATGAATAGGTCAACCAGGAAGTTAAAGAAGAATTTTAAAAATTCATGGAAACAAATGAAAATGAAAACACAACTGTTCAAAATCTTTGCGATATAGCAAAGGCAGTCCTGAGAGGAAAGTATATAGCAGTAAAAGCCTTTCTCAAGAAACAAGAAAGGTCTCAAGTACACAACCTAACCCTACACCTAAAGGAGCTGGAGAAAAAACAGCAAAGAAAGCCTAAACCCAGCAGGAGAAGAGAAATCATAAAGATCAGAGCAGAAATCAATGAAATAGAAACCAAAAGAACAGTAGAACAAATCAATGAAACTAGGAGCTGGTTCTTTGAAAGAATTAATAAGATTGATAAACACCTGGCCAGAATTATCAAAAAGAAAAGAGAAAGCACCCAAATTAATAAAATAATGAATGAAAGAGGAGAGATCATAACCAACACCTAAGAAATACAAACAATTACAAGAACATATTATGAGCAACTATATACCAGCAAATTTGACAATCTGGAAGAAATGGAGACATTCCTAGAGACATATAAACTACCAAAACTGAACCAGAAGAAATAGAAAATCTAAACAGACCCATAATCAGTAAGGAGATTGAAGCAGTCATCAAAAATCTCTCAACAAATAAGAACCCAGGACCAGATGGCTTTCCAAGGGAATTTGATCAAAACTCTTCATTGTGTAGGGATCAAGGGTACATACCTCATTATCATCAAAGCCAACTATGAAAAACCCACAGCAAATATCATTATCAATGGGGAAAAACTGAGAGCTTTTCCACTAAGGTCAGAACATGGCAGGGATGTCCACTATCACCACTGCTATTCAACATAGTACTAGAAGTCCTGGCCTCAGCAATCAGATAACAAAAAGAAATAAAAGGCATCTGAATCAGCAAAGAAGAAGTCAAACTCTCATTCTTTGCAGATGATATCCTACTTTATGTGGAAAACCCAAAGACTCCCACTCCAAAGCTGTTAGAACTCATACAGGAATTCCATGAAGTGTCAGGATATAAAATCAACGCACAGATATCAGTTGCATTTTTATACACAAACAGCAAGACAGAAGTAAGAGAAATTAAGAAGTCGATACCATTTACAATTGCACCCAAAACCATAAGATACCTAACCAAAGAGGCAAAGAATCTGTACTCAGATAACTATAAAGTACTTATGAAAGAAATTGAGGAAGACACAAAGAAATGGAAAAATATTCCATGTTTATGGATTGGAAGAACAAATATTGTGAAAATGTCTATGCTATCTAAAGAAATCTACATATTTAACACAATCTCTATCAAAATACCATCAACTTTTTCAAAGAAATAGAACGAATAATCCTAAAATTTATATGGAACTAGAAAAGACCCTGAATATCCAGAGGAGTGTTAAAAAAGCAAGCCAAAATTCATGCCATCACAATTCCAGACTTAAAGCTCTTTTACAAAGCTGTAATCATCAAGACAGTATAGTACTGGCCCCAAAACACACATTCATCAATAGAACAGAGAGCCCAGAAATGGACCCTCAACTCCATGGTCAACTAATCTTTGACAAAGCAGGAATGAATGCCCAACGGAAAAAAGATAGTCTCTTCAACAAATGGTGTTGGGAAAATTGGACAGCCACATGCAAAAGAATGAAACTGGACCATTTCCTTGCACCACACACACAGAAAATAGTCTCAAAATGGATGAAAGACCTCAGTGTGAGACAGGAATCCATCAATATCCTTGAGGAGAACACAGGCAGCAACCTCTTTGACCTCAGCCACCCCAACTTCTTCCTAGGAACATCGCCAAAGGCAAGGGAAGTAAGGGCAAAAATGAACTATTGGGACTTCATCAAGATCAAAAGCTTTTGCACAGCAAAGGAACAGTCAACAAAACCAAAAGACAACCAACAGAATGGGAGAAGATATTCTCAAATGACATATCAGATAAAGGGCTAGTATCCAAAATCTATAAAGAACTTATCAAACTCAACACCCAAAGAACACATAATCCAGCCAAGAAATGGGCAGAAGACATGAACAGACATTTCAGCAAAGAAGACATCCAGATAGCCAACAAACACATGAAAGAAACACTAAAGGGTCAAAGGTAGTATTATAATTCCATGAGGAAAGGATGAATATCTCAATAAACAGGGACACAGTGCTGGGGTACATGGCTATCATTATAAAAAAAAGTAAAATAAAATTAGATTCTTAATTTTTATCATACCCAAAGATACAAAAAAGAAGCATCAGTCCTAATTTCAAAAAGTACATTGTTTTCCCAGCTTATGACTCTGAGAACTATATCTTGACCTCCAGTACCCATGTTTGTTACTATAATGGTTTGGCCCCAAGCCATAGGTAACTAAACCTAGGGTGGATATTTGTCCCAAGCTAAACCAATCAGTTTTTTCTGTCACAGGAACTTGAAGTTTGACTTGATGGTCCTGGTTAATCTATACTTTTCAACTGATGTGTTTTGTGAACTTAGGAACTGAGGCTTCCATAGTGAACAGCCATATGCACAGGGGAACAGAGACAGACCACAACATTAGAGATAGACTAATGAAGCAGCTGTGCAGAGAATAACACAGAAGATTGTTCCTACACCCTGAGGGACAGAAAACAGATCAATTTTCACCTTCCATAGGCCTTGTGGCCCTAACTTTCTCTGAGGTACACTTATGATAGTCTAAGGTACACTTAAGACAGAATAACCAAAACAGTGAACATTAGCTACATTACTGGGTTTTTCTATCAGGAATTAGACAGGAGACTAAACCTCTGTGGCCACTTATATTGGTGTTAATAAGGATGACACCCATAGATGACTAGACTGGGCGCAAGTGGCAAGAACTGAAATTTGAACTATAAGGACAGAGAGTAATCCTTTAAAAGTCAACCAGCCCATGGCCTGTGGACCAGCTGGTCCACAAATAACAGGTGGAAAGGGTGACTCTATTGAAATATTACTTTATTAGGAGAGCCTTTCTGCCAGAAATTGACAGATTGTTGTCCTCAATTTACATATGACCCTGAAACCTCTGGTTTCCTCAAATTTTAATTAAGATACATATAGACCAACAGCATTTTCTGAACTGCAATTTTAAAAATCCGAATAGCCACCAATGCATTGAAAGGAGTTCTAAAACAGAATTCTAAAAACTTGGAGTATAATATTCTGTTAAGTAGAACTTTCCCTGCCCTACCAGAGAACATATTTTTTTGAACAGCTGAATATACTTTCTCAGATTATGATAAATTTACTATAATTATCTGAAGTCTCAATCTAAGAATGTTCATACTTAAGCAAAATTTGAGAGGATAAACACTCAAAATATGATCATACACATCCTTATTTTATTAAAACAATACTGTCAATATAAAGGAAGCTTAGATGTCTTGAAGTAAGGTTTTCAAAGAATATAAACAAACAATAACTCAGACTCTCAAAATGTAAGATGTCTTTATATGTGTTTCATATTCCACAAGACGACTAAAATTTCCATTACAGTTTTAAAGGTAATGAATGTAATATCCTATTCCATGCACTTCACACAGTAATTAAAAACAAGGATTTTGAAGTTAAATGACCTAGATTAAAATTCTGACTCCACCATTTTAGGTCAGTTATCTACTAAATTTCAAATTATTAAATCACTGCAGGCCTCAATTTCCTCATCTGTAAAATGGAATAACAGTAATGTCTAACTCAGGAATTTTTGAGACTATAGGGCACTTATAGAAGTACCTCATGTATGTAAGAGCTCAATGGTATTAATATATATGAGATAAAGTCCCATGAAAAGACTTAAAATTAAATGACAACACGGATAATCATTTACAGTAAATGATTTCTCAAATAAGAGTAATCGTCGAAGTTTTTCAAAGTGATATAAATAAAAGGATAATAAAACCATTTGTAAAGTTCATATAGTTATCACACTATCAATGATAGCAATTAAAAAAGATATCTGTGAAATTGCATAAATGATCAAGTTATAGTATCTTGAAAACACGTAGAAATACCTAGTTAAAACACATAAGGTAAATAGCCAAAAACTGCAAAGAGCCCAGGTGTCCATCAATAAGAGAATGCATGGTGATATAGCCATTCAATGGAATATTACTCAGCAACAAAAAATAGGAACTTTGTGCTTTGTGGAAGAAGCCTTACTCAAAAAAGTATATACAGTATGATTCTGTTTATATGAAGTTCTAGAATAGGCAAAACTAACCTGTGATGGAAAATAATCAGAGTAATAATTTCCTACTGTGGGGTGAGAGTAAGGATTTACTGGGAAGGGACATAAGAAAACTTCCTGGATGTTAATAACATTCTGTATCTGTACCAAGTCTACACTTTTGTTGGAATTCATGAGTGGTATACTTAACTCTTGTGTATTTTATTATACATAAATTGTACATCAAAAGAAAAACAAACAAAACAACTGAAGGTAATGATACGCATGCTGAAGCATTTGGGGAAAAGTATAACCATATCTGCAACTTATGTAGCAATGTATAAAAAGGATGAGTTGATGGATGAATAGAGGGATGGATAAGTATGTGATAAAGCAGCAACAAAAATGTTAACTGCAGAATCTAGGAGGTGGTAGGCGTGTGGGTGCTTACTCTAAAATCCTGTCAACTTTTCTCTACATTTAAATACTTTCAGATAAAATAATTGAAAAATACTTTATTTTCCTTACCAACGCCTGGAGTTATTAACAATCACTCCATTATCTATGGAGAAAGTATCTGTTGGCAATCCGGCAATATTCCAAGCTCTAATTTTTACTGGATCACCCAGAGTCTTACTCAATGAGAACTCCTCTGAACATGGAATTTTTTTCTCCTGTAAGAAATAAATATATAATGTTTTATTTCATTTTGCTGGTTGAAATTTTTTAAGTTATTGATTTGTCATCGGATATTATTTAACTCTAAAAAAGTGGAAAAAAAACTGAATTAAAAGTTGGACTATAAAAGTATTTTACTGATCAAGCAAGAAGAAAAAACAAGACCCCACACTTTCAGTGATTTCTTTTCTTCTTCATCCTTATTACCATTTTTTCCTCCATAATATCCCAAAACATACTTTGAATGTTCAAAAGGAAACTTACAAAATATAAAACTCTTACCCTGCACAACTTGCTCCAGTTTTCTGTACATCTTTGTCGAAAGCCAGAAGTGAAAGCACCAAGATAGGCTATTACTCCTGCTGATACTAAGACATCACCAGTCAAATTTTCATATATTATCTGAAGGTCATCTGCAGCCTGAGACCATCTGTGAGATCAACCAAAGGCAAAAGAGCCTCACCACAGAGAATGATGGAAGACAGTAATAGAAAGGGTAAGGGACTTCTGGTCCAAATTCTATAACAAAAAGCCATGAAATGTTGGACTCCCATCTATAAAAGGAGAAGTGCTATAATATATCTATGCTATATGAATGACAATCCACCTTTCGTTATTAGATTATTAGACATTTCTTGCAAAACTTGACCCTCCGGAACAAGCAAGAAAAAAAACAAAAATAAAAACATGCCAGCATTTTGTCTAATGATTTTCTTCAGGATGATTTATTTGGCCTAGTGGCCCTGCTATTTGCTTCAGTATTTATTGTTAGTCTGTATGACATAAAAACACTTGCAATTAATTCATTACTAAAAATTCCATTTAAGTTGTATAAAAGCTGGCATACTGGTGCTAAGGTTAGTATTCTTTCCATTTCATGAAGTCTTTACAATAAAAAAAATGCATTTCAAAATCACCTAATCTGCACTACAAAATACTGTCAAAGGCCTATTACCTTTTCATGCTATTCACCCAACACATATAATTAATAAATGAGATAGCTGGTTGGCTAATACCAATAGATTAGGATAAAGCTAACTGTTTTACTCAGATCAGTCCAGTTATATCTTCTTTGAAATAAATTTTAAGAAAGTGAGTCATATATCCACTACTCCCCCTGCCCTCAACCCCGGGCAAACATTTTATTATGAAAAAATTTATAAAAACACATAAAATTGGAAAGAAATATACAATTATCCCCGACACACTCAACATGTAGATTTAAAGTTATCATCTGCCTTATAAAAATTTTGGAAACAAGTGGCAAACACCATCCCTGACATTGATATTCTGTTGGGAGAAGCCTGGCCAGGTGCCTTGTTGAATGCCCTCATTCTAAACCAGACACTTAAAAATCAATAATAAACACTCAAAGAAAGTAACATATTCAACCCTTAAATGTTGTTAAAATAAGTAGAAATCTGACCTTGATTTTTCTCCTCCCAGTCCTCCAATTAGTTTTGAGGCTCTTTCAAGTTTCTTAGCACAGAGTTCCACCTGGTCTTCTAAACGAGCCTTTTCCTCAGTTTTCTCAATAAATGTTGTTTGTAAATTTTCCAAATGATGTTCTACTTCTGCTAATTCTGCTCTCTTCTGATTCAAAAGCTCCATTATCTCAGCTAAGGACTTCTGAGCTTCTGTTAAGCGGGCTTTCTTAGGAGCCACAACCTGTTTGGGAACAATACATGCAGCTAGGATGTGTACTTTCTAAAACGGACACCTATATAATCCTTTATAGACATGATGAGTTAAAAGTAATTATTACTATAAATATATTTGTTACTTATAATAAATTATGCTAAATAAATATTTTGCCTTAAATCTTACATTTTTTTTTTACCTAAGTAAATTACAATTTATTTATGTCATATAAAATATATAAAACATTCTGGACTAGCAAATGATCATCTGTAAAACAGATGAATTATTCAAGACTAACAAAATATTTAATATGTAGCAAAAACAGTACAGGATACAGCAAAATGTCTCAAAAATAATGAGAAGTTGCCATTCAACTGTTGCCAAAAACAGAGGGGGAAAAACATGTAGCATAAATACAGGACTATGCTCTGTGCGTGCATGTGTGTGTGTGTATGTGTGTGTGGCATTTTCAAGTCTGCAGTCTTCTTCCCGGTTGTCTGAGGCATACATTGCCTTGGGGGGATTAAGACTACGTTAATAGCATTACAAGGAGAAAGAAGCCTTGATGTTGTTTCACTACCAAAACTGAATTTTCCTCAACAAATCTTGAAAAGCTGCACTTTGTTGAGAGAAAGGAGATTTTCTAAAGTTCTTATATTATTATGTTCATTAATATATCAAGAATAGGGTTTAGTCAACTTGATCAGGAAGTATATTTTAAACCATTGATAGAAAAAATTTAGAAGATGACCAAAGAGAATAGACACCAGTTTGAAAGAAGGAAGATCTAAATCTGGTTCATTGCCATGAACAAAGCTGAAGGCAGAGAGGGAAGGAGCAGGGAGGGATCAGACACAAATGTCCTGTTTTCTCTCCTCAGGGCTGAAATCCTGAAGGGGTAATGTGTTAAATAAAGAGAGAACAGGAAGCTCCACTTTCTACTTTTGACTTCAGAGGAGACCTTACTGAATATCTCCCTTCAACCCTTCCGAAGCAACATGGGGCAGCTGCATCAGAATTAAAATGGCAGTGTGGAGGTGTAGAGTGGGAAGTCAGGAAAGATTCTGAATGCCTTGGCTTCTCTGCTTCAAGCCTTGTGAGACATGTGGACATGAGTTAGGTTGAAAGCTCCAAAACCTGTGATGGGGAGGGGACAAGATGTTCAATGGAAGAATATCCCAGATAAAATTAATTTTATTTCTTTGACAAGTCTATTCTCCTGAAAATAACAATCAAAATCCCGGCCTCTCTACAGGCATATGTACCTTACTAGGAATATCTTTCCAATTGTGACAGCCTTATCATTTACTCTGAGATTCTTTTTTTTTTTTTTTTTAGATTTTTATTTATTCATTTGAGAGAGAGAGAGAGAGAGAGTGCACAAGCAGGTGGAAGGGCAGAGGAAGAGGGAGCAGCAGACTCCCCACTGAGCAGGGAACCTGATGCAGGGTTCCTTCCCAGGATCCTAGGATCATCACCTGAGCCAAAGGCAGATGCTTAATGGACTGAGCCACCCAGATGCCCCTTCTGAGATTATTCTAAACACGTGTTACCATGTATTTTTATCTGCCTTTTTATTTATATTTCCTGCTTCCCTCAGTGGGATTCTGCAAGCTACAGAAGGCAAGGCCAATATTTCTGTGGCCCTTTTCTAGCCAAATTTACAAAATGATTTTAACCAGTCTCCATAAAATGTTCCTTACCTATGCATGCTGTTACTTCAGGGCAACAGTCCATGCTCTGTCTCTTAACTCTACTGGGTCTTTTAACTTCTGGTCCTTTGACTCAATTTTTTAATCTGCCACTTTGCCCTTGAAGTTTTGGCTTTTGCCCCACGTCTCTACAGGGGTAGGTCAGTCTGGCCCATTTATCCCTGAGCACTACTACTCACTACTACTAGCCAAGACTAGGTTATATCACACACATGTGTTCTGTCTACTAGGTGCTGCAGCAAGATAAATTCTTTCTGATATCAGTTTGAGAAACTGCTTAACTAGTCAATATATGCACAGATTTTAATTTCTGGGAATATTTCAATAGAAAATGAATGTGTTGATCCTCAAGATACCTTTGCAACTCTGTCATACACTTCCATGGCCATGATCCACTTGCACAGACCCTCAGCTGCAGAAGAAGCTTTAGCAATCTTAGAAGCATCAAATTCAGGGTTTGTAAGGTATTCACCACGTATCTTCTGCATAATAGTCACCTATGTAACAAACATTTCCATCTTAAAATTTCAACATATATATCATACAGTCATAAGATGAAAAAATAATCATGCACAGTAAAAAAAAAAATCATGCACATAGTATAAAAAAGACAAGTTGTCTTTAAAAACCAAAGTCAATACTTTGAGACAATTTTAAAATAAGCATAGTTTAAACAGAAACACAAGTCATACTTGTGGGCAGAATACACAAGATTACAGACATTAAAGCAAGATGTTTCTTCCCTTCCTCCCCAAAAAAAGACTATTGGTGTTTTGGAAAATATGTGGAAATGAGAAAAAAACAATTAAACAATCAATAAATGCAAGTTTGGATGGAAAAGCGCACTCTACATTTTTAATCTCACATACATTTGTGTTTCAGGTGTATGAAACTACTATAAGAGAACTGTTTCAAGTTAATAATACACTAAAATAGTAATTCATTAAATGATTTTCAATGGTATGAAGGAGTGGTTTTATGCATTATGAGAATTCATAATATAGTCAATAATATAATATTCCTGCATTATTTAAATCTTAAAAATGAGCTATCTTACATTTTACAAAATATTGCTTAATGTCAAAGATCTTATACACCTTGGCAAAGTTATATGTATATTAAAAATCCAATGAAACTCACTGGAATGTTGTCCTTGTCATATTCTCTCAATTCTCTTAAGAAATTCATATCTCCCAGAAGCTTTTTGCTAGGTGCCCAGTAATCTAATATCTATAAATAAAATTTATGGAAATCTATTAAATATATAATTAAAGATGCTCTGTATAAATTTTCCTTCTTGAAGTTTAAGGTATATTATCCAGAGAAACCATATACTTTCAAAATATCAACTTACATCTCTTTGGAAATAAAGAGATTCCTCTCCCCAAGAATGTACCAAATATATCAAACATTTAAGATATGAACATAAACTTATATACTGAATTCATTATAAAAAATTATACCTTGAAAGGCAAATGATGCAATTATTTCTCTTTAGGAAATATAAGAAAAGCAACTAGCATAAACACCCTCAGAATTTCATATAAGAAAATGTATTTTTATTATTTCCAGCTTTATTTTCTTTTACTCTTGATTCTTTCAAACCAGAAAAGTAGTGCTATAGACTGAAAGTGTCCCAACCCCCCCCCCCCATCAAAATTCATATTGTCAAAACCTAATCCCCAGTGTGATGGTATTTGAACACTGGTTCGTATATAGGTGATTAGGAAATGAATGGAATCAGTGTCCTTGTAAAAGAGCTCCCTCCCACTTCAGCCATGTGAGGACACAGCAAAAAGAAGGCCATCTATAAACCAGGAAATGGGCCCTCCAACCAGACACTGAATCTGCTGGAGCCTTGATCTCAGAATTTCCCATTCTCCAGCACAGTGAGAAATAAAAGCCACCCCAGACTACGGTAATTGTAATAGCAGCTCAAAGGGACTAAAACAGGTAACAAATATTTTTCTTATGGATGACCTCTTCACCCAGCTAGGCTCCCCAAGTGAGATAAAGAAGAGAAAGAAGACAAGGATTACACGTCGCTCTGCCAGTTACAGGATAAAGCACATGGTACTTATGTTAGCAAAGACATTAAAATAACTAGCCCAACAGTTTTTTTCCTAATTCCAGTAGCCTGATAGGTAGGCGTGCGTGCGTGCGTGCGTGTGTGTGTGTGTGTGTGTGTGTGTAAATGAGAATGGCTTGGTGAGAGCTGATTTATTTATTATTTCAGTAAGGACAGAGTACATACACACACACAACCACACTCACACCCCAATTCTCCAATCGGGAATTCAAATCTAGGTACTATAAAATCCCAAAAAGAAAATAAGTCCATAATTGAGTTTAGGATGGATGCTATACCTTCCTTTTTAAGGGATATAGCCTTAAGTAATAATCATAATAACAATTTATTGTGAACTTACTATATATAAAGCTTTATTCATAGGAGCTTTATATGTATCATCTATCTATATGTATAATCTATATGTATCCATCTATACATATGATCGATATGTATCTATATTTATAATCTAATAATCACATTAACTTTGTGAGGCATGTACTATAATAATCCTCCAGAGTTCCACAGGGGTTAAGCATCTTGCCCAAGGCCACACTGCTAGCGAGACAGGACTTCTGAATACAGACATTCTTGCTCTAGAACACATACTTTTAACAACTCCACTATACTGCTTAACTCAGCAGAATTTTTGAATGCTCAGAATAACACCTATGTGGTTATATATATTACATCCTTGAGAATCTTAGCTGGAAAAAGCTCACACATTTCAGTGTTCATTCAATCCCACCCCATGATGGCAGGTAACCTGCACAGACAGAAAAACAAATAGAAGCAATTGGAACCACATTTTTTCTGATGCTATACTGCTTTAGTTTTACCGTGGAATACATGTAGATAATGTTCTCCATACTTATTCTGAATCCATTCAATCTGGAAAACAATGTTTCTTCTCTGGACTGGATACTGTTGATGTTTAATTGGATAATTGTTGCTGTAAAATGTTTTGTACATTCACGAATATGATTTAAATCTGTGTCTAGTAATTACCTTGCCTCCAGTTCCTGAAGGATCCGAAATTTTTTCTGGTTTTATATCTTTCATGACACAAATAGCAGCCATAACTAATTTAACACCAGATGGAGGATTCTTCATTGATTTCACAATTGTAATGTCAGCTGGCTAAATTGAAAGAAAACAGAGTATCTTTATTTAGAACAGTTTATTTTTAAATAATGAGAATTTAGAAAATAATGTTGGAGAATAATGGAGCATTGATTTTCTATTGAAATTATAGTTGTTTTGGCTTTGCATAATTATGAAATAATTAGTAAAAGACAATTTAAATTTAGCACAGATTAAGACCAATGGTTCTCAAATGTTTGGGAGTTCATAGACTTATGAGAATATAAATATAGCTATGAATCCTCCAGAAAATACATTTTTACACATATATTAAAAATTTGCATACCAAGTCCATACACTGAACCCAGATTAAGAACCCTAATTTAGATAAAGACTTAATTATATATTTGCTTATATAGTTTTACCAAAAAAAAAAAAAAGAAGAAGAAGAAAGTAGAGGTAGACCCTTATTTATTTATAAAAGGTTTTATTTATTTATTTGACAGAGAGTGCACAAGCAGGGGGAGCATCAGGCAGAGGAAGGAGAAAGCAGGCTCCCCACTTATCAGGGAGCCCAACGTGGGACTCAATCCCAGGACCCCAGAATTATGAAGGCAGAAGCCTAACCAACTGACACACCCAGGTATCCTGACCCTAATTTAAACTTATTTCCTAAAAAGGTATATATTGTTATGACAGATGCAACAGATTCACTTACTTATTATCCACTCCAATATCCTTCTGACGTCCTTTGCAATTGTTGGAAAGCTAACAACTATGTATTTTATTTCCTCACAAATTAGAGTTGTGGGTGGTCATTGGGTTCCACCATCAGATCACTTGAATGATACCAGAATTGTGACTGAATAAATGGGGACATGGTGGGTGGTGAGGCATCTCCTTTGCTGATAGAGATTACAGTGAAGGTGGTGTGGCTCTGTGGGATGGCTCTGCAGGCTTCAGACTCAGGGGATCATTCCTCTGGGAGACTATTTCCAGTTTGGCTCTGTGAGTCATTCCTGGCAGCTCAGCCTAGGATCTATTTCTTCAGCTCTTCCAATAATTGTGTAATCCATTTACAAAATATCCTAAAGAATCCTTGTCTGCTTATACTAAATAGAACCAATTCTCTTCTCTGCAACTGAAGTCTACCTCATATAATATAGTATCTGATACCAGGAAGGGTACAAGCAACAGACTCAATGAGAGGGGAACCGGATATCAATGATCTGAACTTGTAAGGTTTGAAGGCATCAAGAATCCTATGATTGGGGCGCCTGGGTGGCTCAGTGGGTTAAGCTGTTGCCTTCGGCTCAGGTCATGATCTCAGGGTCCTGGGATCGAGCCCCGCATCGGGCTCTCTGCTCAGCAGGGAGCCTGCTTCCTCCTCTCTCTCTGCCTGCCTCTCTATCTCTGTCAAAAAAAAAAAAAAAAAAAAGAATCCTATGATTTTCAGAGGAAGCGTTGCTGAAAGTCCATAGTCCACAGTGATAGTTACTTAAATTAATGCTCATGGTCTTCTAGAATGGAGTGCCTATTAAAGACAAGGCTTTGCCAGAATAAGTGGCTGCTGTGATAAACATCTAAAGAGAGAATGAAGAAAGACCACTGGGTAGGATGTGGCTTTTAAATGTGCCAGAGAGCAGAGAGGAAGAAAAAATAAGCCCAGAGTTTTAAATTCCTGGTTCACAGCACAATGAAAGCACTAGACGTTTATATAAATGCCTTAAAATAATATATCTTGTAACTACAAGGCTGATATAACTGACAATCAGAAGAGTTTATCCTGTGAGGGGCGCCTGGGTGGCTCAGTGGGTTAAGCCGCTACCTTCGGCTCGGGTCATGATCTCAGGGTCCTGGGATCGAGTCCCGCATCGGGCTCTCTGCTCGGCGGGAGGCCTGCTTCCCTCTCTCTCTCTGCCTGCCTCTCCATCTACTTGTGATCTCTGTCAAATAAATAAATAAAATCTTTAAAAAAAAAAAAAAAAAGAAGAGTTTATCCTGTGAGATGCTGAATTACCCATAAGTTGAGCTCACAATCTTGTCAGGAATCTTACATAGAAATTAGTAGAATGAGGAAAGGGCTGAAGAATGGAGTCTGAGCATCCTGAATGGCCTTCTACACTGGGCTTTCTAAGTCAGCAGAAGCTGTCTCCCCTGTTCTGTTTGGTGAGGTTGTTCTGGTCTTGCTTAAAGACTGGAATAGGTCATACACAATGCAGTGTAATGCAGACAGCTGCCCCCCACAGCTGTATTGGGAAAGCTCTTCAAGTTTTTCCATATAGGCACCTCCAGGAAGTTGCAGGAAGGTAGCTAGCTCCACACTCTATTTAACATCTGCCTCCTGGTCCATGTACGGGACTGCTTTGGCCTCTTGGGGACTGTTTATTCCCTTCTCACTGAAATATCCTGAATGAAAACTATAAATAACACGAACAGCCAAAATATAAGATAGTGACAGAGATGAACAGTGAAGAGGCAAGTTTTGTTTGACTGGAAAAAACGATGTAACACCCCCAGGTGGAATAGGACCACACCTAATGAACCAAGGACCCATGCGGAGTTTGTTGATGAAACCCAAGGTAGCAAATTCAAACACTTGCCTTGAGTGTATCCAGGGCAGACAGTGCTGCTTCCAAAGCTGGAATTGCCTCGGCTAGGTCGCTCTCACACTCATTTTTCAGAGCTTGGGCTTCTTCAGCCTTGCCACTGGCTATTTCTTCATCTAATTTCACAAACTTTCTTTTTGCTTCCACTTGTGCAGACTCTATCTCAATAACCTAAACAGAGAGAAAAAATAAAACAATTCCTCCAACATCCTACTATTTTCTCTATCCTAGAGACAAGAGTATGTTTGGAAATTAGGGAATTCAACACATCATGTTGTAGAGCAGGAGGGCCCAGGATAAAATGAGGAGAAATGCAAATAACATGTGACCTAACTGGATAATGAGCTTCCCACTTCCCTCCAAAATCAACACAGCTGGGGTGCCTGGATGGTTCAGTTGCTTGGGCATCCGACTCTTGATTTTGGCTCAGATCATGGTGTCGGGGTCATGAGATGGAGACCTTATCAGGCTCTGTGTTGAGTACAGAGTCTACTTGGGACTCTCTCTCTTTCTCTACTATAAATAAATAAATGAATGAATTCTTAAAAAAAAATCAACACAACTCACACAGGACTCAATGAGATAGCCGGTAAGCAGAAAAGGGTTAGGTTCCTAAGATCTAGTAGTGGGAAAAAATTAAGGAATATTTTCAAGGCTAATATTACATATTTCAATTGTCTTCTGACATCAGTTAAAAAAAAAAACTCAAGATACTCTACCTGCATCATATGTGCATTTTCAATTTTAGCTTCCTCCAATTTGGGCTGTAATTGGACAAGCTCCATTTTCATTTCTCCAACCTAAATAGATAGTTTGCCATTAAGTTTTCATAGCAACAAGAGCTATAAAATTTTTTTTTAAGATTTTATTTATTTATTTGACAGAGAGAAATCACAAGTAGGCAGAGAAGCAGGCAGAGAGAGAGGAGGAAGCAGGCTCCCCGCTGAGCAGAAAGCCCGATGTGGGGCTCGAACCCAGGACCTGGGATCATGACCTGAGCCAAAGGCAGCGGCTTAACCCACTGAGCCACCCAGGCGCCCCGCAACAAGAGCTATAGAAGCAAAACACAGAAAATCGCAACTTAAAGGTATCATAAGGCATCAGGTCCAGAAAATCTTAACTTTTCCTTCCAGTTCTTTATATGATAAATAAAACCATGAGGGCATGGGCAGTTTTCTTCACAAAAGACTTCATTGTCCTTGAGTATATGACAGTGCAGTAAGAGGATGCAGTTGCCCCTGAAGAAGTGCAGCTAGAAAGAAGGTGGCAGCTTGGGAGTCCCTATTATACTCTGGGCATGGTATACAATGCATACGGATTACCCAAACCTTGTTGCTTCTACTGAACTAATGCTAATAAGTATCACTATCACTTGACTCATTAAAAATACAATCTCATATTTAGCCAGCTATTATAATAGTAATAAAAAAGGCAACCCAGACTTATTGTATTCTCTCCAAATGTCAAAAACTTAAGAATAGGGGCTCCTGGGTGGCTCAGTTGGTTAAGCAACCAACTCTTGATCTCAGCTCAGGTCTTGATTTCACAGTTGTGAGTTCAAGCCACATTGGGCTCCACACTGGGTATGGAGACTACTATAAAAACAAAACAAAAAACTGAAGAATAAAACAAAATGTATCTGTGTGGAAACTCAGTGGATTTCTCTAAACCTCATGTTACTCATCCGTAAAATGAGAATCATTAAAGTGTCTACCTCATGGAGTGGTTATGAGGAATAATTGAAGGAGTGTGTGTGAAGCATATAACACAGTGCCCTGCACATAGTATATTCTTGATAAATTATAACTCTTGCTATTTATGATTTCCTATATTTCCTGTGATACGTTACCATTTTGAGCAGCTCATCAAATTTACCTGAGACTCAGCAAAAGCTAATTTGTCAAGCCCATTCACGTATTGCTGTTTTGCTTCCATCACAGCTTGTCGCCTCTTAGTCAAAAGCTGTCGAAATGAGGCAATAAGTTCAAGATAAGAAGTAGCCGTAACGTAGTTATGTCGTCCTAGCTCCTGCAAGAACCTAAGACGGACAACATATCTTACTCTAAGTAAAGAGTTGCACAAAGTAAGAGGTATATTCAACATAGCATCAACAACAAACCTAGAAGAATAAAAGTTAATTTTATTTAGAAGCTGCTGTGTACTTGAACTCTGTAACATTCTGAGAATTCTACACATAACCACATCCTAATATCCTGTCTACAAAATATCAAATAGCAGTGATGTGTTTAAAAAGCAAAAAAAAAAAAAAGCACTAATCACTCGAGATGGGTATCAAAGGTGAACAACAGCAAGAAAGATATAGATCTTTTTACATGTTTCATAAACCAGGAGGATCTAACGCTAGAAAGGGACCCAAGATACTGTGAGAGCTAATGAAGTATAGTAGGAAGGAGGGGCATTGCAGATAGGATAGCAGGGATGAGTCAGCATTCTCTGCACAGAGTGTGTCACACTGGTTGAATGGGGTAAGACCAGAAGTGTAAGATTACCACATATACACATGGAGACAACAGAAGCAATGTTTCTCATGGCAAGTACACAAAGTAGGTAGAGCCCACTGTGGATGCAATCATCAAAGCCAACAATGTTACCAAGCTGTATGATTCTGGATAGGCGGTATAGCATAAGCACTTGGGTTTATGCACTTTTGAAATGAGGATTTCAGAGATGAACAGAGGCAAAACAGATACTTTTGAGTTATCCACGGCCAGCTCCATTTTTCTGAAAACTTCTATCCAGTGCCCCACCAGCAGTGTTTGTTCTATGAAACCTGCCATCTTAACCATGGCTGATTAGCCTGGGGTTGATTAGCACTAGACACAAATGAGGCTGATCACCTTTTGGTATAAATTTGGTAAAGGGAGCTGGAAAGGGCCCATCAGTCTGCCTAGAGTTGAAATTGCAAGAAGTAAACCTGAGAATTGAGAGGCAGATTGTTTTCTCCATATGCAATGGGAAGGAGAAAACTCAGTCTGCTAAATACCATGTGATCTCATTTATACATGGAACCTAAAAAAAAATTATTTCATAGAAATAGAGCACAAATTGGAGGTTCCAGAGGCAGGGAGTGGTGGGGGTGAGTGGGTGAATGTGATCAAAAGGTACCAACTTCCAATTTTAAGGTGAATAAGTTCTGGGAATGTAAAGTACAGCATGGTGACAATAGTAAACAATAGTGTATTGTGTATTTGAAACTTGCTAAGAGAGTAGATCTTAAAAGTTCTCATCACAAGTAGACAAACCATAAGAAACTCTTAATCTCGCAGAACAAACTGAGGGTTGCTGGGGGTCAGGGGGTCGGGAGAGGTGGTGGGGTTATGGACATTGGGGGGGCTGTGTGCTGTGGTGAGTGCTGTAAAGTGTGTAAACCTGGTGATTCACAGACCTGTACCCCTGGGGCTAAAAATACATTATATGTTTATAAAAAAATTAAAAATTAATTTTAATTTTAAAAAAGTTCTCATTACAATAAAAATGAGGCAATAGTAACTAACTGTAGTAATCATTTCACATTATGTATATATACAAAATCATTATGCTATACACCTTAAATTTATATAATGTTATATATCAATTATACCTCAAAACTAGAAAAAAATCAAAGATAAAAAAGAAAGGAAGGAAGGAAGGAAAGGCAGTCTGCAAAGAGAAAGAAGATGCCCAGAAAGAAACAGGGATGAGAAACAGAGGAAAATATTTCTGGGTTTAGGATGACTTTCTAACCCGTTTCCAGTCACATCTGAGATCCAGTTGTAATCTTTCTCTAAGGCTTGTGAGATACCCCTGAATCTTTATCATAAATTCTTCCTTTTTCTTAAACCTAGATTAAATAATTTTCTATTACTTGCAAGCCAAGGTCCTCCCTAATTAAATGATCAGAAATATTTAGAAGACATAGAAATCCTATTGAAATTTTGAGCTTTCAGAAAAAGAGACATGTTAAAAAGAGACATGTTAAAATACAAGGCACTTTGCATTTTAAAATTTAGTAATATTAACCTTTCTGAGAGATCCATAATGGTAGTGTGAAAGTGTTTGCAGATTGGAACTATCTCTCGTCTTTCAACCTCAGTAAGCTCCAGTGTTTCTAAGAATTTCACAGCTACGAGTTCAAGGGCATCTTCAGGCCATGGCTAAAAATAAGAAAAAGATAAACTTAGGAAATTTAAGATGGGTAGTTCCACTCTAACGATATAAATGTCTTCCTGTGAGAGAAGACCTTGGGGTTGAAAAAATTAAAATCTTAATGGGGAAAATAGAATTGGGTGGGCTGAGATCACAGGTAAATCTGTGAAAGAGCTAACAAATATTTTTATACTAAAATTAAAGATAACAAAATATAAAGGAAGCATCAGTGATATTTTACATATCAAGGATATACCACACTGCTTTCCTAATCTCATCCACTTGGATATCAAGTAGATGCCCCATATTTAGTATGACAGTGGCAGAAGTTAGTTGCACACCTAATACCTATCAGCCCTTTTCCCTTAGAACTCCAATTTTATTCTAGATTGCAATATGCCCAGATAAAAGACCATATTTCCTAGATTCCCTTGCAATTCACAGGCGATAAAGGCATATAGACAGCTGTTGGGTGGGGATCTCCAGGAAGGTTCTTTACAGGGTTACATAGAGCTTGTGTGTGCCTTTTTGCCCTGTGTATTATTCTACTTCTTGCCTGGAACACAGATCTGAGAGTTGGAGCTCCAGCAGCCATTTTAGACCATAAGGTGAATTCGAGGGTGGCAACCACATGCTAAGGATAGCAAAGAAGAAGGAACTTGAGATATGATGACTTTGTTAAGCCACAAAATCCCAGTGTGTTTATCTGCAGAATTTTTCTATGAGAGAAAAATACTTTATATGTTTAGTTTAGGTTTCTTTTTTTTAAGGTTTATTTAATTATAAATAATTAATTAAAATTTAAATTATTTATTTGAGAGAGAGAACACACAGTGAGAAGGGAGAGAGTGTGTCTTAAGCACGCTCTGCACTGAGTGCAGAACCCAGCATAGGGCTCAATCTCAGGACCCTGAGATCATGACCTGAGCCAAAACCAAGAGTCGGACCCTCAAGAGACTGCACCATCCACATGCCCCTAGTTTGGGTTTGTTACTAGCATCTATCATAATTCCTAACTGTTATAGCATCCAGACTGAACTTTTTGAGTTTCTTCTCCCAAAATTTGCTTCTCCTCCAGTCTTGTCTCAGGGAAATGATTCTTCTGCTTCTCCTGGAATATGCCAACTGTGCTGCTGCCTCTGGTCCTTGGGACTTGTTATTCCCTCTGACTAGAACCCTTATCACCTAGACCCGCATGTGATTCTCCTTCACATCTCTGACCAAAGACCAACTTACTAGGAGGGTCTTTCTAGAATACTCATTCTAAAACACTATTCCCTCTCTTATTTTCTTGTCCTGAGTTTTCTTCTTAGCACTTACTAATACAGGACATATTTTTTTTTGTTCATTCATTCATCATCTGTCTCCTCTGACCATGAAATCCATGAAAGCAAGGACCTTTTCTCACTACCATTATCTTCAGTGCCTAAGACAGCCTCTGTCAATAATTATTACAAGTATTTATTCTGTGAAATAATTTATGTTAAATGAACAATTAATCTTCACTTGCTCATTAGAGTATTTTCCAAATTTCATTTAGATTTGACAAGATGCTTGTAATTATTTTCCTTTGTATCAGACAATATTCATTTTAAGATCAATTTTTTTCAGCCTCTGGCCCTCCAGCCTAGTGAAAGTCAACCCTTTTTGACCTAGCACTCCATTAGTAAAGTTTTAAGCACACACTGCCAGAGTATGCATACCTACTAATAGACTGTATTATCGAGATCAGTGAATAATCAGTGAGATTACTGAGATCTGTGAATTTTTGTAAAATGCCAGAGTGAGTGTCATATGAGCTATATGTCACTGAAAGCATTATAAAGGTTCATCTTTCTGTTCTGGGTGATTCATGTTTAATTATCCTGCTAGTCCTGAAGGGTTTTTTGTTTTGTTTTAATGCAGGGCTTGAACTCACAAGCCTGAGATTAAGACCTGAGCTGAGATCAAGAGTCAGATGCTTAACCAACTAAGCCACCCGGGTGCTCTAGTCATGAAGGTTTAATAACTAACTGTGGCAACTAGAATATTTATGGCCAAAGTGACAGTAACCAGTCTTACTGAGTCTTCAAACAAAAGGGATATATCATCATATATAATAAGGAAAGAAGTGGAGTACTTTCCAGAGGTGCCTAATTTAGAAGCTCAACCATGTCATCAACGATCCAGTTCTTTCCATCCTTTTGCTCTACCATTCTTAGTATATTTTATCCTTGGGCTTGTCCTATCGTGGTGGCAAGAGGACTGCTGCAGCTATGGACACTATATGCTCAAGCAACAAGTTTGAGAGACAAAAAAGGCCCTTTTCCTACCATGTAACTCTTCCTTTAGTGAAAAAAATATTCCCCAAAGCTCCCCAGTAGACTTGAACTCTGGCCCTACTGGCAAGGACTGGGCCATCAACAGGCTCATGCATAAACCAATCAATAGTAAGAGGCACAAGAGCACCAATATCGACTTAGACCAACCAGGAATCAATCCTTCTGACACAAAATCAGAATTCTGTAGGCAAGGATGAAGTAGGTAGAGAATGGCTGTTGACAGGAAACCAACGGTCTCTCCAATGCCATCATAAGCTAATATTGCGTGGTATGATATACTCTAGGGATAAGGTTAACATATCAATTCATATTTTATATAGTCTTCTTAAATTTAACTGATATCCTGTCAGATCTCATTAAGTAGTCATTGCTTTTGCCTCATGACGTGGCGGACACAGAGCTCAAGCTAGCTTACACTGGTTTATGCCATTCTGTTATATCTACTTACAATTGCGCCGCATCTTCAATGTTCAGTTTATCCCTGAGATGGATCCCTCAGGGTACCTTCCATCCTGTCTATGACACATGGCCATCTGACATATAAACTGAGTAAGGGTGTCAATGTTAACCCATATGAAATATTTCATACAAAAATGAATATTCCGGGGCACTTGGGTGGCTCAGTCAGTTAAGCATCTAACCTCTTGATCTCAGTTCAGGTCTTGATCTCAGGGTTGTGATTTCAAGCCCTGCACTGGGCTCCACACTGGGCATGGAGCCTACTTTAAAAAAAAATTCCAGTAATTCCTTCCCTCATCATCTGAATTGTTTTGTACCCCTGCTAAGTACACAACCTACTTTGAGACTACAGATCTAGCCACAAAATTAATGCTGTCCTGACCTATGTGACACACCGTGACTTATAATCACTTCCTGAGTTTCGAAGACTTAGATCCCAGACAATGGCATTAGCATCATTCTGACACAGATCCTACATCCTCACTGCTTCAGTGTAAAACCTTCTGTTACCCACTTAAACTCCCTTATTTATTTGCAATTCTCTGTTCCCTCTTTTATTTTTTTTAAAGATTTTATTTATTTATTTGACAGAGAGAGATCACAAGTAAACAGAGAGGCAGGCAGAGAGAGAGAGAGAGGGAAGCAGGCTCCCTGCTGAGCAGAGAGCCTGATGCGGGACTCGATCCCAGGACCCTGAGATCATGACCTGAGCCGAAGGCAGAGGCTTAACCCACTGAGCCACCCAGGCGCCCTCTGTTCCCTCTTTTAAAACATCTTCTCAACAACTCTGAATTACTTACAGTAAGAGAAAGTCTCATGGTTATGACAAAGACATTCAGAAATAGTAAACTTATAAGATTTCACAAAAGAAAAATTTACAGTTGGACAGACTTTATTTGGTTTGGGTTTCTGGCCACTTAATGGATATGGTATTAAGATATGGTTTTCACAAATCAAAACTGTTTACACAAGAATAAAAGCTGTGTGAAACACTAAAATGTCCTCTAGCTGAAACATTTGTGCAGTCCTAGGAAAAATAGTTTTTCACACAATTGATAAATAGGTAGAATAAAACAAATAAATGCCAGAAATTTATTTTTGAAAGAAATTGGGGGCATCTGGGTGGCTCAGTTGATTAAGAATCTGCCTTCAGCTCAGGTCATGATTACCATGGGACTGAGCCCTGAGTGAAACTCCCTGCTCAGAGGAAGTCTGCTTCCCCCTCTCCTTCCACCACCCCCACCCTGGCTTGTGCGCTCGCGCTCTCTCTCTCTCTCTCTCTCTCTCTCTCACTTGCTCACTTGCTCTCTCAAATAAATAGATAAAATCTTTAAAAAAAAAAAAAAAAAAGGAAAGAAATTAGGGGCATCTGGGTAGCTCAGTCAGTTAAGTATCCAATTCTTGGTTTGGGCTCAGGTCATGATCTCACAGTCATGAGATCAAGCCCCACATCAGGCTCTGTGTTCGGGGTGGAGTCTTTTCAGATTCTGTCTCTCCCTCCCTACCCGTTTCTCCACCTTCCCAACCCCGCTTGCACACTCTCTCACTCTCTAAAATAAAATCTTTTTAAAAAAGAGGTATAAAATAATTTAGTCTATAATCTACAGTCCACATTGTATTGAACATAAAACAATTAAATAGAAGGTACTATGAAATACTATTCTCAAGAGCATAATTACTACTACTTCATAGTCTTACACAGGCAGTGACAATTTGCTTTATGATTAAGTGAAGTGGGAGCCTTCATCATTTGCTGTTAGTATGACTGAAATGATCACCCAGCTGGTCTTCCTCTCTTTTGTTTTGCCCTATTCCAAACCATCCACCATATAGTCTCCAAGGGTTTGGATCTTTTTCCTTTGAAATATATTAGTTAAATATATGTTGATGCTCCCAAGGTGTCTTCGGTATAAAACCAAATTCATAGGCACATTTACAAATTACCTTAGAACTCGGCACCCACCCAAAGCTCAGGCTTAACTCCTGCTATCCTCATTGCCAGTTTGCAGTTACACAAATGAGCCATGCCCTCTCTGCCGCTCTACCTTTGCACATACTATGCCCTTGTGATGGTTAGTTTTGTGTGTCAATTTTACTATGGGCCATGGGGTGTCCATATATTTGGTCAAACACTATGCTGGATGTTTCTATGAGGTGTGCTTCCTGTGTCTCCAGCTTGTTGGCTGCAGATCTTCAAACTTGTTAGCCTCCATAATCATGTGAGCCAATTACTTACAAGAAATATACATATAGATATAACTATTGATATGGACAGATATAGATCTACATATGTGTATTTTTATACATATATACATGTAGGTTTATACATACTTTTATGTTTAACACATTCTCTTGGTTCTTAATATATTCCTTCTCTCTGTAACTAATTTATTTTCATACTTCAGAGATTCACTGTCCTAATAAGTATAACTTCTGCACACCAAGATTATAGCTCTTTTATATAATTGTAGCTGCTCATTTGCCAGCTGCCTTTCCTATCTTCCAGTCTAGAGTGTGAGATCCTTCTGCGGATCCTGTAGGTTTATCAGTCCCTGGCGCCAAGCACTATGTCTGTCATTAGAGTAAGTGATCAAGAAACATGTGCTGAATGGTTATTAACAGAGCTGGAATAAGATTTCAGAAAATTCTAAAAGATTTAGTTGCCACTGCCCCTCACCCGCCCACCGCTGCCCCAAAATTACAAACCTGGAACCAGTCAATGGTACAGCAATTGATGAGGGATGGGAACTGTCTCAAGCGATTTCTAAAGGCATCTCCGATGGGGCTAAAGGCCACTACCACATGAAGATTTTCTTTGCAGCGATTTACAAAGAAAGCAAACAGGGCCAAGGGACTGAGTTCATCATGTTTATTGCCAGCCTGAGCTACAGGACGAACACCCTAGGGAATAACAGAAAATAAAAACCTTATAAATGAAAATGGACAAGTTGATAATGGGATTAGTAGATACTGGAATATTAAGAATTTTTATTATAAATAAGTACCTTATAAATACCCTTAATTTTTTTATATCAGTAGAATTTCTTTGATACAGTTTGTACTTAGAAGACTTCTTCCAACCCCATAATTTTTTTTTTTTAAGAAAAAAAAGAGTTTCTTAAGGAAATAATTATTAGGCAAAGTTTTCCTCTGATTATCAATATACAGAACAATAGTCCATCAGTGATATCCAACCCCATAATTTTATAATTTGAAAACAAATATCTGCTAAGAATTTAACTTATAAAGATACCCATAAAAAGTTCACCATGAAAGAAATTAAAAAGAAAAAAAAAGTTCACCATGATAGAGGTATAGAACCATAATTCAACATTGCTTATAAGAGGAAAAACAACCAAAACATCTACTGAAAAAAAGTATAAAACATCCAAATGCTGTGATTTTTGTGTAACCATTAAAGGAGGTGCCTCAATGTATGTGGTAGGGCAAGATCAGCAAGATAAAATTAGAACAAACTGCAACAGTGTGTATAATACAATCCTCTTTGTTAAATTAAAAAATATTTAGGCACATGTGTAAGTACATACACACATTTTTATGGAGGCAATCACAAACTATTTATAATGGTTACTTTTGTGAGATGGACTTAAAAGGACAGTATGAGAGGGAAGCTGTCACTTTTTATTCTGAACATATTTCTTGCTTTATATCATTCTTTTTTTTTAAATTTTGGACATTTTTATACCGTTTGCATTCACTCACTTTATTCTTACAACATTCGTATATTTTAATTTTTTAAAAATATTTTATTTATTTATTTGGCAGAGAGAGAGAGAGAGATCACAAGTAGCCAGAGAGGCAGGCAGAGAGGGAGGGGGAAGCAGGCTTCCCGCTGAGCCGAGAGCCCCATGTGAGGCTCGATCCCAGGACCCTGAGACCGTGACCTGAGCTGAAGGCAGAACCTTAACCCACTAAGCCACCCAGGTGCCCCAACATTCGTGTATTTTAAAAATGTTAATACAGTTGCCCGGTAATGAGATTACAGGGGCACTTCTAATTTTCTTTGTTCGTCTTTACATGAGAGATGCATTTACTTGAGGTTGAGCATCATGGCTCTGGAACCAAACTACTGAATTCAAATCCCAGCTTGTAGCTTATTACCAATATGACCTTGGGGCAAGTTATTTAAACTGTCTGTAACTTAATCGCCTCATCTGTAAAATGGGGAAAGAGTACCTACAGCAGAGGGTAGTTGAAGGATCGAATGAGTTTTTATGTGTAAACAGTTGAGTAGTTCTTGTCGCATAGGTAAGGAACTATTAGTTTTTATATGCCACCTTTCTGCTTGTTCAGAGCACAAAAGATTTCAGAGTCAATAACTATCTTATAAATAGATTTTAAAAAGTTTTTTTGATAGCAGATATCTGTAGACATATTTATTATGTACACACACACAATGTTATAGCTACTACAATGAATTGGTTTCTAAAAGAATTCTCTATTTTAGATAATGTTCTGCTTTATGTGCTAGCTATATCCTTGGAAAATTATAAACGGACTCTGCATATGCATTCTGACAGTAATTCCCAAATTATGAATATTATGATCAGTGTCAGTCTATGATGTTATGTTCACATGGTCTATCTGCACTAACTCTGAGTTAACCCTGGGACATGCAAATAGAGAAAGGTAATGTCTGGTTGGAGCCATAAGAATAAAAGTTCAAGAAAGAGCGAGGATGGTAATATAAGTATGGTGGTTATTTATATAAAAAGGGTTAATGCTTCTAAGTAGATAAGCTTTCTGTGGGAGTGTAATATCCACCTGGACCCGCACATAAATTTTGGAAGCAGGCCTGATTCGGGGGAGTAAGAAAATGAGTTGTTACTGAAAAAATAATTAGACAAACTGAGTGAAACTTCACAGCAGTCAAGGGGAAGTGGAGTTGGAAACACACAAAAACCTGCATTAAAAAGGTTTAGAGCAGCTTTATTTATAACTGCTCAAACCTGGAAGCAACCAAGATGTCCCCCAATAGGTGAATGGATAAACTGTGATACTTTCATTCACTGGGATATCATTCAGAGATAAAAATAAATGACCTATCAAGCCATAAAAAGATACGGAAGAACCTTAAATGCATATTGTTAACTGAAAGAAGACAATCCAAAAAAGCTACATACTGTATGGTTCCAAGTATGTAACATTCTGGAAAAGCTAAAATGATGGAGACAGAAAAAACAGTAGAGATTGCTAGGAGTTTGGGGAAGGAAGAGAGGCATAAATAGATGGAACTCGTGGCATTTTTATGTTAGGGAAACCATTCTGTATGATACTTAATGGTGAATACACATCAGCACTCATTTGTCCGAAAGTTGTAGAACGTATAGCACAAAAAGTGAACCCTAATGTAAGCTGAAGAATAATGAATTATGTCAAATATAAATGAGTATTTTTTTAAAATATTTTATTTATTTGACAGAGAGAAATCACAAGTAGGCAGAGAGGCAGGCAGAGAGAGAGAGGAGGAAGCAGGCTCCCTGCTGAGCAGACAGGACCCTGAGATTACGACCTGAGCTGAAGGCAGAAGCTTTAACCCACTGAGCCACCCAGGCGCCCCTAAATGAGTATTTTTAAAGGAACTGAGAAAATATCACTGAAAGTGATAAATAAGAAGTCACTGTTTTATTGAGAAAGACACAGAAATAATTTAATTCCTTAAGGAAGGCAAATAGAACAGCGGAAAATGTAGGCCAGAAATGGAGGTCTGAAGCTTGAACTCTATTGCTGAAATCAGAGACATGTGCTGAGTCTGTAAGAGAGGCGCTCTAAGCAGTGCCCAGTCCAAGTTATAGAGGCCAATTGTCGGGAGTGAGGAGGTTTATACTGAGATCTTTGTCAGAGGGATGAAATAAGCAAAGTCCAGAACATGATCTCCAAAGTGGGATGTCCAGGGTAGTGCAGAATGTAGGAAGAAAATAAACAGAAATCCTTTCATATTACTTCTTCTATTTTAAAAAATCAGCATAAAGCAGAGAAACAGATACATTTCAGTACTCCTGAGTTTTGACTATGGCTATTTCCTTGTGGATAAATTAATCTGGTATTCATAGACTGGGGTGGAATGTAAAAGAAAGAAGTTCTTAAGGTCACTGTTGGGTCAGACCATAAGAAAATACTGAAGCAATGGAAGTTCTGTAGCAAAGTGACAAGATGAAAAGATAAATAGCTAAAGTGAGCAGGAAAGCTTGGCAAAGCTGAAGAAATCCCACTCCCCAAGAATGACTATTTCTTGGAAGGGAGCTTAGTGGATGAATTTATCCTACAAATTAGGAGAATCACCATTTTTCAACAGCCTTAGACACACCCTTGAAATCTCCCAGATAAAAGAGAGAACTCGGAATCTTTTCTTTATTCCTTTTCTCCTTCCCCACCCCAGGCCACAAACTAGTAATGTCTCATTTATTGAGGGCATTCCAAGTACATGACACTTCGTAAGAGCTTCATTTCATTTGATCTTCAGGCCTCACAACACCCTATATAGGAAGAAATATGTTGTATATATATATTAGTTCCATTCCATACAAGAGAAAAGCAGGTGTTTGAACTATTCTACTACAGATGCTATCAGTGGAAAAGATACAGAAAGAACATTCATTCTGGAATGAAACACCCAGATATGAATGATATATTCTACGGGTAATAGTAGTTATGGCAACTAGAAAGAGGCAAGTACTAGCAGAGATCTTCTGTAGGAAGATTAGAAATGAGGACTGAAGGACAATCTGAAGTAGTTGGCACTTCACAATTGTATTTTTTTTTGTCAATTATGTCACAAAGCATAATTCTCAGATCTATCAGAATTGTTAGGACAAGGAGTTTTATTAAAGCTTTTTAAAAATTTGCTAACCAGTGGTAAACTATAACAGCTAATCAAGCAATATTTCAAAGCTATGTTTTTTCACATCACTGTAACCCTAAGACGTGATTTAAAATGTATAATCACTCTTAAATATGCTACATAAGATCAAACAGATGCAATTATCATCATTATGAAAAAAGGAATTATAAAAATTCTGTCTCATAACTATGGTAGAAGTGATTTGAAGTTTACCAAGAAAAGATGTATTAAAATAATATACTTTTAAGTTTTTAATTACCAAAATCCAATATGCAAGCTATAATTGTCCTGAAGAGCAGAGAAAAAGTAACAAGATAAGAACATTTCTGTGTTGGGAACACCACTTGCTAAAAAGCATTACCTCCATCACTTCCTGCTTTTCATCAACAGCAAAAATGTTAGGTACTTCTCCCGTATTGAGCACACTGTCAATATCTTCTAGAAAGGCTTCCTCTTTAATCTGAATGTCGGTGATTAGAAAGACTGTCTTCTGGCCCCTCATGCCCACGTTCCTTAATAGAACCTTAAAATAAAAATGCAATGGTAAGCAGAATGCGGTGAACGTGTGCTGTTCTTGCTTTCCCTGCCTTTCCCTTTTGGTAATGACATTTCAATTTTAGAGTGGTACCTCTCTCCACTTCTGGTGGGGTGGTGGGGCATTCCTATCATTCAGGGCCTCTACTTTTCCCACCTCCTGAGTGGGAGACCTAACTAGTCAGAGTTTCCCAAGCCCCCGTACATAGTCATTGATTCAGAGGAGGGCACGATTTTAAGAGGGCTCCCTCACAGTCTTACTTCAGGGACTGAGATGGACTTGGAAACAGAAAGAATCTCTGTTACTCTGAGATGAAAGACATAAAGTCTAGTAATCTAGAATCTATAAATGCCAACTATGTTGCCTCATGGAGGAGTCTACTGGAGAAGGAACCTAATGGAGAAGTGTAGAGCCAGGAGACAGAGTAATTACTGAGGGGTTAATTTGAGTTCCTGAATTCAGACATGTCAAAGCCCTATCTACCTCTGGACCTTCTATCATGTAAGACAATAACTTCATATTTTGCTTAAGTTAGTTTGAGTTGTATTTTGTTTTGTGTTGCGTTGTCAATTGCAACCAAAGATTCCCAATTAATATAAAGATATGGACTTGGGGGCATGGTGGAGGAGACTTGTTTAGGATGTTAGAACTGTTTGTTAAAATTCCAGAACTTGTAAGCAGATTTTTATAAAGCATTAAAAATGAAATTATATAAACTTATAATTAAATATATTATGTTAACAAGGGTAACAAATCTCATCACTTCCTATTATACTTACCATTATCTATCTTATAGAAATTATTTAAATCTATTATATACAGTAAAATACCATATAATGGTGCTCAAACACATAACTCTTCCCAACTCTGTTTTCAGTGACATCCATGGCAGGAGTTTGAATAATCCATGGTGGGAGTTTTTACACCAGAGAAATTGGCAAATGCTACTCGTCAAGAGGTTCTCCTGAACCCCCTGGAGAGTAGGGTGTTAGACATTTGCCAGTATTCAACTGGGTATATTTCAAGTGAAAACACATTACTACTCTGCAAATGATTTTTTTAAACTTTATTCTATTTTTTCAGTGTTCCAAGATTCATTGTTTATGCATCACACCCAGTGCTCCATGCAATACGTGCCCTCCTTAATACCCACCACCAGGCTAAATGATTTTTAAAATAAACTGTCTCCATTTCTAAATTATATCTTTTAAGTATATCATATCATTTAAATAAATGCTGAATTTTAATATTATACAAAAACTGCTTTTCCCCATTAAAGCCATTCTTCAAAATACAGGTTGTTGTGTTCCTAGAAATACTTTTCTATCACCAAAACAAGTGTTCAAAGAAGTATTATATCTAATCATGTCAGCTTTATTTTTATAGCATTTTAAAAATTATTATATATATTTGGATATATTTGTGTGTATATATATTTGTATACAACATATATATATTCGTATACATATATATATGTTGTATACAAATATATATACACACAAATATATCCAAATATATATAATAATTTTTAAAATGCTATAAAAATAAAGCTGACATGATTAGAAGGGAGGGGTGGGGGGATGGGTGAGCCTGGTGATGTGTATTAAGGAGGGCACAGATTGCATGGAGCACTGGGTATTATAGGCAAACAATGAATCATGGAACACTACATCAAAAACTAATGATGTACTGTATGGTGACTAACAAAAAATATTATTATATACAAATAAATAGAAAGATACAATAAAAGCAGATTTAATTTATTGGCATAAGCATTGTTATACTTAAAAATCATATTCAAACGTACAATGTGTGAAACTATTTCCAAACAGGAAAAGAGGGAACATTTCCAAAATACTAGGTATATGCCAAGAATCTTACATTTTATAATTTAATCATAACGACCTATGAACTAGGTGGTATTATCCAAATTTTACAAATAAAGTAACTAGGGAGTGACATTAGTCAGATAACAGACTGGAAAGCTCCAGGTCCTCATTGTCCCAGGAAGATACCAAATCAGCAATATACAGACCAAAATACCTTTGTGGAACCTTAGGAACTAGTTAAGGGGTATGGCACCCCTGTAAATGCATAAAAAAGAGAAGGAACAATTCAGAGAGTGTAAAAAAATTTACTGTAATTTTCTCGCCCTAGCCCCTTCTCTCCTAGCATAGAGCAACACAGGAGGATACCGTCAATTCTTGGCTTTTCCCCTCACATAGAGGGAATAGACTGGACCTGCTTTCAGCATTCTGGCTTGTCAAGGGGCTGCCTGACAGACTGATTTTTGTCTCACCTGACTCAGGGTACTGACGGGAACAGAGCTTAGTTCTGATATGAGATTGGAGACCACTGAAGACAGAGGCAAGTGCCCTCCCACAAGGGAGCATCAGTGACTCTGAAGTTCCACAGGAAGGTGCCAGGGGGACCAATAGGTGAGGGGAAGAAGAATACAGTACAGACCAAAACCAAAAAAGATCATAAGAAGAAAGAGGAAATTAAGGTAGCTAAAGTCACCTGTATTCATGCACAACCCAAAAGAAGATTCAATCCCCCACAAGTTCTGAGAAGTCTCAGAACTTCTAGAACGGTGATTGGTGAAGGTTTCTCTCTGCATGAAGCCAGTCCATAAAGACTGGAGAGGTAGTAGTTCATCAAGTGCCCCAAACTTAGAAGATCACAAGATGTACAAGGAAACAGGGAAACATGACCCAATCAAAAAAACAAAATAAACCCCAAGAAAACCAAAACAACAACAAAAACAGATCTAAGAACTGCATAACACGAAATTAAAAATAACTTTTCAAGATGCTCAATAAAACAATGAATCTTGGAACACTACATCAAAAACTAAGGAAGATGTGGTCCATATACACTACGGAGTATTATGCCTCCATCAGAAAGGATGAATACCCAACTTTTGTAGCAACATGGATGGGACTGGAAGAGATTATGCTGAGTGAAATAAGTCAAGCAGAGAGTGTCAATTATCATATGGTTTCACTTATTTGTGGAGCATAACAAATAACATGGTGGACATGGGGAGATGGAGAGGAGAAGGGAGCTGAGGGAAATTGGAAGGGGAGGTGAACCATGAGAGACTATGGACCCTGAAAAACAATCTGAGGGTTTTGAAGGGGCGGGTGGTGGGAGGTTGGGGGAACCAGGTGGTGGGTATTGGGGAGGGCACGTATTGCATGGAGCACTGGGTGTGGTGCAAAAACAATGAATACTGTTACGCTGAAAAGAAATTAAAAAAAAAAACAAAAACTAATGATGTGTTGTATGGTGATGAATATAACACAGAAAAATTTTTTAAAAATTAAATTTAAAAAAAGGTGCTCAATAAGCTAAAAACAGAATACAGATAGAAAACTAAAGAAAATTAGGAAAATAATGCATTGTCAAAATAGGAATATTAATAGAAATGTGAACACCTAAAAAATAACTTAAGAGACTTATGGGATATCATTAAGTGGACTATTATACACATTATAGGAGTATCAAAGAAGAAAAGAGGGGGAAAGGCAGAGAGCTTAAAGAAATAATGTCCCAAAACTGAAATCTGAGGATAGAAATGAACAAATGAGGATAGAAATAGAAATTCAAGAAGCTCAGCAAACTCCAACTAGAATAAACCCTAACAGACTCACACACCAAGACATATTATAATCAAACTGCTCAAAGTCAAATATAAAGAGAGATCTTTGAAAGCAGCAATAGAAAAATAGCGCTTCACATACGAGGGACCTTTCATAAGATTATCAGTATACTTCTTAGCAGAAACCTTGTAAGCAAAAAGGGAGTGGGATAATATATTCAAACTGCTGGAAGAAAATGAAACTGTCCACCAGGAATACTATATCTGCAAAAGATGTCCTTCAAAAATAAAGAAAGAACTCCTCACAGAGAAGCTGAGGGAATTTATTACCACTAGATGTGCCCTTCAAAATATGCTAAAGGGAGTCCTTCAAGTTGAAATGAAAGGATGCTAGACAGCAACACAAAGCCACATGAAAGTGTAAAGTTCTCCAGTAAATATATGGGCAAATACAGAATTCTATACTATTGTAATTTTAGTGTATAAATTCACTTTTAATTCTTATATTAGAATCTAGAACCCAAAGCACAAAAACCTTTATAAACCCTGATGTTAATGGGTACACAATCTATAAAGACATAATTTGTGACATCAGTAACATAACGGGGGGGGGCAGATGTAAAGGAATAGTTTTTGTATGTGATTGCAATTATTATCAGTCTAAAATAGGTTGTTATTACTTTAAGATGTCTTACGTAATCACAATAGTAACTCCCCCCCCAACCAAAAAAATATACAGAGTATACACAAAAGAAAATGAAAAGGGAATCAAAGCATGTCACTACAATCAATCAACAAAACACAAAGGCAGGGAGTAAGAGAGGAAGTGAGGGACAAATTAACTACAAACATACAGCAAACAGTTAACAAAATGCCAATAGTAAATCCTTCCCCATCAGGAATGACTTTAAATGCAAATGGATTAAACTCCCCAATCAAAATACATAGTTTGGCTGAATGGATTTACAAAACAGGATCCAATGGTATGTGGCTTAGAAGAGACTCACTTTAGACCTAAGGACACAGGGGCTGAAAGTGAAAGGATAGAGATGTTCCATGCAAATGGCAACCAAAGGAGAGCAGGGTGACTATACTAACATCAGAAAATCATCAGCAAAAAACTGTCTTAAGCGACAAGAAATATTATATAATGGTAAAAGGATTAATTCTTCAGGAAGATGTAACAATTATATTTATGCACCAAACAGCTGAACTCCTAAATACATGAAACAAGCATTGACAAGAGTTGAAGGGAGAAATAGCAAAACAATAGTGGGAGATTTCAATACTCTACTTTCAATTAGGGATAGAACAACCAGACAAAAGATCAATAAGGAAAGAGTATTTGCACAACACTATGGGTCAGTTGGACCTCACAGACATATAGAGAACACGCCATCCATCAACAGAATACACATTCTTCCCTAGTGCACATAGGATATTCTCTAGGACAGATGATATATTAGGCCAATAAACAAGTCTTAATAAATTTAAGAAGATAGATCAAGCATCTTTTCTAACCACAATGGAATGAAACTAAACTGGAAACTATAAATTCACAGCAATTAAACAACACACTCTTAAACAACAGATGAAAGAAGAAATCACACAGGAAATTAGAAAATTTCTTGAAATCAATGAAAATGAAGACTCAACATATCAAAACTTATAAAATGCAATAAAAGGGGGCGCCTGGGTGCCTCAATTGGTTAAGTGTCTGCCTTCAGCTCAGGTCACGATCCCAGTGTCCTGGGATGAGAGAGTCTGCTTCTCCCTCTCCCTCTGCCTGCAGCTCTCCGTGGTTGTTCTCTCTTTTTCTCTCTCATATAAAAAAAAATTTAAAAACATAAAAAAATCTTTAAAAATGCAGCAAAAGCAGTGCTAAGAGGGAAGTTTATAACTGTAAACACTTTACATTAAAAAAAGAAGAAAGATCTCAAATCAACAACCTAGCTTTATACATTGTGGAACTTCAAAAAATGGACAAACTCAAAGCTAGCAGGAGGAAGGAAATAACAAAGATTAGGGCAGAGATAAACAAAGTAGAGAATAAAAAAATCAATAGAAAAGAATCAGTGGAACTTAGAGTTGGGTTTTCTTTTCTTTTCTTTTTTTTTTTTTTTTTTAAATCAACAAAATTGACAAAACCTTAGCTAGCTTAGAAAAAAGAGAGAAGGGGAGTCTGGGTGGCTCAGTGGGTTAAAGCCTCTGCCTTCACTCAGGTCATAATCCCAGGTCATGGGATGGAGCCCCACATCGGGCTCTCTGCTCGGCAGGGAGCCTGCTTCTACCTCTCTCTCTGCCTGCCTCTCTGCCTACTTGTGATCTCTGTCAAATAAATAAATAAAATCTTAAAAAAAAAAGAAAGAAAAAAGAGAGAAGATTCAAATAACTAAAATTACAAATTTAAGAAGGGACATTACAACCCATGTCACAAAAATTAAAAAGGATTATAAGAGAATACTATTAACAATGGTATGCCAACAAATTGTATAACTTGGAATAAATTCTTAAAAACAAATGAAGAAACTAAAGTACAGAAAGATTTAGTAACATGCCAAAGATAACCGAATCATACAAAGTAGAAATTAAAACTGAGTTTGCCTAACATTAAAGTCCATGTTCTTTCTACTAAAGAAGGCTGCTTTCTCTATCTATTGGTTTCAGTGGTAGAAATGTATCAAAAATTTCCCTCTAAAGTGAGAGGAGAAAAAGAAACACTGCAATTTTTCTACTAAGTCTATGTAAACCTTTTAGGTATCAGCTTGGATTCTACCATTTCCACCTGCAAGCAACCCGTTCTTCATGCTAACTTTTAGGATGTAGAAATTTAGTATGTGAGGTGAGTACAAGTGAAAAAATCCAGCAATAGCTTTCTATTTTTCATTTCGGATCATCTCCTTTCTGGATCCTGCAGAACCCTTGGCATGTGAGGATGAAGCCCCAGGCATGCACTCCAGTATTTTATTGGTTACTGGGAAAGCAACATGGTCCCAAGAAAGCTATTAAGATTGGACAACATGAACATCATCATCATTGCCGGGGCTCATATGAAACAGTCTCCTGGAAAACATACATTTGTCTGAAACAAGACCTCCTTGAACTGAAATAAAGATAGAATTGGCAGCAGCAGCGGATAAGACAAGTTATAAATCCTGCTCTGCTGTGCATACCTTCCCTCAACTTCCATTTCCTCATCAGTAAAACCGAGAGGACCACCCCTGTTGCACTGAACTGTTTTATCTACAGAACAAGATTACGTATGAAAAGCACTTGGGGGTCAGCACGCACAGTAACTGCTCATGGGTAACATTGTCCTCATCCCCAATGCATTCAGCATGCAGCTGTATGGGCTGGCTCTCTTCACGGCACTGATATTATTTTAGACGCTAGGTTTCATCCTAATTTTACCTTCAGATCCTCTCTCCACTCATTCATTCCATAGCTTTTAGAAACTTCTGGTTGGAAAATCTGCATTTTTGCCATAGATGTAGCCAGACGAGTTAAAGATTGACGACCACTGCCTCCAAGTCCAACAAGCAGAGCATTTCCACCAGACTGCTTTAGAATTCGACATATTCGTGATAAATGTTCCAATACATACCTATGAAATACCAATACTATTATTCTTGAAAATATAAATGCAAGTGTATATTTACATGTAATTATTATTTTATATTCTTGGAAGGATAGACTGTGCTCTCCTGTATGTTATCCCAATTTTAAAGGGGTAATCACCAAAAAGTGTGGTTTTTCAAAAGAATTTAGAATTGGATCATTTGATGCAAAGGAAAACTAAGACACAAATTCAGGAAATGTAATATACAAATTATAAAAATAAGATAAAATTTTAAGTACTTATACTGGAAGCACATTCCTGCTTTTACTAAAAACATTTTTTCAGTCTTTTAATATTAGGCTTTATAGGTGAGAAACAGAAAATCAGGTCTTTACAAAATTAGAAATTTCAGTAAAGCTATCCAGACTCACTAGTAATTAAAATTGGAGTCACAGTGGGATACCATTCCACTCACGTTTAGACTGGCAATACTTATCACATTCTAAGTGTTGGCAAGGGTGAGGGACAATAGGAGCTCTTAAATAATCATTTCTGAAGACATTTCAGCCAAACTTAGGAAAGTAGAAGGTGAAGATGGTATTGTTACACACTATGACACAATAATTCCACTTTTAGGAATATAGCCCACAGAAATTCTAACACGTGTACCCAAAGAGGCATGAATATTCAAATCTTTTTTTATAATTGCAAAAACCAGAAGTCCCCTAAAAGTCTGTCTCAGAAAAACAACTACATTGTGTTAGTAGCAAAAATTCATTTTTTTGGTGACTCTCACAAACAACAGAGGATAAACTTGAAGAATACATGCAAATTAGAACCGTGCATATATATGTTTTGGAACATACATTGTAGTAAAGTCCAAAGAAGCACGCGAACTTCCTTTTACTACTGAGGATATAATGGGGATGCTGCAGTCAGAGAGGGTTGGCTAAACAAGGGGTTCAAATAAATTGCTAATATTTTATGTCTTCAGCTGAGTGATCAGTACAGGGTTATTCACTACATTTTTCTTTATATTTTTTGGCACATTTTAAATATTTCACAGAAAAATTTTACAAATAGCAATTTCCACCATCAGTACCAAATGTAGGTACCTAAAAATGACAAGATTCATTCTTGTTTTGTGAGTTTGATTATACTCATCTAAGCATTGGTCCACAACATCACTAAAATGATGAATATTTGGAATTTCAACATAAACTCTTTCGTCTCCTTCAAGGTCAGGATTCATATAATCGCCAAACATGAGATTTCTCAAGTTCTCTTCAGTTATCTATAGAATGGAAATCAATAAGTTACAAAATTTATATTTTATAAATTTAAGAAAATGTTATATAAAATTTTGGTTTGTCCATGTTATAGGATGAGTGTCAATTAAATAATTCTTTTAAACATTAAGATAGTAGACAATATATTGTAAAATTAATACCTGAAATTACATTGTATCCACCAAAAATAAAAAGAACAGAAATTTTTCTGTCCTATAAATTTCCCCTCCAGGGACTGGAAAAGTCATTCTGAGCGAGTAGTTACTAAGGGATGGTCACCGTGTTAAGCACTTTTCATTCATTATATCATTTAATCCCTATCATATATGGTTTTACTCTTTTTTAAAAGATTTTATTTATTTATTTGAGAGTGAGATAGAGAGCGACAGCGAGACCAAGTGGGAGGGTGTGGGGGGTGGAGAGAGACAAGCAAACTGCACTGAGGGCAGAGCCCAACTTGGGGCTGATCTCAGGACCAGAGATTATGACCTGACCAAAATCAAGAGTGGGCTGCTCAACTGACTGAGCCACCCAGGTGCCCCATGGTTTTATTCTTTAAATAACTTCTGCATTACCTACATAATTCCTCTGAAGACAAATCTTCTCAAAATAAATACCTATCAATGAGGAAAGTTAAGAAAAAATATGATTGTTACAAAGCAACCGTATTTTTTTTTTAAAGATAAATTGATTGTAATAATCCATGCTATTGTGCCATTTTAATTTGTTTAGAATCACTAAATATACTCACTGGGGTGTTCTCCTTCCTCAAATGTGAAAAGATACCATCAAATGATTCTTTAAAATGGTCCTTTACCACAGCTTTGATTAAATCGAACAGCCAGTATCGATCATGGTCATTTACGAGGCGGTCATAAAACACGCGGAGAACCTCATGCACGAAGAGGCGGATCATGGTGTGCTTGCTCTGCACCGCCTCCTTCTCAATCAGTAAACAGCCCTGGATGACACGAGAAAAATCCCGCAAGTTGAAAGTGTAATGAGACTTCGTGGGAGTGGGCAAAAGATTTTCCATGGATCGTTTATATATCTGAATAAGAAAAAAGCAACAAAGCAAAAATAAAATGATTATAATAAGCGAAGTCATGTAACAAACAGCATCTTCTATACAATAATTAACTTACCAGATTATATTGGTTTGGAAAATTGTATAGTACCAAGTCTAGCATGACGTTTAGCTTTTTATTTGTTTAGAAGAGACATTATGAAGTTGAGGGAACTTAAAATTACCAGATTCCATCCAAGCCCCAAAAGGGACAATGCGTTTATCTCCCAGTTATTACAGTTGAATGACCTGGGATTAAGTAATCAGCAAAAACTTTAGTAGAAAGTGAAACCAAGATAACTCATTCAGAAGCATTCCAAATGAAGGGGTGGATGAAACAATTTCCTTTTGACTACCCTTGACTTAAAACAAATCGATGTATTCTCTTCCTTCCCTTCACTCCTATTTTCTCTTTGCCGCTTCTTCATCTTAACTGGCTATCATACAGAAATAAAATGCAATTTTACTATATGCTGAATTTACCAAATAAAGTTTAATATTTAAAGGAGGGTAAATTAAATCTTTTATAATATAGCCCCCCTGCAAAAAAAAAAAAACAAAACCCAAGTGAAATTATTTTTTATTTATCTGTGTCCTATGATTCATCCCCACTCCCCCTACCCATAGCTTCCACATGGTGGGTCTCAAATACTTCAAAGAAAAAAAAAATCCTTTCCGTGTCCCATTCTGCCTGGCCAACTCCCTTCTTTTTCCAGGAGACACCCAAAATACATAAATCATATTTTATAAATAGAAGCACTTTTCTGGTATCAAAATAAGTATTATAACTTGAATGTACTATCACTTTGCTCATAGTTTCTCTATTTTAACAGCACAAATTTTTCTCTATTTTAACAGCACAAACAGAACAAGAGGGACACTTTAGACAGACACAATGCTCTTAGAAACCAATGGGATGAGTCTAGGAATTTTTGTGCTTCTTGTGGCACTGATCCCACAGTGAACCCACTTCATCAAGGGCTCCAGAAAAGCTCAGTTTAGTAACACCATCACTCACTTACCTTAGATACAGTTTTTCCTTTTACCATTAGTGATGAGGCTGGCTCTGGCATCCAAGCACTGGCAGATAACACACACTGAATAAGGCAAAGCCATTGGGCCATCTTGTGTTCTGTTCCCACCCCTCTGTTTCTAATTTCACTGCTACTCCTAAATTATTTGGTATGGCTTAAAAAAAAAGTATGTATTCATAAGCTGCAGAAGTTTGTTCGTTTCTTTCTTTCTTTCTTCCCTCCTTTCTTTCATAGACTCCACACCCAACATGGGGCTCAAGCTTATGACCCCAAGATCAAGAGTCACATATTCTACCAAGTGAGCCAGCCAGAAGACCCTTTCTCTGTCTTTTTAAAGACAAACATGAAGAATGGAAGGAGAGAGACAATTAATGAACACCAGGAGAGAAACCTAACAATTAGGAAAACCCTCGTAGTATGGCAGATACTGACTCTACATGATTTCCTTGGAACTACCCTGTGAAATAGGTGCTATCTTTCATTTTAATGGTTAAAAAACTGAGTTTCTGGAAGGTTAAATTACTTTCTCTAGGCCACATGGCTAGGAAATAGCAGTCAAGGTTCAAACCCAGTTAGAGTCTCTGATTTCAAAGCCCATGATCTTCTGTTCTCACACCTTTTTAACAACTTCTCTGACAGTGAAGACTAAAATAAATGGCTAAGGGAAAAGATTAAAAAACAAAAAAGAACCAAATGGGAAAAATGTGTAAGAGTAAAATATATATATATATATATATATATATATATTTTTTTTTTTTTTTTTTTTAATATTTTCTATCACAGTATTTGCTCACCTCCATTGTCCCACTGACAATCTGGTTCCCAATTGAGAAGTACTCTGGAGGAAATTCATGAGTCCTCAGGTAGAATGTTACAATTGACGAGAAGATTCGGACCATAGTTTCATCACTGAAGGTATTAATAGAGCAGATGTTGAAATGTCGAATAAACCGGGGAGTGACTGGATTTCTTCCACCACCTGGAGGGCCCATGGCAGCAATCAGCTGGATGTCAACCAGGGTGATCTTACTTGTGTCCTTAAGGTCATACCTTGAAAGCACATAAAAATTCCAAAGCAATTAGTTATAAGCCAATAAGATGGAATGAATTGTAGAACTGCCTAGAAACTTAATCTGATTTTAGCTTCTCTAAAAGAAAGAATCTGAGAAAATGCTTAGAGTAGAAAAATTTAAAATAAAGTTTATTTTTTTAAATTGAGGTATAATTGACATAAGATTAGTTTTGGGTGTATAACATAATGACTCGATATTTGTGTGTGAAATGATCATCACAGTAAGTCCACTTAACATCTATCACCTTACATAGTGACAAAATTTTCTTCTGATGAGAACTTTCAAAATTCAGTCTCCTAGATACTTTTGAATATGCAATATAGTATTAACTGTAATCACCATGTTGTACACTACATTGCTATGGCTTATTCGTTTTGAATTGGAAATTTGTACCTTTTGACCCCCTTCACCTATTTTACCCACCCCCCAGCCCCTGCTTCAGGCAATCACCAGTCTGGGGACAGGACGTTTTTCGGTTTTGGTAGGGATTTTTTTACGGGGTGAGGGGTGGGGAAAGGAGAGGAGAGAGAGAATCTTTTTTTTTTTTTTAAGATTTTATTTATTTGAGAGAGAGACAGTGAGAGAGAGCATGAGCGAGGAGAAGGTCAGAGGGAGAAGCAGACTCCCCATGGAGCTGGGAGCCCGATGTGGGACTCGATCCCAGGACCCCGGGATCATGACCTGAGCCGAAGGCAGTCGTCCAACCAACTGAGCCACCCAGGCGTCCCGAGAGAGAGAATCTTAAGCAGACTCCACACTAGGTGTGGGGCTCAGTCTCACAACCCGGAGATCATGACCTGACCTGAAATCAAGAGTCAGATGTTTAACTGCTTAAGCCACTCAGGTGCCCCTGGACAGAACATTTTTTAAAGTGGCACTCTTATTTCTCTTTCCAATAACACTGAGTCTGTTGCTCAAATTCTGGGCATCTAGAATGTCCCTTCCTTTTGCCTTTCCCGTTCTTTCCTACACTTCTTTCCAACTTGACTTTCTGCTTGTTCTCTTTACTCCAAATCCAGAAGCATGGATGAGAGATTATTCCTGTTTGTAGCTGATTATAGGTAGGTGGACCACATGTCCCATTTTGCCTAGGACAATTCTGACTGGACTTCTCCAGTAATTATTATTACTAATAATTACTGGAGTAATTATTAGTAATACTCCTCTTTTATGCTCATAATTGTTCTAGTTCAAAACAATCATACAGTCATACTACTTACAGCAAAGTCCTGATTTTATTTTTACATCTCAGATCTCCAGAGCACATAAAAATGTCTAAATAGTATCTATAACACTTTTGTTAAAAAGAGATCCAATGGGGCACAATGAAGCTTGAAAGAAATTTTAATGAGAAAGAAATAGATAGGGGCATCTGCCTTCAGCTCAGGTCATGATCACAGGGTGCCTGGATTGAGCCTCATGTCGAGACCCCTGCTCAGCGAGAAGTCTGCTTCTCCTTCTCCCTCTGCCTCTCTCAAATAAATAAATAAAATTTTAAAAAGAAAGTAAGAAATATATAAATGGCTCAATTTAGCTGGAACCACTAAGATCAAAAATGTGCTTATTACTGATTGGCCATTAAGTCTTTTAACACTGAAGTTCTTACAAAAAGGGGGCAGGAGACATGGGAGAAATCTATATAGTCAGTCTATACCAGTACCTCTAACAGGAAGTATGAAAATATGACCTGGTTTTTTGCAACAATCCTAATAACTTTCAGAGGGAGCTTGTTAAGTAAATTATGGCAGGATCCACACAATTAAATTATATTAGAAGCCGACAAAATAAAAAAATAAAAAGCCAATAAAATGAGATAAACAATATGGACAGGTGCTCAAAAAATTTTAAGTGCAAATAAGTCATAACATTGTGTAATAGGAGTTTACTTTTTTAAATAAAAATATGTTTGTATAGAAAAAAAAACCTTGAAAGAATAGGGAATATACTATTAACAGTAGTTATCTCCTGAAGGCAGGAGTCCCAGGTATAACAAAGTAATAACAAAAGTAATACAAAATGAAGTAATAACAAAAATGTATTTCTGAAATATGACTTAGCTTCAAAATTAGTCTACTCTTACGTTAGATTAAAAAAATCATGTATACTAGGGAGTAGAAAAGTATATTTAAGAGGAGAAAATGAAGAATTACTAAATCCTAACTAAAAGATACAATGTCTTACATGTTGGAAACTAACTACAGCATCATAACAATGGGATAGAGGGTGGGCGCCTAGGTGGCTCATTCAATTCAGCATCCACTCTTGATATTGGTTTAGGTCATGATCTCCCGGGTCATGAGATCTGGCCCTGCACTGGACTCTGCACTCAGCAGGGAATCTTGTTGAGGATTCTCTCCCTCTACTTCTCCCCCCTCACAGCACATGCATACATTCTTTCTCTAAAATAAATAAATCTTAAAAAAAATGGGAATGAAGGGAGAGGAAGAGTTATTTATGGAATTGATGCCAAAACCAAGCTATCTCAAGGGTACAGTACTCCCGAATAGTCACAGAAAATACAGAGAATTTAAAATGGCAGAAACATAGAATGCTGATTATGATTATGGTTGAAGCCTACCCACAAATTCTCAGCTCTGGGAGAATAGTACTTTGAAAGATGTAATCGGTAAGTTATTTTCAAGGATTGAAAATAATAGTTGAAAAGGAAAGAATTTATTCCATTATTGGATAAATTCATTTCTTATACTGGATTATTCATCCCAGTAATCTAACTCACAAATTCACAGGAAAGAGCGTCATAAAAAAGTACAGAAAAGTCTTCCAAAAATTTCCGTATAAGAAAATCTGAATAACCATTTTCTTCTATCAGTAACTTGAAAAAATGTATTACTTTGATGTGAGAAACCAAAATTGAAAAAGAGAACAAAAATGACTTCAGCATGGCTAATTAAAACTCCAGTTAAATAGTTACCAGTGCCCACAGTCAAAAAATTGTCGTAGTAATTCAATAGGAGGTTGAGCTCCATATTTCTCCAATGCAGGCATATTCATGTCATCTATAAAAATTACACACTTCTTTCCCATTGGTGGTCCAAAAACTCCTTTGCGTCTTTTATCCAGTCTAGCCATAATAATATTCTAAAATATAAAGAAGAAGAAGAATATTTAAAGCCATTCTAAATACCAGGGGAAGAAGAATTTACAGTCTATATAAGGAAATAATGTCAGGAAGCATTATGTGTGTGTTTACATTTACTCATTTTTAGGGTGATATCAAACCTTCTATTCAATATCAAAGAGCATTTATTGAAATCCTTTTATGCACTCAGAATTGTTATATACAGGGGTGCCTGGGTGTCTGCCTTCAGCTCATATCATGATCCCAGGGTCTGGGGATTGAACCTTAAGTTGAGCTCCCTGCTCAGCAGGGAGCCTGCTTCTCCCTCTCCCTCTGCCCCTCCCTGCACTCATGCACATGCTCTAATAAAAAAAATTCCTTAAAAAATTATTATATACATACATATTTATATTGCACACAAACACAAAATATTTTCCTCGTTGGATACCCCAACATCTCTTTAACTTTAACTTATTCAACATCTAAAAGCCCTGATCTAAATTTGTCAGATTTTGAAATTAAGGGAATTCTATAGGCTTAAAAAACCAGAAATGAGTCCCATAATTCAAGTGAGAATGGACATGAATTTAGGCATGGATGATTATGATAGTGACTAGAAAAGGTCTTGTGCAGAACGTTCAACTTGGCACAAAGAAGGGCATGAACAACCACATGATTCCTGTCACGTAAGGTCATACAACAGTCCATGGCTTGAAAGATCTTTCATGGACAGAGTCAGTAAGCAGCAAATGTCCTGAAGGATCATCCAGGAGAATCTAGAAGAACAATTCAAAGTTCTCACTCTTTTTCTACCCACCCCCCAGTCTCTTCTCCAGTTAAGAAAGCAACTGTGGCTTCTTCTTGGGCTTATAAAAAAGGATGACAAAGCTCAATAATCCAGTATTAATGCAAAAATGTTTCCTTGAATGTGGTTCCAACATTACATGCTCTTGGAAATTGTCAGTTAATTGGTATGTCTTTTATCCTTTGTTTTTTTAAATAGATATGTTTAAAATAATTTATAACTCAGGAATTTAATAAATAAAAATGGGAACATAAGATTTTTTAAATGTTCTCTTTAACTTTTGTCCTTAAAACTTTTTTTTAAAGATTTTATTTATTTATTTATTTGACGGAGAGAGACACAGCAAGAGAGGGAACACAAGCAGGGGGCAGTGGGAGAGGGAGAAGCAGACTTCCTGCTGATCAGGGAGCCTGATGTGGGGCTCGATTCCAGGACCCCAGGATCATGACCTAAGCCGAAGGCAGACATCTAACAATTGAGCCACCCAGGCCCCCTGTCCTTAAAACTTACTTATAATGCCAAAAACAAAGGTTCTGAAATTTCATTTAAATTTATAGAAGACTTACACAACTGCTTTTGTATATTTAATATAAATAAAATATAATATAAATTTGTATATTTAATATACAAATTTTAAACACTAATCAAATAAGGCAAAAAACCCAAAAAGTTAATTATGGACCCATGTTTCTGGCTTTAAACTAACCTGAACCTGGTTGGCACTGGTCCGTGCAGAGAAATTAACATAAAAAGGGAAATACCGGTCCTTTTCCAAGTGATTCATTAGTTTATCCTTCACATATACTGATTTTCCTGTACCCGTCGGACCCACGAAAAGCAATGGCCTTTATGAAAACAATGAACATATCATTAAAAAAGAGAAAAAGCCAGAATACCATTTCTACTACAGAAGGATGAAATTTGTTGAAAACTTAAGTAATGAAATCACCTTCATCTAAAGATTCACATTTTAATCTACCACTGTTATTTCATGTGAGACCAGTGAAAGTGACAATTGGCACACACTTTTGCTTCCTTTTACTGAGACTTTAGTAGTAACAAACTATTATCTGGACAGATGTAACATTTCTATACTCCAAAAACACTCTTAAATAAGTAATAACATGCTTTGCTTTACAGCAAAGAAAGCTAAAGTTTGTCTCCTCAGAAAAGTGATGTATTCACACTTTTTATTTGGAGGTAGAGGCAAGAGGGTGCAGTACAGAAGAGATAAATAAGATGACATTAAGACCAGTTTAGGCTGTTTCAGAGCGACCAAAAACTAGGTGACAGTGAAGTCTAAAGCTAATAGTTACATTATACATGTTGATAGAACTTTAGAATCTAAAATAGCATTTTAGAATGGCCTTTAGAATCATTTGTCCAGAAGCAAACTCTAAGGAATTCTCCATTCAGTGGGGCCTCAAGGCAGGGCTTCTCATTCTTGAGTGATCATAATTAATTTAAAAACGAAAAAAATCCTCTGAATTTATGTTCACAGAACTCTGGGGGAATTCCAGTTTAGAAATACTGTTTAATGATTTAAAAATGTAATACTGACCCTTTGATGGATAACTTGGCATCACCCAATACATAAAGACAAACACAAGGACTGGAGCTAAAACTGAGCACCAGAGGTCATCTAAGGGACCCAAATTATGGTAATACTAATTTTAAAAATTATAATCAAAGTACAAACATAAAATTAAAGTTCTTTTAGAACTACAGTGGCTAGGGGCGCCTGGGTGGCTCAGTGGGTTAAAGCCTCTGCCTTCAGCTCAGGTCATGATCCCAGGGTCCTGGGATCGAGCCCCGCATCAGGCTCTCTGCTCAGTAGGGAGCCTGCTTCCCTTCCTCTCTCTCTGCCTGCCTCTCTGCCTACTTGTATTCTGTCAAATAAATAAAATGTTTAAAAAAAAAAAAAAGAACTACAGTGGCCCCTGAAAGTTCACCTACATGTTTCAGTCTGATTAACAGTTGCCTTATGGAAAGTTATTTATTTTAAAAAATTTTTAAATAAAATACTATGCTGAACTGGGGGCCCAGGGACCAATAGAAGAAATTTTTAGACAGTGTTCTAAAAATTCAGAGAACCTGCGAACTTGGATGACAAAGGGTTATATACTTACTTTCACTATCCTTAACTAAAATGGAGCAATTTTGTCAATCGTACCTGTGTCTTTGTCATTAATAGAAATCACAGACATTATTCTAAATATTACAGTGGTTACAGTTATCTCAAAAATATCACTTACACTTATTATTCCTTTGAAATTACGATAGGCATCAGACCCACTGATAGATTATATTAATGTGTCAGTAAAGCAGCATATGTATTACTACCATAGCTCAAATCTGTTAATCAAGTCAAAAAATGGGCAGAAGACATGAACAGACACTTCTCCAAAGACATACAAATGGTTAACAGACACATGAAAAAATGTTCAACATCATTAGCCATCAGGGAAATTCAAATCAAAACCACACTGAGATACCTTACCTTACCCCAGTTAGAATATAGCAAAAATTGACAAGGTAAGAAACAACAATTGTTGGAGAGAATGTGGAGAAAGGGGAACCCTCTTACATTAATGGTGGAAATGCAAGTTGGTACAGCCACTTTGGAAAACTGTGGAGGTTCCTCAAAAAGTTAAAAATAGAGCTACCCTATGACCCAGAAACTGCACTACTGGGTATTTATCCCAAAGATACAGATGCAGTGAAAAGGGGCACATGCACCCTAATGTTCATAGCAGCAATATCCACGACAGCCAAACTGTGGAAAGAGCCAAGGTGCCCTTCAACAGAAAGAATGGATAAAGAAGATGTGGACCATATACACTATGGAATATTACTCAGCCATCAGAAAGGATGAATACCCAACTTTTGCATCAGCAAGGACAGAAATGGAGGAGATTATGCTGAGTGAAATAAGTGAAGCAGAGAAAGTCAATTATCATATGGTTTCACTTATTTGTAGAACATAAGGAATAGCATGGAGGACATTAGGGGAAGGAAGGGAAAAATGAAGGGAGGGGGAAACCAGAGGGGGAGATGAACCATGAGAGACTATGGGGTGGGAGGATGGCGAGCCTGGTGGTGGGTACTAAGGAGGGCACAGATTGCATGGACCACTGGGTGTTATACACAAACAATGAATCATGGAACACTACATCAAAAACCAATGATGTACCATATGGTGACTAACATAACACAATAAAAAAAAGGAAGAAAAATTTGTTTAATATTTTAATGTGTTTCAATAATATGTCCTTTCTTTTGTAACTATTTGTATGTATTCATTTAAAAGCATTATTCTAAAAAAATTTTTTAAATTTTTAAAAAGCATTATTCTGGCAAATGGCTCATGGCACAGAACCACTGCAAATTCTCAGAATTTGCAAGTCCATTCCTTGCCTTTTTCTTTTCAGTATTAGCCTCGAAATGCAAAAATGTAACAAATAAGCACTGAGTAATGTACAGAACTGCTGAATAGCTATACTGCACACAGGAAACTAATATAACACTGTATGTTAACGACACTGGATTTAAAGTGCTTTTTTTAAAAATGTAACAATAGGGATACAATAATATTCCCTCATGAGCTATTTTTCCTATGTGTGTGTGTTTTACTAAACAAGATAAAATTGTCAGAAAATTCACTAAGAAACAGGTTCTTCTTATTTCTAAGATTTATTTATTACTTATTTGACAGAATGAGAGAGCACAACCGGGGTGGGGACAGCAGAGGGAAAGGGAGAAGAGCAGGGAGGTTGATGCAGGGCTTGATCCCAGGCCCCTGGGCTCATGACCTGAGCCAAAGGCAGCTGCTTAACCGCCTGAGCCACCCAGGCACCCCAAGAAACAGGTTCTTCATAAAAAAAAAAAAAACAAATCAATCATGACATTCATGCATATTATATAAGTTTCTCTAGCTTAAATAGTATTAATGATAAATTATGCCTAATGTTTTAAAAGAAAAATAACTACAAGAATGTTATTAGGAAAGCTGGTATGACTATGTCTATAGCACATGCCAGGCTTTTGATCAGTTTCATGTCATCTTTGATGTGCTCTTCTAAGTCTGAGATTTCCACGTTCATCTTAAGTTATGAAGAACTGGCATAGGACATACCTGAGAAATGCTAAATTGGAGAATGTGGATCATAGTTGATACTCAGGAGCAATACAAAACATTTAAGGTAGAATGCTTACCTATTTACCAATAACACTGCAACTGACTTTTAGTCTGCTGTTACTAATACAATAAATATAAGACACCAAAGTTTTTGGTGTAGGCAATAGAAAATCTGGATTCTAGGTTTTCCACTAGTAACAGAGTTCACTGTTGGCATGTCAATTAGTTCCTCAGGGTTTGTTATCTGAAAACAGGTGACCTCCAAGTTTACTTCAAAAAGTCCTATGATCTGCGGCGCCTGGGTGGCTCAGTGGGTTAAAGATAGGACTCTTGATTTTGGCTCAGGTTATGATCTCAGGTTTGTGAGATCGAGCCCCACATCAGGCTCTATGCTGCCTCCTTGGGATTCTCTCTCCCTCTGCCCCTTTCTCCCACTCTCTCCCTCTCTTAAAAAAAGAAAGAAAGAAAGAAAGAAAGAAAGAAAGAAAGAAAGAAAGAAAGATAGAAAGAAAGAAAGAAAGAAAGAAAGAAAGAAAGAAAGAAAGAAAGAAATTCTATGATGCTATTAGAAAGGCACTGTTATATTTAAAATGCATGTCCATTACACAGTTTCTTACTTTGCATAGGTAATACTCAAATCCATTAGAAATGTATATCTAATCGTGTCCATTGTAGGGACTATGATATCTTGAATCTTGACAAGTTTTTCTCCTAAATTAGTACTTTTAATTAATTCATTCCAATGGAGCCAGCGTCCTCGGTTTTTCAACTACAAGAGAACATAAATTTTAAAATATAACAATGCACTTGATATCAGAAAGGCTAACATACTGATATCATATTTGCTTTTCAAAACCTTAGTTTATCATAATAATAAAATCTTGTAGTAATGATTCACCTAAAATAATGTATATAACATTTTATAGTCTTAAAGTAGATAAATAAGTACCCATGAACCCACCACCCAATTTAAGAAACAAAAAATTTTCTTTGGATTAATTTTCCCTCTGCTTCAGTGTAATGGCTGACATCAAAGAATTTTCCTATTTCCTGGCAAATTGTACATGTATATGGAATGTGTCTGGATGGTGGTAGTTTTGCATGTTTTTTTAGTAATTCATATTCTTAATTTTTTAAGTTTTAGCTTTCATTTCTGCCACATATGCACATATTTTAGAGTCAGAACTTTTAAAGAGGTTGAGAAAAACAGCAGTTTCCCACTCTCATTTTCTCTTCACCAGCCACTACATTTTTACCTCTTTAAGCTGGACATTTGGGGATTCATCCCCAACTCAAAGATATGCTTATGTTATTGCCTCCTGATTTTTTGGTTTTAGAGATGATTTTATTGACTTCCCACTGTGACTAATGAGGATGAAACTCTCTCTTTCTGGTCATATTTTTAAAATTCTGTATTAGCATGGTGTTGGGAAAGATTCCTACACTGGTAGTCAAGAGAGCTAGATTCAAGGTCCTGGTTCTGCTAACCACTTGCCTTCCTAGGCTTGCCTCTTTATCTGTAAATCCTGAGATTTAGGGTAAGTTGTACTTAAGGCTCTCTACAGATCTCATGTCTCTGTGAAGTAAAATTTGCATGAATCAAATGATTATTCAGATGCCTGCTGTTTAAAAGAATCTTTTTGTGAATTTTTTAAAGTGGAGAAAATAGATTTAATTTAAATCTATAAACTGTAAAATAGCCCTAAAGAAAGTTTATCTACACGGTCCACAAGTTAAAGTTGGAGAAACTAAAGAGAAGGACAAAAACGCCAACCACAGAGGTCAAAACATCACTAGGATGGGAACCCAGTTCTGCCTTTCGATCCAATACTTGGAGTTTTAGAACTTATCATAACAAACATTTTATATCGTACCTCATACATGTAGTCATAAACCAGACCTTTTTCATCAAACTGGCACTCCCATTTACCCACAGAGTCAGGCACTGGGTTGTATCCGTCTCTTCCCTGTATGATTGACCGTAGGAAAGTATCAAAAACGAACCGACCATTTGTATCACAACTTGCTCCAATGGACCAAATCAAAGAAAACATAAAGCTAGCCTATTGGTTAAAAAGAAAAGTTTAATTTAAACTAATTATTTAGAAGAAATTTTTAACAAATCAAAATTTAACATATTAAGGGGGCCTGGTTAACATATTTGGAAAAGGCCAGGTATGCAAGTGGAATGGAGCACAGCTAAGTCACAGAATTATTTCTCTGGCATTATCTATCTAAATGTAAAATGCCCATAGCAGGGCCCCTGGATGGCTCAGTTGGTCAGGCATCTGCCTCTTGATCTCGGCTCAGGTCTTGATCTCAGGGTTGTGAGTTCAAGCCCCATGTTGGGCTCCATGCTGGGTGTGGAGTCTACTTAAAAATAAATAAATAGGGGCGCCTGGGGGCTCAGTGGGTTAAGCCTCTGCCTTCGGATCAGGTCATGGTCTCAGGGTCCTGGGATCGAGCCCCGCATCAGGCTCTCTGCTCAGCGGGGAGCCTGTTTCTCTCTCTCCACCTGTTCCTCACTCTGCCTGCCTCTCTGCCTACTTGTGATCTCTCTCTCTCTCTCTCTCTCTGTCAAATAAATAAATAAAATCTTTTTTAATTAAATAAATAAATAAAAACATAACATGCCCGTATCAAATGATTTAGGAATTCCTCTTTAAGGAGTTTACCCTTAAATATATTCCCACCTGCCAAAATGATGTATGTACAAGAACATTCACTGCAGCACTGTCTGTGCAGCCAAAAATAAGAAGCAACTGTTTTCAACTGGGGTCTGTTTGATAAGATTACGTTGTGTATTCTGGACTACATGGCAGCTGTTTAAACGAGTAACTCAGTAAGCATATGGGTACGGAACAATCTCCAAGATATACTGCAAAAAAAGATGCAAATCAGTATGTGTAGTACGCTCATGTATAAAAATGTATTAAAGAAGAGAATGGATCCAATACCTCTAGCAGGCTACCTAAGGCACTGATAACAGTGGTTTCCTTGAGGTTGGCTATGGCATTGATATGGATAGAAAGCCTACTTTCAGCTTTTGAATTTTACTCTAGGTAAGTGCTTTATCTCATTTAAAAAGTCTTTCAAATACACACATACATGTGTGCGCGCGCGCACACACACACACACACACACACACACACACATCATCATCATCAAATATATTTTTTTTGTTTTTTTTTTCTTTTAAATAACTTCTTACCCAATGTGGGACTTGAATTCATGACCCTGAGATCAAGGGTCACATGCTCTACTGACTGAGCCTGCCAGGAGCCCCTCAAATATATTTTAAGAGAAACTTTTTAACCAGTTATCAATTTATATTAGTCTTTAAAAGTAATTCTGAACCATTTAAAAAATTAAGGGAGTTTAGGCTTACCAATAGGATGAAACTTTATATGGATAGAGATATAGACACAGATATAACATGAAGGTCATATATATAGGTCTATCTCTCTATATACAGATACAGATATAACATGAAGGTTATAAAAGTGAACTATTCCTAAAATGCTTTTATTTTACAAATAGGTAACACAGATAGGTATGGAACAATATTAAAAACTAGTTCTGTGACAGGCAGTTCCAAACTTTGGGAGAAAAGGGAAAATAAATAAACTATGCTTCAAACATGTCTGTTCAATTTCTTCTAATAACGGTGAAAAGGGAGGAGGAAAGGTGGTGATGATCAGCAGGGAACCCTGGAATGTGAGGTGTCTGAGGTAGAGGACTTTCTGTGGTGACAAGGTGAAGGGGAAGCACTGGGAGGGCACCACTATCACCACAGAGTAGAAGATAAGGTAGACTCAGTAAAGAAGATGAAGGTATTTCTGAATAAGGTGGCAAATGGGAAAGAAGCACAGACCAGGGAAGAGAACCAAATACTCTTTCCTCTGGCTCCCTTAGAGTCCTGTTCTGTGGTCTTCTCTGACCTCTAGACATTAGCTACCTGAAGCCCTGACTCCCCATCTAGCGATGTGCTCTATGAACCCTGCTGGCAATGCTCCACCCAGCTGGTTGGATGCCTGTTTCTGGTCTCTTACAGCCAGCTTTTAGCAGCCTACATCATGACTTAAACTTAAGACAAAATCAATTCACCTGAAGTTGTTAATGGATTAATATTAAGTCACCTTATTGTTTATCAAATTATGATCTTTCATAAATAAGAAAACTATTTGGGTTCATTTGCACATATTTTACTTTCTTTAAAATGTTTTTTAAGTCAGAATACCAGGTCAGGGCTACTTCAATGTCTTCAGCTATTCCTTTGGTGCTCACCAAAAAATAGCTCTGGATCTTATGTCTTCCTCAATGCAATGATCATTTCCAGAGGCAAATTTTATTCTGCAAATAAAAATCATATTAAGTATAAAACCTACCATAATCCAAACACGAATATGCTTGCTTGTAGGATCATTTTCCAGGACATTACAGAGTAATACTTCGAATAGGCGTGTGAGAGATACAACTGCATTGCTATCGCTTGTAGGAATCAGTTCCTGCAAAGTGAAAAGAGTAAGATACTTTACTTTCATTTTCTTTGGAGAACAAAAAAAAATATTTCATAAAAAATGACAAGTGTGGGTGAGGATGTGGAGAAAAGGGAACACCTGTGCACTGTGGGTGGGAATACAAATGGTGTAACCACTCTGGAAAACAGCATGGAGGCTCTTGGAAAAAATTGAAAATAGGAGTCCCATGTGATCCAGTAATTCCACTTCTGGGTATTTACCCAAAGAAAATTAAAACACAAATTCAAAAGTATATAAGCACACCTGTACATTGCAGCATTATTCACGATAGGCAAGATATGCAAGCAACCCAAGTGCCCATCGATAGATGAATGAAGAAGTATGGTATATATACAATGGAATGTTATTCAGCCTTAAAAAAAGAAAGATCTTGCCATTCTCAACAACTTGGACAGACCTACAGGGTATTATGCTAAGTAAAATAAGTCAGACAGAAAATGAAGTTAATGGAATGAATTTGTATTTTGGAATCATAATTCTGGTAGAAGATGTAGACTAGACTAGAACAGCTCTATTATGTTGATTCAGGTAGGAAATTACAAAGGTCTGAGGCTATCATAAGAGGAAGGAGGGGTGGTCAGAGGAACCTGGATGGAGAGGAGAAGAGAGGACAGACAAAAGTTAGCAAGGAGGAAAAAGTCAATAGATGCTGGGGACTAACTAGATGTGAAAAATATGGGAATAAATTATGAGAAGAAAATCCATCACTCATCAGAAAGATGGTTTAAAAAAAAAAAAGATGGAGCCTATCTTCTATTATTTGCAACACATAATATTAGTTTTAAAATGAAAAAATTGAAAAATGACTTTATATTTTCTCTCTGAAGACACTGTACAAAATTTTCATGAAGTGGAATTCATTTTCTCTTATGTGCAGAATATTTTTCCAATCTCTAAAATAATATTTTGGGGTGAAAAAAATCTACTGAATAGCCCTTTTCCCTTACCAATATCAATATACTTATACATAAGTGACTAATGTGTGTGAATGTGTGTGTGTACATGTGAGGGGGCTTGAAAGGTGGTCCTCAAAAAGAGAGGACCATGTCATATCCCAGGAACTCATGAACGTGATCCTATTTGGAAAAGGGGTCTTGGAAGATGTGGTTAAAGATCTCAAGATGAGGCGATCATTCTGAAATATCTGACCCTAAATCCTTTTAAGAATCACACAGTGAAGGGACAGAGTAGAGGCCAGGTGAGCTTGAAGGAAGAGATGGGAGTTAACACAGACAGTAGGCAAGGAATGCCTAGAGGCCAAAGCTGGGAGACGTAGGAAAAGATTCCCCCTTAGAGCTTTCAGAGGAAGCTTGGCCCTGCCAACATCTTGATTTCAGACTTGTAGCCTCAGGACTATGACAGAATAAATTTCTGTTGCTTCAAATCACCAGGTTTGTGGTAATTTGTTATAAAAGTCCTAAGTAACTAATATATAAAGTTTTCTCCTAAACTACTAAAAATACATGTCAATTTTAAAAGCCACATATTTAAAATACTTTTAAGATATGGAAAATGATTGGGAATTTTAAAGCTTTAGTTACCATAGTTTTATCCAAAGAGTTCAACAGGCACTCATTTTACTTCTGGGTTTATTCAGGTATAACTTAAGCAATAGAAAACCAAAGGTGAATATGACTATAATGGTGGTGGGTAAATCACTTTTAATTCTGCTATAAAAGTTAAAAGCTAAAAGTATTTTTTTTTTAAGATTTTATTTATTTATTTGACAGACAGAGATCACAAGCAGGCAGACAGGCAGGCAGAGAGAGGAGGGAAAGCAGGCTCCCTGCTGAGCAGAGAGCCTGATGTGGGGCTTGATCCCAGGACCCTGGGTTCATGGCCTGAGCCAAAGGCAGAGGCTTAACCCACTGAGCCACCCAGGTGCCCCTAAAAGCTAAAAGTATTAAAGCTACTATAAATTATGTTAATGGATACATAATCCAAATCAATGTTACTGTGACATCAATAGCATATGATGTGGAGGGGAACGAGGTAAAAGTGGAGAGTTCTGGTATACAAATGAAGTTATTAGCTTAAAATAGACTGTTCTAACTCTAAGATACTTTACATAAGCCCCTTAGTAACCACTAAGAAAATACCTATAGAAATCACACAAAAGAAAGAATCGAAACCTATCAATACAAAAACAAAATAATGAAACACAAAAGAAGGCATCAAGAGAGAAAAGAAGGACCAAAAAAAAAAAAAAGACAAACAGAAAACAGTTAACAAAGTTGCAATAGTAAATCCTTCCCTATCAAAATTACTTTAAATGTGAGCATCTTAAATTCCCCAATAAAAAGAGTAGCTGAATAGCTGAATAGATGGAAAACCAAGATTCAATTGTATGCTGTCTAGAAGTAACAAGAGGCTGAAAGTGAAGGGATAGAAAAAGAGCCTGATAGACTGAAGTAGTAATCAAAAACTTCCCAGAGAAAAGTCCAGATGACCTCAGAGCTGAATTCTACCAAACATTCAAAGAATTAATACCAATTCTTGGGACGCCTGGGTGGCTCAGTTGGTTGAGCAGCTGCCTTCAGCTCAGGTCATGATCCCGGCGTCCTGGGATCGGGCCCCGCATCGGGCTCCTTATTCTGTGGGGAGCCTGCTTCTCCCTCTGCCTCTGCCTGCCACTCTGTCTGCCTGTGCTCGCTCTCCTCCCCCCTCTTTCTCTCTGACAAATAAATAAAATCTTAAAAAAAAAAAAAAAGAATTAATACCAATTCTTCTTAAACTCTTCCAAAAACTATGGGCACCTAGGTGGCTCAGTGGGTTAACTGTCTGCCTTCAGCCCAGGTCATGATCCCGCAGTCCCAGAATTGAGTCCCACACTGGGCTCCCTGCTCACCCTGCTCATTCTCTCGCAGTCTCTCTCACATAAATAAGTAAAAATTAAAAAAAAAAAAAAAAAAAACCTCGTCCAAAAAATAGAAGTGGAGGAAATACTTCTAAGCTCATTTTTCAGGCTAGAATCACCCTCATACCAAAACCAGATAAAGACATCACAAAAACAGAAAATTATAAGCCAATATCTCTGAAGCATATAGATGCAAAAATCCTCAGTAAAATACTAGCAAACTGAATTCAATTCACCAAAAAGATTATATACCATAATCAAGTGGGATTTATCCCTGGGACACAAGGGATATGCAAATTAATCAATGTGTTATACACATTAACAAAATGAAAGACAAAAATCACATGATCATTTCATAAATTCAGGAAAAGTATTTAACAAAGTTCAACCACCATTTGTGATAAAAAAAAAAAAAAAAAACTCTCAACAAGAGTTGCCTGGGGGCGCCTGGGTGGCTCAGTGGGTTAAAGCCTCTGCCTTCAGCTCAGGTCATGATTTCAGGGTCCTCGGATCGAGCCCCACATCGGGCTCTCTGCTCAGCGGGGAGCATGCTTCCCTCCTCTCTCTCTCTGCCTGCCCCTCTGCCTACTTGTGATCTCTGTCTGTCAAATAAATAAATAAAAATCTTTAAAAAAAAAATTGCTAATTTGAAATAAATATTAAAAAAAAAAAAAAAAGAGTTGCCTGGATGGCTCAATTGGTTAAGAGTCTGCCTTCGGCTCAGGTCATGATCCCAGGGTCTTTGGATCTAGTTGAATTGGCCTCCTTGCTCAGCCAGGAGCCTGCTTCTCCCTCTGCCTGCCACTTCCCCTGCTTGTGCGCTCTCTGACAAATAAAATCGAAAAAATAAAAAAACTCAACAAAATAGATATAAAGGGAAATCTATGCAATAAAATAGAGGACATTTATGAAAAGCCCACAACTAAAATCATAATCCATGGGGTAAAACTGAAAGCTCTTCCTCTAAGATTTGGTATGAGGCAAGGATGCATACTCTCACCACTTCTTTTCAGCAAGAAGTACTAAGTAGAGCAATCAGAAAAGAAATAAAAGGCAACCAAATCAAAAAAGAAGTAAAATGATTTCTAACTGCAGATGACATGATCCTATATGTAGAAATCCCTAAAGATTTCATGCAAAAAATAAATAAATACTGTAAGGACCTATTTAGAAACTGTCCCTGCTCCCCTTCCCCCAGTCCCTGAAACCAGCTTCAGGTAACAAAGCCCAGATACAAAGGTGGGTCAGGCCAGGTGGAGGCATCCGATCAGTGGAGGGATGCATACTGTCTCCCTGGTTACCAAGGAGTATGGGCCCCGCCCTTTGGGCACCAATCCCAATCAAGGTGTAATAGGCTGGTTCAAATGTCTACTAGGGTAAATTGTAACCCAACTGGTCACCTAGCATCACTGTGGAGTTTCCTGTGTTATAATCTCATTGGCCACCTGTGCATGGCCAGGCCCGACCTCATGGCCTTTGCCCTTAAAAGCTAGACTGTGAAACAAAGAAGGGTCGCCCTCTATTATAAGAGGTGCGGCCCCGAACGTTCGGTTAGATTCTTGATGCTTGGCGCGAAATAAAGCTTTGCTTGACCTTCGCTTTATATCAGTCTCACTCCTTTAATCACGGACCCATTATTGGGGCATAACAAATACCTTTTAGAACAAACAAACTCAGTAAAGTTACAGAGTACAAAACCAACATACAGAGGGTGCCTGGGTGGCTCAGTCGGTTAAGCTTCTGCCTTTGACTCAGGTCATGATCCCAAGATACTGGGATCGAGTCCCACATCAGGCTCCCTGCTCAGGGAGAAGCCTGCTGCTCCCCCTCCCACTCCCTTTGCTTGTGTTCCCTCTCTGTCTCCCTCCCCATCAAATAAGTAAGTAAAACCTTAAAAAAAAATACAAAAGTCAATTGCATTTGTTTACACCAACAATGATCTATCTGAAGAGGAAATCAAGAAAACAATCCCATTTACGATCACATCAAAAAGAATAAAATACTTAGGCATAAACTTAACCAAGAACATGAAAGACCTGTATACTGAAAACTATAAAACATTATTGAAAGAAATTGAACACACAAATAAACAGAAAAACATCCTGTGTTTACAGACTGGAAAAATTAACATTGTTAAAATGCCCATAGTACCTAAAGTGATCTACAAATTCAACGCAATCTCTATTGAAATTCCAATGGCATTTTTTCAAAAATAAAAATCTAAAATTTGTGTGGAACCACAAAAGACTCCGAATAGCCAAAATAATCTTATGAACAGAATTGAAAGTATCACATGTCCTAGTCTGAAATTATATTACAAAGCTCCAGTAATAAAAACAGTATGTTACTGGCATAAAAATAGACATAAAAACCAATGAAGCAGATAAAAAATCCAAAATAAATCCAAGCATATAAAGTCAACTGATGGGACGCCTGGGTGGCTCAGTTGGTTAAGCAGCCGCCTTCGGCTCAGGTCATGATCCCGGCATCCTGGGATCGAGTCCCACATCGGGCTCCTTGCTCATCAGGGAGCCTGCTTCTCCCTCTGCCTCTGCCTGCCATTCTGTCTGCCTGTGCTTGCTCTCTCTCCCTCTCTCTTTCTGACAAATAAATAAATAAAATCTTTAAAAAAAAAATAAATAAAGTCAACTGATCTTCAACAAGAACAAGAATACACAACAGGTGGCAGGGGGTGCACCTGGGTGGCTGAGTCACTGGAGTGTCCGACTCTTGGTTTCGGCTCAAGTCATGATCTCATAGTTCATGGTATCGAGCCCTGTGAGGGGCTCCATGAGCAGCAAGGAGGCTGCTGAAGCTACACTCTCTCTCTCCCCTGACCCTCCCCCTTTCAGGCACACATTCTCTCTCTGAAGTAAATAAATAAACCTTAAAAAAAAAAAGTACACAATGAGAAAAAGACAGTCTCTTCAATAAATAGTATTGGGAAAATTGGATAAATACATGTAAAAGAATGTAACTGGACCTTTATTTTACTCCAACACCAAAATCAACTCAAAACGGGTTCAAGACTTAAATGTAAAATCTGAAACCATAAAAATCCCTGAAGAAAATGTGGGGCGAAAGCTCCTAAACATCAACCTTGGTAATAATTTTTTTGGATAGGACAAAAACTCAGACAACAAAAGCAAAAATAAAGTGGGACTATATCAAACTAAAAGTTCCTACACAGCAAGGGAAATGATCAACAAAATGAAAAGGCAGCCTATAAATTGAGGGAAAATATGTGCAAACCATATATCTCATAAGGGGTTAATATTCAAAATATATAAGGAACTCACATAATTTAATAGCCAAAAAAACAAACTATCGAATTTAAAAATTCACAAAGGACCTAACCAGACACTTTTTCTAGAGAAGACATACAAGGGGCTAATAGGTGTATAAGGAAGGCATTCAACATCACTAATCATCAGAGAAATGCAAATCAAAACCAAATATCACTTCACACCTGTTAGGAAGATTATAAAGATGAAAGGTGACAAATCTTGGTGAGGATGTGGGCCAAAGAGAACCCTTGTGTGCTGTTGGTGGGAAAGTAAACTGGTACAGCCACTGTGGAAAACAGTGTGGAAGATCCTCAAAAAGACTAATGATAGAACTACTTAGTGATCCAGCAATCCCTCTTCAGGACATGAAATCAGTACCTCAAAGATATATCTGCACGCCCATGCATTATTCCCAAGAGCCAAGATATAGGCACAAACTGTTGATGGACGAATGGATAAAGAAATTGTTCTATAAATACCTATAATGGAATGTTATTCAGACTTAAAAATAAAAGAGAGATCCTGTTATTTGTAACAACATGGATGAACTTTAAGACATTATGATAAGTGAAAAAAGTCAGATACAGAAAGGAAAAAATTGCATGATGTCACTTATATGCAGAATCTGAAAGTTGAATGCATAGAACCAGAGTAAAATGGTGATTACAAGGTTTGGTAGGGAGGGGGTAAAAGGAAGACACCAGGTAAAGGGCACAAAGTTATACTTATACTTAAAATTATAAATTATAAAATATAAATATATTTTATATATTATATATAATGTTATATATAATATATAATATATAAATAAAATATAAAATTATAAATTATCAAATATTAAAAATTTAAAAATGAATCCTAGAGAGACACATATACCTGAGCACAAACATAACTAAGGGGATCTGAATAAGATCAGTTGATAGTATCAATGTCAATATCCTTGTTGTGATATGATACAGCCTTGCAAAATGTTACCATCAGGAGAAATTGGGTTAAATTGTGCATGGGATCTATTATTCTTAAAATTGCATGTGAATTACTGATTGTCACAATAAACATCCCATTTTTAAAAAAGTGTATACCAAATGTCTAAGGGGAAACTGATTTTAGTTATTCATCCTACTATTGTGATTTTAGACTTATGTCAAGTTGAATGGAAACTAAAGAAACTTGAACAGGTCAGAGAATTACAGTGTTACCTTGCAGTTTCTCTTACGAAGCTTTAAAGCTGGCCTTATCAACCAGTCAAAAAGTCCTTTCAGGAGAGCCTGATGATCTGGTTCCTGCAAAGGTCCTTTCAGGGAATTCAACCACGAGGACACAAGTGGTTCCCATCCTAACTGCGACGGTTCCAAATAAATCATGCCACAGCGGCTTACGGTGGCTGGCTAGAGAAAAAAGACGTTTTCTTTTTCCAGTGTTACTCTTATGCCACTAGCCCTTCTCAATTACTTCCTTGAACGACCTATGCAGCCTTTCATGATCCAGCTCCTGTTGTCCTCTACAGCGTCACATACATTAGACGACATGTTTGCAGTTACAGTTCCTCAGACATGTCATGGTTTCAGGTCCTTACATGTCGTCTTGTCGTGATTTGGAATGCCCAGCCCCAATTAGAGAAGTGTTACCCCTCAAAACCAGATCAAACACTCAGACATTTTCCGTGGTTGTCCTCTTCCCATTCCCTTCTTGGACACTCACCTCCTCCATATTCTTACTTATGTGTGGCCGTATAGTGGGATTATTTATTAGCATGCTTCTTAGCCTCCTTAAATACACTACGTCTTGTTCATCTTAGTATTCCTGGGGCCTAACTGGTCTTCTGATGCATAAAACATACTTACTGACCAAGCGAACACACAAACTACTGTTATATTAAAATATGAACTTACTGAGGCCTGGGAAAGGTCCATTGCTTCAAAGATGAGGCTCATTTGAGGGGACATCTGAATGATTTCTCCACTCATAAGGCAAAGCTAAAAGCAATTATTTTTCAAATGTTTATTTTTAAAAAACTCAAACTTCTCAGATAAAAATTTATTCTATGTATAAGATAATGTATATCCTGGGATATAATATCGTAAGTATTAAAACAGAAGCCAGAAAATTGTAATTCTAGGTCTAGCTCTGTCAGTTACTGGGTAAACAAGTACATAACATCTCTGAGTCTATGACCAGGGATAATTTCTCCTCCATAGAGTTAGGCAGGAGGAGAAATACATGACATACTGCAAAAATCCTAGACAAATCTCAGTTCTTATTATTAATAAAATTACACAAAATGCTCCAGACTTTATAAAATTGTCAGAAGACCTCTTTATTAGTAAAAAAGAGAGAAATTGAAAACAGAGAATAGTATGAACACTCAGGTACCCATTTCCTGGACTTAACCGATGTTAACATTTTGCCACATTTGCTTCGTTTTTTATTTTTTTTATTTTTTTAAAGATTTTATTTATTTATTTGACAGAGAGATCACAAGCAGGCAGAGAGAGAGGAGGAAGCAGGCTCCCCTAGAGAGCAGAGAGCCCGATGCGGGGCTTGATCCCAGGACTCTGAGATCATGACCTGAGCCGAAGGCAGCGGCTTAACCCACTGAGCCACCCAGGCGCCCCATTTGCTTTGTTTTTTAAAACAGTATTTTGAAGAGCATTATGCATACCACGGCATTTTACAACCAAATAGGTCAATATTTATCTGGCGAAAGTAAGGAGTTTTCTATGTGACCACAATAACATTATCACAGCTAGCAAAATTACCAATAACTCCTTAATATCATGTAATACTCAGCCACTACTCAAATTTCCTCAGTTGTATTAGAAACGTCTTTTCAACTGATTCTTCAAACCAAAATTCAACCAAAAGGGCATCTTATCTTTTCAATCTCTTTAGCTTCTCCCTTTGGAATTATCATTAATTTTCAATAATTTTAATAATTAGTATTGTTGAAAAAAATTAGTATTGTTGATATTCCAAGTTAATTTCATTAAGTCTTTTTTTCAATTCTTCCTCTTCACTTATTTTTAAGTGTTTCTTCTCTACCATCACCACTGCAGTCCCAGTTTTGCCCCTATCTAGTTATATGTCAACAAGGCAGCATTTAACATTCCTGGACCTCTTTTTTTTTTTTTTTTTTTTTTTTTGGTTTTGAACCAAGGCAACCTGGCCTTATAGTCTGTGCTTTTATTATTCTTTTTAAAATTTTTTTATTTTTTAATTAACATATAATGTATTATTAGCCCCAGGGGTACAGGTCTGTGAATTGTCAGGTTTACACACTTCATAGCACATACCTTCCCCAATGTCCTAGACCTGTTTCTTCTCTATAAAATAAATGAATGGTCTAGAGCTGGAGTGTCTAATACGTTAGCCAGTAGTCATATGTGGCTATTTATAATTTTATCTAATTAAATCTAATTAATTGAACTAATGAAGCAATTTAATCTTTAGTTAAAATTAAATAAAATTGAAAGTCAGTTCTTCAATTGCACTAAGCCCCATTTTAAAGAAGATTTAATTCTTTGTTTTTTATTATATGTTAGTCACCATACAGTACATCATTAGTTTTTGATGTAGTGTTCCATGATTCATTGTTTGCATATAACACCTAGTGCTGCATGCAATACGTGCCCTCCTTAATACCCATCACCAGGCTCACCCATCCCCCTAAGCCCCTCTCCTCTAAAACCCTCAGTTTGTTTCTCAGAGTCCATAGTCTCTCATGGTTTGTCTTCCTCTCTGATTTCCCCCCTTCATTTTTCCCTTTCTTCTAATGTCCTCCATGCTATTCCTTATGTTCCACATATAAATGAAACCATATGATAATTGTCTTTCTCTGTTTGACTTATTTCAATTAGTATAATCTTCTCCAGTTCCATCCATGTTGATGCAAATGGTGGGTACTCATCCTTTCTGATGGCTGAGTAATATTCCACTGTATATATGGACCATATAATTTCTACACCCAGCATGGGGCCTGAGCTTACAACCCTGAGATCAAGAGTCACATGCTCTACTGACCAAGCCAGCCAGGCAACCCTGTACTAAGCCATGTTTCAAAGGCTCAGTAGCCAGCCACATGTGACTAGTAGCTACCTTCTTAGACAATGCAAATATTTCCAACATCACAGAACATTCTACTGGACAGTGGTGGTTTTGAATACTTTTCATTTCCTACCAGATTATTTCAGCAAACATTCTATTTGCTTCAATTTTGGGAAGTAAAGTCAGTTTTCTCCTCACTCTCCCATGGTGTTTTCCAAATACTCTACCCCATCCTCTCTACCCCCTGCTCCTTTGACAGCCATGCTTGCTGCTATCACTCACCAGCAGCCAAGCATCCCCATCATTAGCTAAAGCCTTTGATACTTGGCTCAATTTCTTTCTCTCTGCTATAACTCTGGCCTGATCCAGTGTTCATGAAAAGGAACATCTCAACATGGCAGCCCCTCAGATCTTTGACTACCTTTTCTTCACTTACTTTCTTCTCATTCCAGTCATCCACTTTATATACCTTGGAACCTTCTCTCCTGGAACACTACACAATTCTGAAATACTAAATCCAGGCATGCCCATCTCTGTCTGCAGCCTCCTATCCAGTCAGTGCTCTCACGGATCGACTCCTCCTACACTTGCTCTTCATCTGCATATCCCTCCTGTTTTCACTTCCCTCGTTATTAAACAGCTTTTGTTCTATGGTCTAGCACTTCTGGCCCTCTCATGCCAGTATCTTTAAAGTCTTTGTGTACTTCAGGTGTGGCACCATCATCTACACTCACATCCAAGCTGCTTAGACTGTTAGGGAAAATCCCTCGAAGGCAGACCTTGGCACTACTACTAATCCTCAGATAGGCTTCAGTGCTTTCTTAGGCAGCTCTCTTTCCCATTTTCCATTATAGGTAATTTAAATCTTCCCCTTTTCTCCTCCAGTATGCAACGAACCAGGGTCTACCATGTCACACAATCAATCAATCAATCATAAAAAGGATTTGCCTTCCAATTTCCACTATCAAATCCATATATTTACCTATATCTACACCTATCCTTTCCTGCTTACCTCTTATCCAATATGAGAAAATCCTCCCACCTGGCTCTGAATCAGACCCTTATTAGCCCCTCTCTTATGAATCAATACTATTTCTTAGCTCAATCAATGTAACTGAAAGAAAGAATATGAATAAGTGCTCAACTACCTAGGACAATGTGTTGGCATATTTGTTTGAATGCTAATTAATTTGCTTATTTAATAGCATAGTTATTTCATGTGTGAAAATAAATCATGACATATTCATATAGTAGAATACCAATGCAGACATAAAAAGCATAAATAAAATGGAACTGCAACTACATGAATATCATGGATACCATCTGACCACAAGAAGAAAAGCACTAAGGAGTAGGATTCTATATTCATGAACTTCAAGAACCAAAAAAACTAATTTATCGGAAGTCGGAATAGTGCTTGCCCGGGAGGGTGTACTGATTCAGAAGGAACATGAGCGAACCTTTTAAGTGCAAGAAATTTTATGCATCTTTATTTAAATGATGGTTATGAGACTGTACACTTAGGTTTAAAAAAGCACAGAACTCAAAATTAGCCACATTTTATAGTTTACATGTTAACCTGGCAACTACAACAAACACTAAAGGATTTCCATTTTCTAAATCTTTTGCTTATTCCATGGCTTCTAAGTTAATGTAGCGCATACAAGCCCTGAAGCGTTCAATGTTTTCAAAAAGGAATTAGGCCTTTTTATTTCCTCCTAAAATATTAAGGTTCTGTAAGAAACCATGAGCCTGGAGTCACTTAACAACTTAACATCTATTACGTTACTGTGCTCTCCTGCTAATGCAATGGTTTTAATACCTTTTTATTCTATAAAAAAAATTAAGCAGAGGATTTACTACAGCATAGTTTTCATTGAACAGATAATTTATAAACTTATTAAACTTGCTGCATCCTTTTTTTAAATGTATAATCCTAGTCAATTTGTTGTTGAACATGTAACATTGCTTAAGCATGTCTGCACCTATTCTGCTTTTTTTTAAAACTGTGGCAAAAAAAAAAAAAAAGCCATTTTACATTAAATCTACCATGTTAACCTTTTCTTAAGTTCACAGTTCAGTAGTGTTTGGTATAGTCACACTGTGCATCAGTTTTGCTTTTAATCCTGATGATTTTACCTTTTTATTGTCATCCAATACTGTATTCATGCTTTCTATCCACAAAGTGTCAATGGGACCATCGAATACAACCCATTTCCGGTCCGGTGTTTCTGACAAAGCAAATTCCCTAAAAGTGTTGGCCACAATACCATCAGTCCACTGGGGAAGAAAACAGAATTGGAAAGCTTCCTTTATAAAACCATAAAGTGATCATATTGAAAACATTTCATATTTCTTGGTTTAATGTACATTGTCACTAAGAGAATATTTATGTTATAGATTACCTCATGAGACACTGGATCAAACTGTCCAAAAAGTTGGCCCATAGTAATGGATTTGGGGTTTACAGTCCGATAAATGACTTTTTCTTCCTCTCCATAGCCACACTCATTCATAAGAGTTAGAGTGTCAGCCAGTACACGCAGAACTTTTGTCTTTGCAGCAAAAGGCTCTCCTACTAACATGAAACTATTAAGGAAAAGAATTATAGAAGAAGATTCTAAAAAATAATGGTAAATTATTTGTATACTGGTGTTTAAAATACTGGTATTTATAACTTTTAAAATTTTATGAATTTTTCTCAGACATGAGGAGAATACATTTAACTTCTGAACTGGTTGATCTCTAAAATTCTTTACATTAATACCATAATCTACAAAAGAGAATATAACAAAAAAAATCTCCAAGTGAAAACAAAAACTGAACACTCTTAAGATTGGAAAAAAAGAATGTCTTGGGGCCTCCCAAGGAGAGAAGTGGGATAGGTTCTCATTCCTCAAGTATTTATTTAAGATTTTATGTTTTTATTTGATAGAGAGAGAGAGAACACAAGCAGGGGGAGTGGGAAAGGGAGAAGCAGGCTTCCCAGTGAGCAGGGAGCCCAATGCGGGGCTCGATTCCAGGACCCTGGGATCATGACCTGCACTGAAGGCAGATGCGTAAGGACTGAGCCACCCAGGCACCCAGTGCTACACCATCCCTCCTTCCCCCGCCCCAGTTCCTCAAGTTTTTACTTGCTAGAGTAGTCACTGGTGGTCTTTGCCAAATACTTCTGAATCTCCTCTCTCCTAGCACATAGTAGGATTCTTTGCCCTCTTGTGGAAATTCTAAGTGACTAATGAGTAATAAGTGGAAAACATGGATGTTACTTCCTCAGCGGACATATCATTGCCAGTGAGAGAGCTTACAGAGCTCTCTCCTCACAGAGCTTTTCCCTCTCACACAGCAGTGACCCACCATGTTGAGATGCTGACTGCTCCAACAGCCTGAGACCCTGGGTAATTATGATGAGCAGATCCTGCCTGTTAACCTATAGTGGACATAGTATGAATGAGAAATAACCCTTTGTTGTTGTTGTTTTTTTTAAGTCACTAAGATTTGGGTCTTAGGGCTGATTGTTTCTAAAGAATAATCTAGCCCATCCTTTCTGACAGAAACTGGTTCCTAGAAGGGGAAAGGTATTCTTGCCGTAATAAAAAGACTTAAATATGTGGCACTGGCTTAAAGGCCAGGTTGTGAGTGGCAAATTTAACTGTTATTAGAGGCCAAAAGACTGGGAATTAATGTTATGCAATGATGAAACATTTGGTAAATCTGTTCATTAAAGTAACCTGAAAGATAATCTAATGAAAACAAATGAAACTGCCTAATGAAACTGCCATTTTAGGAAAAAGGATAGTAAACAGATTATTATTAGTATATAATGCCAGCCAATGGCTACATTTAACAAAGAACTACTGGAAAGAAATGAGCCCAGAAAAAAAAAAAAAAATGGCCAGTTTGCAAACTGGAATGAAAGAGAATAAAGGGAGTCCAGAAATTCAGGATACTGCAGGCAATTTACTTTCATCCCCAATTGGTAAGAAATAAATTGAGAAAAGATTTGAACAACAAACATCTACTCAGCCTGGCGCCAAGGACCAAATTAAGGGTAGGGCTTGTATCACTATTAAAATGTATGAAATTTTAATATGGTTCCCAGTAATCATTTCAGGAGTGAAAATAGATTAAGCTTTGTCATCTTCTCAATTAAAATTGATAGGTTCAAGGATACTGCAAGGGAATTTATAAAAGTATGACTTGGTAAGGACGGTAGTTGTGGCTACTGGCATATAGATCTGCTTGGAATCAAACAAATAAGAAGTTTATCAAGTTTTTGAGGGAGTTTATGGACAAAGAAATTATGAGTCTAGGCTAAAACACATGTGAATATTCAAGACTTAAAAATGATCCTTGCAGGGGCACCTGGGTGGCTCAGCCAGTTGAGGGTCTGTCTTCGGCTCAGGTCATGATCCCCGAGGCCCTAGGGTTCTGGGACCAAGCCCCACATTGGTCTCCCTGCTCTGCAGGGGGATCTACTTCTCCCTCTACCCTCTGCTCCTCCCCTGCCCCTGCTTGTGCTCTCTCTCTCACTCAAATAAATAAAAAATTTTTAAAAATGATCCTTGCATGAGAGTTGATTGTACTATTCCCTCTATTTTTGTATATGCTTGAAAATTTACATACTATGGAGTTTTTTTGTTTTTGTTTTTTTTAAATCCTGTCTTTAACCTTTGAGACCTCAACTTTCTATAGGCAGGAAACAGGCTGAAAACATTTCTCAGCTCCCAAGGACATCTTCTCTATTGTTCACTTCACATGTGACCAGAGAAAAAAATGAAGATGGAAAGACCGCTCAAGAAAGTTGAACAAAAAAAAAAGAAAAAAGGAAGAAAAGAAAAAGAGAAAGAAAGAAACAAAGTTTAACCAGTGTCCACAAAGAACAGTTAACTGGAAAGTCCCTGTGAAATCATGCAGAAGTGGATCCAGCGTTTACGGCGTTTAAAGTTTATACAATCCATAGAATAGGAAAAAAATACAAATACAACTATGGATACAAAATGTCCAGAGCCACTATAATGATACCCTATATAATAAATGATGTGTATCAAATGATTATGGCTCCTTGGAAATGCCCCTACAAGTTAGAGGTCCTGAGGTTTAAACTATCAGTATCACAGTCAATTTATCTCTGGAACAATTACCCAGATGGGTTTCAGAATCGCAATCAACCAATGTTGGCTATGTCTCCAGTTCTTCAATTTCTGGATAGTAGTGTCTGCTCTAATGACCTGTTTTAGGAAGCCCAATATTATAATTAAGACTAGGTGTGTGGAGGACAGACAACTTGTCTTTCTAGTCTGTAGGTCTTTGGATCAAGAGGAACAACTTCCAAATCTGATGCAGAAACTATCATGCATCACCTAGAGATCTTGAACTTCAAGTACGGTTCATTGATTGACTAGAACTTTTAACTTGTCTTCCTGGGAAGGAAAGGGTGTGTTTTATGTGCATGGAGGAGAGCAAATAACATATGACCAAAAGGGCAAAGTGCACTGGTTGCTAGTGCCACCTCACTGAATGAGAATGCATTACCAGTCCTTGTTGGATGGGTAGCATGAGCGAGAAATAAATCTTTATTTTAAGGCACTGGGACGGAAATGGGGAGATGGCGGTCTTTGTTCCCTAGCCTACCTAGTGTACAAAATTTGCTGAGTCCTTTGGTTCATAAATTTTGTTTTAATAGTTCGATTTGAAAAAAACATCTAACTATGGTAGACAGAGATAATCTATAATCTTACCCATGTCTCACAATCATCATTTCATATGTCTGAATCATTTTTTCAAGAAAAAATTTAACTGGCTGAAGATTATGTACTTTGCAGGCTTCATGAGCACATTCCAAAAATTCCTAAAATAAAAAAAAATGGAATGCATTTTTATAAAATGGTATTATAAATCATCTCATATATATTTTATAAATCTAGATTATTCATTTTGAAATAAAAAAACTTATCTTCCTATATTGATAAATTATTTCTTAAAGATTTTTTTTAAAGATATTTATTTATTTATTTATTTGTGAGAGAGAGAGAGAGAGAGAGAGAGTGTACACATGAGCACAAGCAGGGGGAGCAGCAGGTAGAAGAAGTAGACTCCCTGCTGAGCAAGAAGCCCAGTGCGGTACTTGATCCCAGGACCCTGGGTTCATGACCTGAGCCAAAGGGAGATATTTAAACAACTGGGCCACCCAGGCATCCCTTAAAGCTTTATTTATTTTTAAACTTAGCTTTTTTTTTTTAATTAAAAGGAAGTACAAAAAGAATTAAATTACTTTAAAATTATTATTCCCTATTATAAGTTAATGATCAGAGCACCACAGCATTAGGTGCAAGCTGCATGGAAACTCCTTTTAATTGTGTTTTCCAGAATTTCATCCTTGTTTAGAATGTGGAAGGACATGCCAAAAAAATCCTTCACACTGTAGTAACTAGAAAGAAATGGAGAATCTAAAAAAATAAATTTTAGGGCGCCTGGGTGGCTCAGTGGGTTAAGCCGCTGCCTTCGGCTCAGGTCATGATCTCAGGGTCCTGGGATCGAGTCCCGCATCGGGCTCTCTGCTCAGCAGGGAGCCTGCTTCCCTCTCTCTCTCTCTCTCTGCCTGCCTCTCTGTCTACTTGTGATCTCTCTCTGTCAAATAAATAAATAAAAAATCTTTAAAAAAATAAATTTTAAAGATAGAGAAGTTCTATGGGTACAAGTATGTCTAAAGGAATTAAATTTCAGAAACAGATCAGCCTTCCTGAATGAGCTCAAATTGATGCTAATTTAGCTGCTGGGAGCATTTTCCAGCTACAGACATCAGGTGGGCATTGGATTGGGCTTCTCACAGGCACAGGGACTTTGCTGAAGTAAAGAAAAACCATCAGAGAATTTAATGGTCATGTGGGCTCATGTGACAGATTTCAATCTGGAGAAGCTCAAATGCCAATCTGATTTACCCACTGCCTTGCTTTTGCTGAGTATGAGGTGACACAAGAAATCAAAGGCTTAGCTAGAAAGGCACACAGATATTCCCTAATCTTAGGATGCTTAAACCCCAAAATGCTGCTAGAGGAATGGCTCTATAATACAGAACAATTTTCACTCTGAAAATATGAAAACCAGAAGTAAACTAAAGTTCGACAGTGCTGCCACAAAACTCTACTTGGGTCAACTCCCAACTAAACTGATCATCAGTCTAGCTACCTGACAAAGGAAAAACATACTTTTTCTGTGGGAAAATAATACTGTAGCCTCTACAATTGTTTTTACACAGTTCTTAACATAAAATCAAACTTTGAAGTCATGAGATGAAATAGCTGAAGATCAAGAGAAAAAAAACAAACTTCTGATGACCGAGAGGTCATAATTGGCAAAACAATAAAAATAACTTCCATAAATGTTTAAGAGAAAAATAGACAATATGATGGAAAACAGATGAAAAGATGAAGAAATCAGGGGCGCCTGGGTGGCTCAGTGTTAACCAGTTAAGCCTCTGCCTTCAGCTCAGGTCATGATCTCAGGGTCCTGGGATGGAGCCCTGCATCATGCTCCCTACTCAGCAGGGAGCCTGCTTCCCCCCTTCTCTCTGCCTGCCTCTCTGCCTACTTGTGATCTGTCAAATAAATGAAATCTTAAAAAAAAAAAAAAAGAAAGAAAAAGAAAAGATGAATTCAAGCAAAGAAAAATGTGGTTTTAATGAAACCAGATTGGACATACTAAAATGGAAAAAATATGTGAAATTAATAATTCATTGGATAGATTTATCAGTGGACTGAATAAAACAAAAAAAATCACTGATCTTAAAGACAGGCTAATAAAATGTATCCAAACTACAGCACAGAAAATCAAAACAATAAACAAAAACAGAACATAAAAGATGTGTGAGGCAATATAAAATTGATGGGGGAAAACAATGGCAAAAGAAATGTAACTTAAAAATCTCTCTACAGGGGGCGCCTGGGTGGCTCAGTGGGTTAAAGCCGCTGCCTTCGGCTCAGGTCGTGATCCCCGGGTCCTGGGATCGAGCCCCGCATCCGGCTCTCTGCTCAGCAGGGCGCCTGCTTCCCTTCCTCTCTCTCTCTGCCTGCCTCTCTGCCTACTTGTGATCTCTGTCTGTCAAATAAATAAATAAAATCTTAAAAAAAAATCTCTACAGTTTGCAGCCCTCTGATACCTGAAACATGCAGAGCATGACCTTCCTCAAGGAGCTTGTGGCGGCCTCAGTGTCTTCATGTTTAAAAGCAACCTTACCTTAGCAGCAGCTAGCCCCTCGGGGTCCTGAAAACCTTGTTTCCAGATTCCTTGGAGACATGTGCTATCCTTAACCCCCACTAATCAAAAAGTATACAATCAGTCATGCCTCACAATCCCAGTATAGCTCCTTCTGCCTCCAGGTACTGTTTAGGTATAGGCAGGAGAGATAGGTGGTCCCTGACTCGCCTGACTAGGCTCTGAAACTACTCCTGGCAGGTGGAGACTGAGACAGAGCTGAGCAAGAGATAAGGGAACAAAACAAGATGGCACAAGCTTCCCAGTCAGTTCTCAATAAAAGACTGTCACTGAAAGCCCTCTGTGGCAACCCATTTGGGACCTCTCTCACCCTAGAGAGCTTTTGTCTTTCTCTTCTCACCTTACTTAATAAACTTTCACCCTTTTGTGTCCATGAGATTCATTCTTCAGGCCCAATCAGACAAGAATCCTGCAAACCTGCAACAAAATGATCTAACATACATTTAATTGGTGTCCCAGAAGGACAAGGAAGACAAAAAAGAGAAGAAATATCTTGAGATAACTACTGAGAATTTCCTAAAGACATCAATCCATAGATTCAAGAAGTGCAACAAATCCAAGCAAGATAAATACCAAACAAACAACACAAGGCACACAGCAAAGAAAAATATTAAGAGAGCTGGAGGGAAAACACACTCTAAAATCAGATACACATAAATAAGAAAAATACCGGACTTCCAACCATAACAATGAGAGCCAGGAGTTAACAGAATAACATCTTTAAAACAATGAAGAAAGAGGGGCAGACCCCTGCCAATCTAGATTTCTGTATTTAGTGAAAAAATTCTTTAGAAATGAAGGCTAAATAAAGACATTTCAAACAAAGAAAAGCTAACAGAATTAGTTGCCGAAAGACCCACATGCACATAAGAAATACCAAAGGAAGTTCTTTCTGTTGAAGGAAAAAGATCTCAGATGAAAGCATATTTCTGCTAGAAAGAATTAAAAACACTAGAAAAGTAAACAGAAAGGACGTTTTTCAAATGCTAATACCAAAATAAAAAAATAACACTGGTTGTGGTTTATAATATGTAGAAATAAAATACATGATGACAATAGTACAATGGGCAGAGGTGAGTGCATAATAAAATTATACCACTTAAAGATTTTATGTTGTTTCTGAAATGATGAAATACAAACTTAAATTGTAGGAAGTCAAGGATGTATATTACAACCTGTGGAGTGACCACTGAGGTACTAAAAGTCCAACAGAGAAGAGAATGGAGAAATAAACACTATCTGAAACCAAAAGAAGTCAGTAAAGGAAAAACAAAGAAATACTGTACATATAAAAAACAATAGGACATGGGTTTTTTTCAATGGCCCTGGCTCCCCTTGGCTCATCTGCAGGTGCACTGAGTCACTTGGCTATGCACCTCGTAGCACTGACTCCTAGCAGTAGTTTTCAAACTGGAAGCTGGGAATCCATCGATTGATTGCTATATTCATAGGATAAGAATTCTCCATGAAAATGTTAAATTTTTTAAAATCCTATTAGCATATCTTGAATCAACTTGCTAATTACCTGGAGTATAATATAGAAATATATATGGTCTTTATTCCCAGTCCCTGGCACAGGGCCCTATAACCCTTAAAATTTCCTTTGTTATTCTTAATGAGCCTGGTGGTGGGTATTATAGAGGGCATGCATTGCATGGAGCACTGGGTGTGGTGCATAAACAATGAATTTTGGAACACTGAAAAGAAATAAAATAAAATGGGAAAAAAAATGAGCCCTTGTCAATCACACAAGGGGATAGCCTCAGGATGGTGCCAGTCACAAGAAAGACTCAGTGATGAGAGGGTTGGAACTTTCAGCCCTACTTACCAGCCTTTGGTGAATGCACTGGGATGGAGGAGGAAGGGAAAGGGCAGAAGACAGAGCTCTGTAAAAATTCCTGAACAACAAGATTCAGAGCGCTTCTGGTTTGGTGAGCGCATTGAGGTACAGGGAGATTGACATACTCTGAAGTATACTGCCACCGCCCCCCCCCATACCTACCTTACCTTATACTTCTCTTCCATTTGGTTCATCCCAAGTTGTATCCTTTATATCTTACTTTTTATTTTTTTAAAAGTAGGATCCACACCCAATGTGGGTCTTGAACCAACAACCATCCTGAGGTCAAGAATCCCTATGTTCTACCAGTGAGCCAGCCAGACTACCCCCTCCTCCAGCCCCAGGTTGTATCCTTTATAATAAACTGGTAAACATAAGTAACTGTGTTCCTGATTTCTGTGAGCTATTCTAGTGAATTACCAAAGCTGGGTGGGGAGGTTATGGAAACCCCAGCCAACCAAAAACACAGGTGGCCCAGAACTTGAGACTGACTGAAGTGAGGGGCAGTCTTATAGGACTGAGACTTTAATCTGTGGAGTCTGACAATAACTACCTGGAGTTTGTGTCAGAATTGAATTGTTGAACATCCAGTTGTTGTCCAGAGAAGAGAACTGGTTGCTGGTTTTGGAAAACACCCTAGAATCACATTAATCTGACACTGCCATAGGATGTATATTAGCATTTGAGTTTGAAGCTTAAAAAAAAAAAAAAAGCTAAAAAAGTAAATGATGCCTTTAAGCAAGCAATGCCTTAATGATATAATGGCTCAAACAAATTGAAATTTTCACAGCAATATCAACAGAGAGATTGGGTGGAAGAATTGAATCATTAGACGGAAAAAATTCAGTACATGCTGAACTCAAAAAGTATTCACTGTACATTTTACCATAGAAATTGCCACAAAATAACATTTAATTTCAGCCACATGTCATCCATCTCATTAAGATTGTTTTGTTTGTAATTTAAATTTACTTGTGCTGTCAAATAAATAAAATCTTTTTCTAAAGTACTCATTCTCTCAGAAAGAACATTATTTTTAAACTGAATCTTATCAACATTGGTATCATGTAACAGAAGATACTAGAATTTACTCATGCTCATTAATGAAAGTGGCCAAAATAAGGGTTTATCCTCTGAATAGAATAATTTCCCTCATTTAAAACAATCGAATACGTCATTCTCACAGATTTACTTACATGATAGTCAGCTTCAGGAAGTTTAATACCAGGAAATAGATCACTAGTTATTCCATTAAATAAGGGTATATCATGTGATAGAAACTTTGGTTCATTCACATCTTTAATTGATCGAAGAAGCTAAAATCATCCAAAGAGTGGAACATAAGTTACTTGCCCATATTCCCTCCCCTCCCCACCACTAAAAGTCAAATTTCCTCTCACATTGCTCTATGGAATCCCCATACTGAACAGTCAACACTATGCTTATCAAGCCAGAAGGTCCTTGGATTCACATAAAGTATAATGAATAATAACATCACCCCAAAAGTACTATTTCAACCTCACATAAAAAAGTTCAAAGCCAACAACTCTCTTATTTGCCTCATTATAGCTCCTGATGAACTTTCCTTAAAAAAATTTTTTAATTAAAAAAAATCTGATACTGAAGCTTTCACAACACATATATTTAATACTTACTAGTATATCTTCATTTTCATTTGGAAATTTTAGTTTTAGGTTTCCAGCAGCCACTAAAACCGCTTTTACTGCTCGCATTCCATAGTCATAATGAAATTGTGACGAGAGCTGCTCTGAGCAAAGCCTGTAGGTCATCACTATCTTCACAGACAGAGGTTTCGCATTCAGAAATCCATAGGAGTAGAGGGAGATTTCTGCTATGAGGGCATAGTTTGGAACCATCATGGCCACTGTTCTAAAAAGAACCTGGAGTATATAATGAATAAAATATATTATTGATATAAGGGAAACCGTTTTTAAAAGCTAACCACAAGCATCCCAAGAGAATGCGATGATATTCAAGTTTATTCCCCTAAAGGAGCACCTTTTCATTAATTCTGTGATTTTTTTTTCGATAGCACGGTTTCATACACTTTAATAGGTGTTAAACACCGAAAAAAGTTTTTAGAGGTTTACCTTATGAGGGATGGCAAAGGTAAAAGGGAAATTTACAAATACATGTGAGAAAATCATACCATTCTGAGTGGATTGTGCTGTTACATTTGATTAAAATTACACTCTTATAAATTATTACCTTAAGATTGTCTGGCAATTCAGAACGTCCCGCGTAGCCAGGATTCATGGTAATGGCTACAAAACAGTTTGGATTGAGCTTCAGTTCTGTTCCTTCAAAAACAAACACTTCCAGTTTCTGTTGAATGGCTCTCTGAATGCAAAGGATCTGTTGAGCTACCACTGACAACACTTCCAACTCAATCCGATTAAATTCATCAAAGCAAGCCCAAGCACCAGAAGAGGCCAATCCTTTAAAAAACTAAGAACAAGACAAAAGCAACAGAGTTTTCTTACAAAGGAGCATCATTTGTTAAATATTGAATCTTTTAAGTCAAAACTGAAAATGAAACCCAGTAAACCCCCAAGTATAAAAACAATGTCTTTACCCCTAAAACTGAGGTTCAAGGAATGCATAAACATTCAGATAATGTTTAAACATGAGTTTGTTTCAGTTTATCCCGTTGGACCCAGCTGTAAGTTTATAACATTAATAAGCAACTTTGTACCTTTCCCATTGCTAGATAATCTAGCCCATCTGAACAGTTGAACACTACACACTGGACAGCAAGAGCTTTAGCCAAGTCCTTGGTGGTTTCAGTTTTTCCTGTTCCTGCTGGTCCCTCTGGGGCTCCTCCAAGGTTCAAATAGAAGGCACCTATCTGAAAAGAAAAATGTATGTGAAAAGAAATCCATGCTTTAAAAAAAAAAAAAGAAAAAAAGAAAAGAAAAAAAAAACAATGAAAAACTAAAAAAAAAAAAAAAAAAAAAAAAAAAACAGAAAAGAAAACCTATGATAGACCATTGCTTACAAAATTGATTTAGTCTTATTTGTAGCTTCAAAGGGGCAGTAATACAACTAGATTGTTCAGTTAATTTTTAGCATCCACTTCTCCAGCTGCACAAGGAAAATGTATCAAAATCACCTTATATTATAATACCTCATGAGTATACCATTTGCCTTTACAAACAAAAGAGAATCTAGCCTTGAGGTATTAGCATTGGGTCAGAAGGCTTTGACTAGAGATAGTTGCGGAGACCATTAATGACAATCTCCATGGCTAGATGCCAAGGGCCAACACTTGCAAATGAGTGTTGTAAATAGGGGTCCATCAGTTGGAAGAGAAACAGATGACTTATTTACACAACTTGGTCCATAATTCACCTGGCTATTGCACTCCACTCATGGTATGTTCTCCATTCCTACAACACTGTTCTGTAGTTCTCTTCCAGGAATGATCACTTTCTACCTTGCATTGCAGTTAATTTTGCACACTATTTTTTCTCTCTCTCAATTGGTCTTTAAGCTGTTTGAGAGCAAGGTCAGGAGTTTCTGAATTCTTCCTGGGTCTCCTTAACGACTAGAACAGTGGCTGGAAATTTTTAGAAGCATATAAATTATAGTCGACTCCAACTGTGGAGTTTGTTTCAAGAAAACTAGTGTTAAGTGTGAAAATTAACTCCTTTTAGAAAAAATTGGGTTAAGAGACCAAAGTTGTACATATGGTACAGGTAAGGCATAGATGGGAGCTCCCATCTATGGAGCTTAATTAATTTCTGCTTAATTTTGCCATGAACTTAAAGCTGCTCTAAAAAAAGTCTATTAAAAACAATTTAATAATAAAATAAATTTTGATTTATATTATTTTACATTTACTAAAATAAGTTTATTAAAAGCAGTATCAATATTTTACCCATCTTTATAATATATATACCCAAGTTTACAATAAATGCTATACTATTAATGCCCATTAACTTGACTGCTGGAAACCTCAGGTTCTCCCAAAATGCTTACAAATGGGTTCCCTTTATTACAGACAACGGAATTTTTTTTCAGTGCATAGTGTTCTAGACAAGTGTTTAGTGAGATTCTGATCTTACAACTCAAAGCTATGAGCTTCCACAAGTATTCACAGTTTCTGATTTTTCTGAGGCCCCGTATAGGACACAGAGGCTTGAGATTCATTTACACAACAAATATTTAGGGACTGTGTACTTGTTCACCCCTAGAGTAGAGAACAAGACAGACATGGTCCCTGCTCTCTGGTAGCTTCCTGAGAAAGTGGAAGTGTTGGTGAAACATGTTATCCTAGATGCACTGACACTTTTTACTGGCCATTGTAGCCATCCCTCAATTGCTGTATCAGCTACAAATAGCTCACAACTGTTTTTTTTTTTTTTCTCCTGAGAATTTCCCTCTACTAATAGGAGCTACCTTATCCAGGTCACCTGGGTGACTCAGTTGTTAAGCATTTGCCTTCCGCTCGGTCATGATCGCAGGGTCCTGGGACTGAGCCCTGCATTGGGCTCCCTGCCCCTCAAGGAGTCTGGTTCTCCCCCCCACCACTCCCCCTGCTTCTGTTCCCTCTCTCGCTGTCTCTCTCTGTCAAATAAATAATAAAATCTTAAAAAAAATAGATATTTTATCCACAAACACCTGAAAGCTTACTCACACCCTTGTTACTGTTAAAACCGTCAGTTATCTTACCAGCAAAAACAGTTTACTCAGGAATGGAAGACCATTGCAATTCAGACCATGAAAGCTACTATCAAACCATGGGCAAGTCCAGAGAATGCAGGAGAGGAATGCTCCTTTATAGAGGAAAGGGAATGATGGGAGGGGCCATTATAAACAAGAAGTCCATTGGAAGAAACTGAGAGTTCCAAGTGTAGTAGCTTTTTATTGGCTGATTTGTGACAGTCTTTCATTGGCTGGACTCTTCCTTAAGAAGAAAGTCTTTAATCCTGTCTGGGAAGTCAAGTATATGCTTCTTCCTGTCATGAATGAAAGTACCTCTCTTCCTGTTGGTTTTGCACAAGGAGTGGTAGTAGGCCTTAAGAGTTTCTCCTTCTGGCCTCTCAACTCCATTTTAGTGAGGTTTCCCTTCCTTAATTTTCATACCTCTAGCCCCAGGTGTGACTGATAGTCAATGACCATAAAGAGATATAAAAGCCAGGCCCCTTTGCCTTAAAGTGGGGTACACCCAGGATGTATTTCATGCTCCAAAGCTCCCTATGGGATCAGGCTAAGGCTATACTTCCGTTGAAACTACATCTTTATTTAGCTTTCCCCACCTATTTTCCTCACTTTCCTACAGGTTTTTACTGAGGACATTCCCTAGTAAATCATTTGCCCAAGAATTCTCATTCTGTCTCTGCTTCTAGAAGACTCAAGGACACTTGAATTTTACTTACTCAGCACAGGTGGATTGGTGTTTCTTGATGCTTCTCCTCAATTCCCAGGTAGTGTTACCAGATTTAGCAAATAAAAATACAGAATGCCCAGGTAAATTTTAATTTCTGGGCACCTGGGTGGCTCAGTTGGTTGAGCCACTGCCTTTGGCTCAGGTCGTGATCCCAGAGTGCCAGGATCGAGTCCCATATTGGGCTCCCAGCTCCACGGGGAGTCTGCTTCTCCCTCTGACCTTCTCCTCTCTCATGCTCTCTCTCACTCTTTCTCTCTCAAATGGATAAATAAAATCTTTTAAAAAAATTTTGAATTTCAGGGGATGCCTGGATGGCTCAATCGGTTAAGTGTCTGCCTTCAACTCAGGTCATGATCCCAGGATCCTGGTATCAAGTCCCACATCAGGCTCCTTGCTCATGCTCAGCAGGGAGCCTGCTTCTCCCTCCACTTGCCTCTCTCTCTGCCTGCTGCTCCCCCTACTTGTGCACTCTCTCTCTCTGACAAATAAATAAATATATTTTTAAGACAAATAAATAAATATATTTTTTAAAATTTTGGATTTCAGATAAACAATGAATAATTGGTTAATATAAGTATGTCCTGTGCAATATTTGGAACATACTTACATTAACAAATTATTCATTATTTATCTGAATTTCAAATTTACCTTAGAGTCCCATATTTTATCTGGCAACCTTATACTCAGGTGGTTTTTGTTTTTTGGTTTTTGTTTTATATAGTCATAGCTTTATCTTCCATAGCTCAACAAAAACAGAACTTAGTATCACCCCCCACATTTTCAGCTCTCTCCCTCCTTTCAGCAGAAATAACTTGGAGTTCCAAGGCCCAGATGGACTTTACTCATCTTCCTTTCATGTCTCCCAGAACTCCACTGCAAAAACTGATACCATTTTCTGAAACTTCAGTTTTCTCTTTAAATCTCTAATACCTTCTTTTTCTAATTATCCCTACTGGGAGTGACTCATAATTTTCAAGCATTGGTATCCAAACACTCTTGTATTCTACAAAAGGATCCAAAAGTAAATATACATTACTATAATTTCATATAAAGGGATTTTGGGACCAGGAAGGGACAACTCTATTCAACTATTACAGATAAGAGAATAAAATGAGGAGGGGGAGGAGCAAGGTGGCAGAGGAGTAGGAGACCTGAATTTCGTCTGACCCCAGGAATTGAGGTAGATAGTTATCAAACCATTCTGAAGAGCTACAAACTCAACAAGAGTTCAAAGAATAGCAGCGATTCTATGAATGCAAAAGTGACCACTTTCTGGAAGATAGAACATGTGAAGAAGTGAATCCAGGATGATATATGGGAAGATAGACCATGTGGAAGACAGACCACGGGAGAAGTGAATCCAAGATGGTATATGGGAAGATAGACCATGGGAGGAAGATAGACCAATAGACAGTTGGTTGAGTGGCTCACCAACTGAGCCACCCAGGTGACAGCTCCCAGCAAGTGATATAGCAGCAGAGCACAAAATTGGAACTTTTAGAAGTCTGCTCTGCTGAGGGACATCACTCCAGCAGCTCAGTGGGATTGGGGGGGTGGCGCCTTCGTGGGGACAGTGTGGTCTCAGGACTCCCTGTACTCCCCCAGAGGAGGGGTGTGGGAGCCTGCCACAGGATTTGGCTTGGTTTGGAGACTCCAAATAGGGCCATGAGCCAGATATAGAAATGCTTGGTCACAGGCCAGGTGAGCATGGAGTGCAGCCAGAGACCAGGGAGACAGGAGTGATTGACTGCTTTTCTCTGAGGGAAAACTGAGGAGTGGTGCCCCAAGCTCTTGGACCCTCCCAGCCAGAGATTGGGAGGCCGCCATTTTCATTCCGGTCTTCCAAAGCTATAGAGAAAGCATTCACAGAACAAAAGCTACTGAGAGCAAACCCAAGCAGATTGATTAGCCTGGCCCCTGGTTAGGGCAGTGCAATTCCACCACAGGCAAAGACATGGGAGAAACACTGCAACAGGCCCCCACGCCCCCCAGAAGATTAGCAAGACCATCCAGCCAAGACCAAGTCTACTGATAAATGAGAATTGCAAAACACCAGTGCTAGGGGAATACAGCACACATGGCTTTTTCCCCATGATTCTTCAGTCTTTCAAAGTTAATTTTTTTAATTTTATTTTTTCTTTTTCTATTTTTTAAAAAATTTTCTTCTTTCCTATTTTAACCAACATCTTATCTTATCAATTCCTTTTTAAAAAATCTTATTTAATTTTCATTTTTACAGTCGTATTCTACCCTTCATTTTATTTAACCTTACTTTTTGTGTATATATACAAGTTTTTCTTTCTTTAAGATTTTAGGATACAGTTTATATTTTTTTAAGACTTTATTTATTTATTTATTTGACAGACAGAAATCACAAGTAGGCAGAGAAGCAGGCAGAGAGAGAGGAGGAAGCAGGCTCCCCTGCTGAGCAGAGAGCCCAAGCAGAGGCTTGATCCCAGGACCCTGGGATCATGACCTGAGCAAAGGCAGAGGCTTTAACCCACTGAGCCACCCAGGTGCCCCAGGATACAGTTTCTTTAAACAGACCAAAATCTAGTGTATAGCTTTGTTCTAGTGTCCCACCTGATCACATTCTCTCCTTTCCTTTTTTTTTTTTTTAATTTTTTCCTTTCTGGGGGAAAGGAATCATGAATGAAAGAGGAGAGATCACAACCAACACCAAAGAAATACAAACAATTATAAGAATTTATTATGAGCAACAATATGCCAGCAAATTAGACAATCTGGAATGGATAGATTCCTAGAGACATAAACTACCAAAACTGAACCAGGAAGAAATAGAAAACCTGAACAGACCCATAACCAGTAAGGAAACTGAAGCAGTAATCAGAAATCTCCCAACAAACAAGAGTCCAGAGTCAGATGGCTTCCCAAGGGGAATTCTACCAAACATTTAAAGAAGAATTAATACCTATTCTCCTGAAACTGTTCCAAAAAATAGAAATGGAAGGAAAACTTCCAAACTCATTCTATGAGGCCAGCATTACCTTGATCCCAAAACCAAAGACTTCATCAAAAAGGAGAATCACAGACCAATATCCCTGATGAACATGGATGCAAAAATTCTCACTAAAACACTAGCCAATAGGATCCAACAGTACATTAAAAGGATAATTCACCACAACCAAGTGGGATTTACTCCTGAGCTGCAAGGTTGGTTCAATATCCATAAATCAATCAATGTGATACAATACATTCATAAAAGAAAGAACAAGAACCATATGATACTCTCTGTTGATGCTGAAAAAGCTTTTGACAAAGTACAGCATCCTTTCTTGATCAAAACTCTTCACAGTGTAGGCATAGAATGTACATACCTCAATATCATCAAAGCCATCAATGAAAACCCACAGTGAATATCTGAGAGCTCTTCCCTTAAGATCAGGAATATGGCAGTGATGTCTACTATCACCACTGCTATTCACCATAGTACTAGAAGTCCTAGCCTCAGCAATCAGACAACAAAAAGAAATAAAAGATATCCAAATCAGCAAAGAAAAACTCTTGGGTGCCTGGGTGGCTCAGTAGGTTAAAGCCTTAGCCTTCAGCTCAGGGAGCAGGGAGCCTACTTCCTCCTCTCTCTCTCTGCCTGCCTCTCTGCCTACTTGTGATCTCTGTCTGTCAAATAAATAAATAAAATCTTAAAAAAAAAAGTCAAACTCTCATTCTTTGCAGATGATATCATTCTTTATGTGGAAAACCCAAAAGATTCTACCCCAAATCTGCTAGAACTCACAAAAGAATTGAGTAAAGTGTCAGGATATAAAACCAATGCACAGATATCAGTTGCATTTCTATACACCAACAGCAAGACAAAACAAAGAGAAATTAAGGAGTTGATCCCATTTATAATTGCACCCAAAATCATAAGACACTTAGGAATAAATATAACCAAAGAGGTAAAGGATCTGTACTCAGAAAACTATATAATACTCATGAAAGAAATTGAGTAAGACACAAAGAAATGGAGAAACGTTCCATGCTCATGGACTGGAAGACAAATATTGTGAAAATGTCCATACCACCTAGAGCAATCTACACATTTAATGCAATCCCTATCAAAATATCCTCACCTTTTTTAAAGAAATGGAACAAATAGTCCTAAAATTTATATGGAACCAGATAAGACCACACATAGCCAGAGGAATGTTGAAAAAGAAAACCAAAGCTGGGTGCATCACAATTCCAGACTTTAAGCTCTATTAAAAACCTGTCATCATCAAGACAGTATGGTTCTGGCACAAAAACAGACACATAGATCGATGGAACAGAATAGAGAGCCCAGAAATGGACCCTCAACTTAATGGTCAACTAATCTTCAACAAAGCAGGAAAGAATGCCCAGTGGAAAAAAGACAGTCTTTTCAACAAATGGTGTTGGAAAAATTGGACAGCCACATGCAAAAGAATGAAACTGGACCATTTCCTCGCACCACACACAAAAATAGTCTCAAAATGGTTGAAAGACCTCAGTGTGAGACAGGAATCCATCAATATCCTTGAGGAGAACACAGACAGCAACCTCTTCGACCTCAGCCGCAGCAACTTCTTCCTAGAAACATCACCAAAGGCAAGGGAAGAAAGGGCAAAAATGAACTACTGGGACTTCATCAAGATCAAAAGCTTTTGCACAGCAAAGGAAACACTCAACGTAACCAAAAGACAACCAACAGAATGGGAGAAGATATTTGAAAATGTCTTGTCAGATAAAGGGCTAGTATCCAAAATCTATAAAGAACTTATCAAACTCAACACCCTAGGAACAAATAATCCATTCATGAAATGGGTAGAGGACATGAACAGACATTTCTGCAAAGAAGCCATCCAAATGGCCAACAGATGCATGAAAAAGTGCTCACAACATCACTCAGCATCAGGGAAATACAAATCAAAACCACAATGAGATACCACCTCACACCAGTCAGAATGGCTAAAATTAACAAGTCAGGAAATGATAGGTGTTGGCGAGGATGCAGAGAAAGATGCAACCTCCTACACTGTTGGTGGGAATGCAAGCTGGTGCAGCCACTCTGGAAAACAGTATGGAGGAAGTTGAAAATAGAGCTACCCTATGACCCAGCAATTGCACAACTGGGTATTTACACCAAAGATATAAACATGGGAATCGAAAGGGGCATGTGCATCTGCATGTTTATAGCAGCAATGTCCACAACAGCCAAACTATGGAAAGAGCCTACATGTCCATCAACAGATGAATGGATAAAGACAATGTGGTATACATATACAGTCGAATATTTTGTAGCCTTCAAAAAAAATGAAATCTTGCCATTTGCAATGATGTGGTTGGAACTAGAGGGTATTATGCTAAGCGAAATAAATCAATCAGAGAAAAACAATTATCATATGATCTCACAGATAGGAGGAATTTGAGAAACAAGACAGAAGATCATAGGGGAAGGGAGGGGCAAAATGAAACAAGATGAAACCAGAGAGGGAGACAAACCATAAGAAACCCATAATTTCAGGAACAAAACTGAGGGTTGCTGGAGTGGAAGGGTTGCTGGAGTGCGGGGGTGGGGGGGCAGATTGGTGGGAAGGATAGGGGTGGCTGGGTGATAGACACTGGGGAGGGTGTGTGCTATGGTGAGTGTTGTGAATTGTGTAAGACTGATGAATCACAGAGCTGTAATCCTGAAACAAATAATACATTATATGTTAACAAAAAAATTTTAAAAAGAGAATAAAATGGGGATAGCCATGTTAAATTTGGATAAGAAAGTATGACAACAGGGGCACCTGGGTGGCTCAGTCATTAAGCGATCTGCCTTCAGCTCAGGTCATGATCCCAGGTCCTGGGATTGAGCCCTGCAACAGGCTCCCTGCTCAGCGGGAAGCCTGCTTCTCCCTCTCCCACTCCCCCTGCCTGTGTTCCCTCTCTCACTGTGTCTCTCCCAGTCAAATAAATAAATAAAATCTTTTTTAAAAAAGTATGACACAAACGAAAAAGTAATTTTAATGTATGAATCAAAATAATTTAAATACATACCAATGTTCTGTAACACCTGTCAGTTAACGGTGTAATGACAAGTCGAGGTGAGTTACCAAGATACTCATAAGCATATTTTACATTGCAATTAATGATACGAACTCGAGCATTTTCAAATTCCCAATAATATCGAAGCTGAGCAAGCCACTGGAAATCTGTATCATGGGAGACACCTAGAAAGAATAAGGTAAAACAAGACACATAATCCTGAAATGGAAAAATAATTTGAAAAATAGGTATCCTATCATTTTTTGTAACAGCAGATATTAAAATAATTTGCTAATTTATAGAAAGAATCAAGTAAATTAAATTCTGTTGAGAGTGAAAACAACATATAGTATAAAACTTGGTTTCTAGAAGCTATTAATATTTTATCTTTAACATTACAGAGAAGAGTCACATACCCATATCAATCATGTCCATGACCACATCTCTGGCATGGACATCAATTGTAACCAAAGCTCCCAGAGTAATCCTGGTCTGCTTCGACAGTTTTCCCCTTACCAGCTCTACAATATCATTTAGCTGATTCTGAAGTTCCTTATAGTATTTCTTTAATGCCTACAAAATAAAAAAGCAATTAAACTAATGGTGTATAGTATCTAAAAATACGTATTTTATATACTCTTTTACAAAACAATTCTGACTTCATATCTTGATATAGAAATGAATTCTAGAACAGAATGGATTTGTCTAAGCTTCATAAAATACTGAGAACAAGTTTCCAAATAACTATAATTTTAATGCTAGATGTATAAACAGATGGGAAGACTGCCTTTACAAAAATAGATAAGCTAACTAAGAAACATAGCAGTAGAAAAGAATGCTATATGTATAAAAAAAATTGCTTTGGGCTACCTGGGTAGCTCAGTTGGTTAAGCATCCGACTCTTGATTTTGGCTCAGGTTATGATATCAGGGTTGTAAGATCGAGCTGTATTTCAGACTCCATACTGGGTATGGAGCATGCTTAAGATTCTCCCTCTTCCCTCTGCCCCTCTCCTGCATATGCACTCTCTAATTAAATAAATAAATAAATAAATAAATAAATAAATAAATAAATAAATGCTTTACCTCTGTCCCACCACTTATAACTTCCTGTGTCTCAGAAGTCCAGAACATTTGAGAAACACAGAGTACAACTTGGCCAGGCCACTCTCGAACCCAGTCTTTTCTTGCGGATTCTGGATATGCCTGAACAATTAAAATGCATTTCTAACTTTAAAAGATTATGAAAGGAATAAAAAGCTAAATGTCTAATAATGGGGAAATACAACATTTGATATATTTATAGGCTAGAATATCACATAGTTATGAAAATTTCCAGATGACTATTTAAAAGAAAAATTTGTTTATTCATTTGTTTATTTATTCATTTGTTTATTCATAAAAGAGTAGTAAAATGAACACTAATATGTTAATAATCAGTTATCTCTGGAAAAATTTGATTGTTGATTATTCCAGAAATTTATTTCTATATATTTTTAAAGATTTTATTTATTTGTTTGGCAGAGAAAGACACAGCAAGAGAGGAACACAAGCAGGGGGAGTGGAAGAGGGAGAAGCAGTCTTCCCACTGAGCAGGGAGTCTGATGCGGGACTTGATCCCAGGACTCTAGGATCATGACCTGAGCGGAAGTAGATGCTTAACGACTGAGCCACCCAAGTGCCCCAATTTTATACGTTTTTACGCTGCTTTGCTATAGGGAGTTGTCAAGTTTTCTATATAGAATACATATCACTTCTATTATAATGAAATGTAAGGGATTTATTAATCTGTAAAAAAAATTGGTTTAATAGATTATATATTGATACTGATTTAATTGAAAAGGAGATTATATAATCTAGTGGAAAACTGGATTAGTAGCTAGAACCCTTGTAGGATCTATCTATAGCTTTTCTAAAAACTTATATGACCAGAGTATATAATTCGAACAATAATGGGGTGCCTGGGTGGCTCAGTCATTAGGCATCTGTCTTTGGCTCGGGTCATGATCCAAAGGTCCTGGGGCTGAGCTCCACATTGGGCTCCCTACTCATGGGGAAGCCTGCTTCTCCTCTCCCCACTCCCCTTGCTTGTGTTCCTGCTCTCGCTCTCTCTCTCTCTCTCTCTCTGTCAAATAAATAAAATCTTTCAAAAAATTATATATTTGTTGAATTATAAATAATTTAACAATCTGTACTTTTGAGCTCAAATTATATTCTCATTTTTCCTAACTTTTTATGTTCAAAATGTATTTAAATAGATTGAGGGTGGAGTTTAATCTCCTAAAAAAATAACAAGCTTCATGGGCGCCTGGGTGGCTCAGTCATTATGCATCTGCCTTCACTCAGGTTATGATCCCAGGGTCTTGGGATTGAGCCCAACATTGGGCTCCCTGCTCAGCGGGAAGCCTGCTTCTCCCTCTCCCACACCCTTGCTTGTGTTCCCTCTCTCGCTGTGTCTCTATCAAATAAATAAATAAAATCTTTAAAAACAAAAAAGAAAAAAATAATAGAAAAATGACTTGCTTCAAGTAATAATAGCAGATACAAGTTATAAATTGAAAAAGCTGCAGAACAAAATTTGAACTTGACACTAATGGGAACTGTATTTTTAATACAATAACACCATTAGATAAAATAATGTTAAACATAAAGATATAAATATATTATTACTTAAATACATTTTATTAGCAACATTTAGAAATAAAAACAAATGACAAGTTTCAAAGAAGGAGAAGCTTCAAAAAATGGATGAGTCATTTATAGATACACAGAAGGTAAATTTCTATACTAATCAAGAAATACTTTCATGGATAATGTTGGATTTTTTTCCTACATGTTTTAATCTGTTTGGAATCATAAATAGAAAAAGAAGAGAAAAAGCCAAGATTTATCTGCAGGAATATTAAAGCTGAATAGAATAGCCACTGCAATAAGATGAGCTTCACGGGGTGAAAGAAAGGGGGTACCTCACTCACATAAAGTGAGTTGCTGGATTTTAAAAGGCTGCAATGCCTTTTTTTTTTTAATTTTAATTTTTTTAAATTTTTAATTTTTAAAACTTTTTTTATTTTAATTTTTTTTTAATTTTTAAAGGAACATAGCTGTTCCTTTGTGGTCCTAAAGACAGAAATATACTGAATTTTATTATTCAAGATTAAGTTAATTGGATCAGCATAAGTAAGGTACATGTTGTACTTCAGTGTTACATTTCTTTCAAATATTATATACCCTCTTTTAATGTTTGTTTATCTCATTTTGAGTATCTAAGGTGTAAAGAGCCATAGATCACGGATTTCACACCTCTGTCTTGAGGTTCTTTCTGACCCCAGGCTCTGTACACAAGATACCTGAATGCTCTTCCCTTTGCTCTTTATCTTGTTAATTCCTACTTTGGATCTCACTTTCAATCTCACTCTCTGTAAGAGCCTATCACTAGAAACACCCCCTCCATTCTAAATTATATATACCTTATACTTTCTCATAAAACCTTTTGTCCTTTATAGCACTCAATCACATATTATCAATTCTTACTAATATCATTATCTTAATAATGTTAGAAACAAAGAAAAAAATCATAAATGGCTTAAAATAGTTAAGAACCATAAATACTAATTTACCAACACAAGTTCAAAACCTCCTAAAAAGAAAGCACTTGTGGAACACAGGGTGTTCCTGAAATTAAATCTTTGGAAACGCACCAGCCGGGCTGCCGCGATCACATCATGAATACTCCGGAGCATTAAATCTTCCACTTGAATGAGCCACTTTTCCACAGCACCTCGCGCTGCAGATGTGGAAATTAGGGCAATCAGTTCCACTCGCTCCCCTTCAGAGCTATACATGGCCTTAATGTCCAAATTAGGAAGGAATTCCAACTTAGCAATGCCCTCGAAGCATTTTTTTAAATGAGGCTGAACTCTAAGTGGATCTTTGGTCTCTGACAAAATCTCTAACATTTCATCATTAGATAGGAAGAAAAAACTAGAAAACATGAAAATACAAATGCTTTAGTTCTCCTTCATCACGTATCAGAAAATGCTTTTAGTTATAGCACAATTAATTACCCATCATACCGAGGGAAGAAAAGCCGTTTTTTTTCAAGATATGCATTAAGCCCTTTCATAATTTTCTCCAAAAGTTCGTTGCAGTTCTGCAGTTTTTCCAATAAACCTGTTAGAGAAGTAGCAGCAAGAACCTAAAAGATACACATTCGTTCAGGTCAGCACTTACATACCAGATATAACTGTAAATCCTAAACATTAGTCTATTGTATATGTCAAAAATATTGAAATGTCAAAAGGCTTATGAAAATTGTTGTAAAATATTTTGTCATGTAAAATGATTATAATTCAATAAATCAGAAATAGTCTTAGCCAAGGATGCAAGTTACAAATGAGAAGTTATAACTGTCATGCACATTTTCATTTCTCATATATTCTTCTGAATGATGTGGGGAAAGTCCATTAGGTTGGTGTGTGGTTTAATTTTCACATTTACAGCTGTCAACTGTGAACAATCTACAGTATAAGTTGGTGAACTACATCCCACAGGTTAAATCCGACTTGCTGCTAGTCTTTTTTTTTTCAGCTTTATAAGGTACAATTGACAAATAAAAATTGTATATATTTAAGGTGTACAACTTGATGTTTTGACAGATGAATGCACTCTGCTGCCAGTTTTTTAATGACCTATGAGCTAAGAATGATTTTTATATTTTTAAAAGGATGAAAAATGAAAAGAAAAATCACATTTCGTGGCACATAAAATGTCACTGTCCAGAAAGTTTTATTATACCACAGACACATCCATTTAGTAACATACTGTCTCTGGCTGCTTTCTCCCCACGACAGTGGCAGAGTTGAGTAGTTGCAAAAAGACTGTATGTCCCACAAAGTCTAAAATATTTACTGCCTGGTCCTTCACAGAAAAAAAGTTGCTGACTTCTGACCTACCAGAAATCGTGTTTCACAAAGGCAAAATCCTTGGAACTCATAGTTTCAGCATATTATTGACTCCCACTAAGTCCAGCATGGCTAATTTTCACCCCGCATTGAAATAAATTGTTACATTTTAGGTTGAAAACCAGATTTAAAAAGTGAATGTATATCTTTCAACTATGAGTACTTTGTGTATGAAGAATACATAGTCTGTCCTTCAACATGAGAATCACACTCGACAAGGTGCTATACTCACTAGGAGAGACACATAGCAAGTGAGGTCAACTGAGAGAACAGCAGATCCTATATTCCCATCGCTCCCAAGAGTATAAAGTCACCGAGTAGAATGTCAGGTGAATCACCTATATTCATTCTCCTTCCCTTTCTCTTTCTCTCTGTCCATCCCCTTCCTCTTCTTATTTTAGTTTATTTTACAAGAGAAGAATAGCTGTGAGTGTCTATCGCAGTCAAATGAGTAAAATGTGCATTTGAGGCAGCTGCACCATTAGAGTTATAAGTAGTGTATTGTATGAATTGAAAAGTAAAATTATCTTAATGCTTTGCACTTTCTTCTATTTTTCTGAACTTTCCAGTTTGTATACAATGAGCAGATTTTGCTTTTGTAATCAGAAAAAAAGAGCCAGATGCTTTTGAATAACCACAGTTAAAGGTTCCGTTTATTTGTAAGAGAAAATAAAGACTTCACCTTTGGATCTTTTGCACAGAACTTCATGATATCTCTCCAATGTCTGTCTACTGTCTGAAACTGACGCCCTTCTTCTGGCATCTGTTGCATGATATCCTCTGAACAAAATATGGGCTCCAAGTACAGCCAGTGAGCTTGTACTTTTAACCATTCATCAATCGTTTCTTGTATTCGAATCAAGCGGTCCTCCCAGGCCTTAATGAAAAGCACACCGTACTAAATTCCAGTTATTAAAGAAAAACCATAAATTACAACAAGGAGGAACACCTGGATGGCTCAGTCAATTAAGTATCTGCCTTCAGCCCAAGTCATGATCCTGGGGTCCTGGGATCAAGTTCCACATCAGGCTCCTTAATCAGCGGGGAGCCTGTTTCTCCCTCTGCCTGCTACTCCCCCTGCCTATGCTCACTCTCTCTCTGATAAATAAATTAAAAAAATATTTTTTAAAAATTACAGCATGGAATATTTACTTAAAATTTACTGTTATTTTTAAATCAATGCCAAACAGCTCAAGGTCATTTATGGGTATCACATGGATTTAGAAAAACCCTAGGAAGTCCCAGGTTTTCCTAAGTCATTGGAACTCACCATAGGAAATGACTATAGTTATCTAGACCAATTTCTTTATCTTTAGGGAATGATTCCAAGCTTGAAAATCATCCAGAAATGTCCTGCTGTACACCAATGGTTATCAACCCAAGGGCTATTTTGCCTTCCACCCCAAGGGACATTTGACAATGTGTGGAGATATTTTAATTTGTCACAACTGAGGGGTGAAGGTACTACTAATATTTCATGGGTAGAAGCCAGGAACACCGCCAAACTTCCTAACATGTAAAAGACAGCCCCCACGACAAAGAATTACTGAGCGCAACATGTCATTAGTACCAGGTTGAGAAATCCTACTCTACATTAACACAACTTTGAGGGGGGGCAGGGAGAGGGACAAGGAAACAGGTCCCCTTAGTCTCATAGGTCTTCTAGAATTGACAAGATATTTCACTAGCTGAAGATCATTATACAATTTCTTTTGTTCTTAAATATATGGCCTATATTCTATGTGTCAAGAAATTAGGTCTCTTGTTTTTATTGTTTTAAAAAGCTCTTAGAGCTTTTAAATTTTTTCATGTAAATTCTCTCTTGCTAAATAAGAAAATTCTACAGAAGACATATCTTATCAGAAGAAGCAGACCAGCTTGGTTCATGGGAAAATGTGTAGCATTATGTCCTTTTGAAAGAACACCACTCCATCTTCTCCAAATTACTGAGAGCCAAGGTCTTCTATGGAGGACTATTTATGTTCAAATTAAAACCAGACTACCTCGGTTTGAATCCTAGTTCTGTCAATTATTACCTGGGTAAATGTGGGTAAATTACCTATCTTCCTATGCCTTGGTCCTTATCTCTGAGTACAGATAACATTGCCCATCTTGAACACCTGTTATGGGGGTTAGATGGTTTAATAAATGTAAAGCCTCTCGAGTAGGGGCTGTAAATATCAAGGGAAGCATCCATTTGTTGTCTGTCTTTTCCCCCATTTTATATAGCCCCCAGTTAGAGTTTTGATACTAGCCATGATGCTATTATTATAATTTGTGTTTGCTTTCTGTATCTACCTATATCAATTATAAGAATATGAAATAATCTTATAGCCTCAAATATAATTTGTTTTGATATCAAGTGGGCCATAATTCATTAGTTATTCTAAAAGACTCTAAAGCTTATTGTTTACAAATTTAGCTAAAGTATAGTATATAGAACTTCATTACAAGTTACAAAAATGAAACAGTGTCTAGACTATCTAAAGTTAGAATCAGTAGTACCAACTGTTTTCCTTCCAAGTCTATCACTGTCATTGGGGAAGGTTTTTTTTAACTTTATTTTATTTTTTCAGTGTTCCAAGATTCATTGTTTATGCATCACACCCAGTGCTCCATACAATATATGCCCCCCCAAGTTTTTTTTAACAAAAAATTTGTTCTTTTCAAAATTATTAATGTCTCAGATCTATTCTATAAGGTTTCACATTAATTTTAAATATCTGTTCCTGTATGTCACCAAATCTATCCAACAAGCTGACTTATTCCCACAAGAATACATATGTAATAAAGTAACAATTTTTATAAATGACCAGAAGTTATCATATTTAGCATACCTTGATCTCTTTTTCAAATGGTTTGATGAAAGGTGAGCCTCTCATTGTCTGAGTTTTTATAATTTGATCATCAAGGAGAGCCTGAATCTCATCTACTGAAGAAAGAATAGAGACTCCAGTATCACGATATGGACTTATGTGAAAAGCAATGTCATCCCAGGTTCCCATCATTGTGTGCAGGGCTTTCTCTAATGAAAATTCCTAAAAGGGAGAAAAGGAGAAAGAAGGGGATGGCAAAGAAAAGTCTCATATACTGTATCGACTTGCCCTGGTAAATTCAGTAAGCATTGGATGAATTACACGGTCATTTTCTTAGTATAAGACACTGTAACTCTCTTTAGGTTAAAAAGGTTTCTCAAACAGTTTAAAAATTCCTAAGAAAAATAGTGTAATTTTAAAAGAATTCACTTTAAGAAAACTACTACTGTCAGTATTAAAGTAGACACTAGGGGCGCCTGATTGGCTCAGTGGGTTAAAGGTTCTGCCTTTGGCTCAGGTCGGGCTCTCTGCACAGCGGGGAGCCTGCTTCCCCTCCTCTCTGCCTGCTTCTCTTCCTACTTGTGATTTCTGTCTTTCAAGTAAATAAATAAAATCTTTATAAAGTAGACACTAGACTAAAATACGTGTTGAACTTTCTGTGAAGTAGCCTTTCTATAAGCTATAGTCTGAAGATACTTCCTGTATATTTCAAGAACCCTAGAAGGCCATACTTATTCTACTAGAATACACACACATCACATGACACACAGGCACATGAAAAAGTCAAAGGAGCCATTTCTAGTCTGGATTTCCTACGAAGAAGTAGTATAAAAGTGTACACTTCATGGGGGGAAAAAAGAGTGGTCTCCCATTGTGTTCCTTCATCTCCTCCCACTACTATACAGTACTATACACTCAACCCCAGCAAAAACTATGATCATTTGATTAACAAACTCACCACATAAATGATCTTTCAAATAAATGATTTTTGGTTGATCTTCATATTTACCTTGCTTGCACCTGCACTTATCACTTCAAATTTTTCCAAGTATGGTGTAAGGTTTAATTTTAAAATTTTTCTCAATGTAGTTCCAGAGTCTGGAGTCAAGTCATAGCCTACGATTTCTGATATCTGCTTCCAGTGACGAGGTCTCATTCCTGGGTTGCACAGGATAGAGACAGTAGGGATATAATCCTAATGATGAAAATATAAACAATAATAAGTCTCTCTTTTGACTGCCATGCACACATAGATTTTATAGATAAAGCCTCATTAGTGTAAAGATTACAGTTCTTGAAATTATTTGACATATTTGATGAGTCCAGTCAAAATCCTGATTAGATTTTAGAGGAGAAGGGAAACTAACAAAATGATTCTAAAGTTCACCTGCATAAATAAACATTTAGAAATAGCCCAGAAAATTTTAAGAGCAAAAAAGGAGAGGGGCAAATAATCTATCTGATATTAAACTATATGATTAGACTATGTTAATTAAAACTATGGTATTATTATAGAAACACAAATTATTCTATATATTATATGTAGAAACATGTAACATAATATATAGTTATAAATACATGCATATATACACATAACATAAAAGGGGAAAAAGTCTGCACCAAAATGCCAATATGTAACTTCTGTTTGGAAGTGAAAATTAACTACCAAGTGAAAATACCTAGTTTATCATTCTTGATACTGACATTAGAACATTTTCTTTATTTTTTTAAAGTTCTTTTTATTATTATGTTCAATTAGCCAAAATATGGTACATCATTAGTTTTTGATGTAGTGTTCAATGATTCATTAGTTGTGTATAACATCCAGTGCTCATTACAACTCATGCCCTCCTTAATTTTCTTTAAAATCAAGAACAAGATAAACATATCTATTATTACTACTTCTAATGAACACTCTATTGAGTCTCCAAGCCAGTGAAGTAATATAAGCAAATAAAAGTTATGGGGAAGAGAAATTTAAAAAGCAAAACTACCCAAAGAAAACAAAAATATGAACTCAAAAAGATATATGCACACCATGTTTACTTTCAGTATTATTTACAATAGCCAAGACATGGAAACAACCTAAGTGTCTATCAACTGACGAATGGAAGAGGATGTGGTATACATACAATGGAATATTACTCAGCCATAAAAAAGAATAGGATCAGGGCCCCTCGGTGGCTCAGTCAGTTAAGCCTCCAACTCTTGATTTTGGGTCAGGCCATGATCTCAGGGTTGTGATATAGAACCCCAAAGCACACTTTGTGCTGGGCATGGAGCATGCTTAGGGTTCTCTCTCTCTTCTTCTCCCTCCGTCCCTCCCCACCAACTCATGCAAGTGTGTATACTCTCTCTCTGAAAAAAAAAAAGAATAAGATCATATATTTGCAACATGGATGGACCTAGAGGGTATAATGGAAAAAAAAAACCTGACATTGTTCACAGATTATTATCTATGTACAATGACTGGATATTAAATTAATATAAAGAAAATTAAAAGAATTACTGTATATAAGCCATTACTGTATATAATTAACAAAAAAGATCAATTTACAACAGCAACAATAAAATACAGTACCTAGGGATAATTTTTGTTTAATATTTTAAAGTTTAGGGGCACCTGGGTGGCTCAGTGGGTTAAGCCTCTGCCTTTGGGTCATTCTCAGGGTCCTGGGATCAAACCGTGCATTGGGCAATCTGCTCAGCAGGGAGCCTGCTTCCCCCCTCCCTCTGTCTGCCTCACTGCCTACTTGTGATCTCACTCTGTCAAATAAATAAATAAATAAAATTGAATTTTTTTAAAGTTTATTTATATATTTTTTAGTAATCTCTACACCCAACTTGTGGTTCACACCCACAACCCTAAGATCAAGAGTCACATGCTCTTCCAACTGAGCCAGCCAGGTGCCCCTACCTAGGGATAAATTATGCGAAAACTGTGCAAAGCTATTTTGGAGAAACCACATAACTTTATTAAAAGATGTTAAAGAAAATCTAAATACCATGCAATGATAGATTCATTATCATATAAGTGACAAAGGATTATTACCCAGAATATATTATTAAAAATTCCATAAACTAACAATAAAAACAACAGAAACAACCACTAAAACAAAAATGGCAAAAGAGTGAAAGGGCATAAATAGACATTTCACAGACGAAGAAATATGAAATGTAAGTACTTTGAGGGATTTTTGTTCATAAGACTACAAGTAGGAAAATCAATGAATTAGGTAACTAAACAATGATATATAGCAGTGAAAATAAAGGACTACAGTCATTCCCAAGACATGGATGAGTTTTAGAAACATAAGGCTGAGTGAAAAAAAATCAAGTCATGTAAGACTACAAATAGAGGATATATTTGTATAAATTGTTACATACAAATGTGAGCAAACAAAAAAAAGAAGATTACAATTTATGACATACTTATCTTCAAGGGGGCTTAAGGGGTTTAAGATAGGGAAGGATTACAGAGAGAAGCAGGAGTATTGATAATCTTTTAATTTTAAAAAATAGGGAAGGATTCATGCATGTTCATTTTCTTCATAGCTTACAAATATGTAACATATATTCTTCAACTATTAGATAATAAAAATGTGTTAACAAAGAGAGACAGAAAAAGAACACTTATCTTTTCCTGTTCCCATTCCAATTCAAAGCCCAACAAAATCATACTTATACTTCTGGTCACCTCCTTAGTAAAGCCTTATCTGGTTTTCAAATGACAAAATTAATTGCTCCATGCCCTTTTCTTTCAAAGGATACTGCTATCCTCTACCCATGAATTTCTCATTCTGCCTCCTATTACCAGTTGTTTACAGTCACTTTTCTTGCTACATTGTGTTCTCTCTGAAGGACAAAAGTCAATTCATGTGACCTGTACAACAAAAATATTGAACTAGAAGACTCTAACTAATGTCAATATCCAAGCCACTAATTATGTGCAAAAAAATTATAAAAAGACATTTAGATTGAAAAGAAAAACATAAAACTAGCTCTATTTACAGGTTACATGATGCTGTATATAGAAAATTCTAAGGAATTCAGTTTTTAAATTTTATTTTATTTTTATATTTTACATTTGTCAGAGAGAGAGAGCACAAGGAGGGAGCAGCAGGCAGAGGGGGAAGCAGGCTCCCCACTGAGCAAGGAGCCCAATCATGACATGAGCCAAAGGCAGCCACTTAACTAACTGAGCCACCAAGGTGTCCCTTAATTTTATTTTTAAGTAATCTGGACACCCAATGTGGGGCTCGAACTTACAACCCTGACATCAAGAGTTGCACGCTCCATCGCTTGAGCCAGTCAGGTGCTCCACTATGGAATTCATTTTAAAACCATTAAAACTAATAAATGAATTCAGCAAGGTTGCAGGATACAAGACCAATATATAAAAATCAATTGCATTTCTATAAACTAGCAATAAAAACACAAAACTGAAAGTAGAGAAAAAAAATCTCATATATGATAGCATCAAGAAATATAAAATAGGGACGCCTGGGTGGCTCAGTTGGTTAAGCCACTGCCTTTGGCTCGGGTCATGAACCCAGGGTCCTGGGATCGAGTCCCGCATTGGGCTCCTTGCTCGGTAGGGAGCCTGCTTCTCTCTCTACCTCTTCCTGCCACTCTGCCTGCTTGGGTGTGCTTGCTCTCTCTCTCTGACAAATAAATAAATAAATAAAATCTTTAAAAAAAAGATAAAATAGGAGCAAGTCTAATAAAAGAAATGCAACACTTGTAGACTGAAAATTACAAATGATTATTAAAAGAAATTAAAGAAGCCCATCAACAGATGAATGGATAAAGAAGATGCGATATATATAATGGAATACTATGCAGCCATAAAAAATGAAATCTTGCCATTTGCAATGACATTGATGGAACTATAGGGTATTATGCTAAGCAAAATAAGTCAATCAGAGAAAGAGAATT